>NW_026622974.1:705740-1045450 GCF_023065955.2 Ursus arctos | reverse complement strand
GGAAAACCGTCCGGGCCTGGAGTTTTGTTATTTGGAAGGTTGTTTATCACTGACTCAATTTCTTCATCATTAATTGGCCTGTTTAAGAAATCAGTTTCTTCCTGTTTCAATCTTGGTAGTTTATAGGTTTCCAGGAAGGATTCCATCTCTTCCAGATTGCTTAGTTTATTGGCATATAGCTGTTGATAAAAATGTCTAATAATCCTTCCAATTTCAATGGTGTTCATCGTGACCTCTCCTTTTTCATTCATAATTTTAATAATCTGGGTCCTTTCTCTTTTCTTTTGGATAAGTCTTGCCAGTGGTCTGTCAATTTTATTGATTCTCTCAAAGCTTCTAGTCCTGTTGATCTGCTCTACTGTACTTCTGGTTTCTGCTTGATTGATTTCAGCTCTAATTTTGGTCAACTGCTTCCTCGTGCGTGGATTAGGCCTGTCCCTCTGTTGCTGTTCCAGCTTCTTGAGGTGAGAATATAAAAACTGCATTTTAGATTTTTCTATTCTTTTGAGTGAGGCTTGGATGGCTATGTATTTCCCCCTTAGGACTGCCTTTGTAGTATCCCATAGGTTTTGGACTGTTGTATTTTCATTCTCATTGGTCTCCATAAATTGTTTAATTTGATTTTTGATTTCCTGGTTTATCGAGTCATTCCTGAGCAGAATGGTTCTTAGTCTCCAAGTGTTTGAGTTTCTTCCAAATTTTTCCTTGTGGTTGAGTTCCAATTTCAGAGTGTTGTGCTCTGAGAATATGCACGGGATAATTTCAATCTTTTGGTATCGGCTGAGACCTGTTTTGTGTCCCAGAACATGGTCTATTCTTGAGAACGTTCCATGGGCATTAGAATAGAATGAGTATTCTTTGGTTCTGGGGTGTAGTGTTCTCTATATATCTAAGAGGTCCAACTCGTCGAGTATGGCATTCAAAGCCTTTGATTCTTTGCTTAGTTTTTGCCAGGGTGTTCTGTCTATTTCTGAGAGTGGAGTGTTGAGGTCCCCTACTATTAATGTATTTTATTTATATGTCTCTTTATTCTGGTTAAGAGTTGGCTTGTGTATCTTGCTGCTCCCCTGTTGGGGGCATATATATTTATAATTGTCATATCCACTTGTTGAATACTTCCTTTAAGAATAATATAGTGCCCTTCTGCATCTCTAACTATAGTCTATTGTTTAAAATCCAGTTTATCTGATATGAGAATTGCTACCCCAGCTTTCTTTTGAGGTCCATTTGCGAGAAAGATGGTACGCCATCCCCTTACTCTCAGTCTGAATGCATCTTTGGGTTCGAAATGAGTCTCTTGTAGACAGCAAATGGATGGGTCATTTCTTTTTAGCCAATCTGCAACCCTGTGGCGCTTTAAGCAATAATTTAAACCATTTATATTAAGACTGAGTACTGAGAGATATGCTTTTAATGCTGCCATGTTGTCAGTAAAGTCTTTGTTTGTATTGGCTGTGACTTTCTGTTTTGTATCACTCTTGGGGCCTTTTTACTTTTATAGAACCCCCCGTAATATCTCCTGTAGGGCTGGTTTCGTGGTTACGAAATTGGTTAGTGACTGTCGATTCTGAAATGTCTTTATTTCTCCATCAATTCTGAATGACAGCCTTGCTGGATAAAGGATCCTTGGCTGCATGTTTTTCTCTGAAAGAGCTTTAAAAATGCTCCCCCAACCCTTTCTCTCATTCCAGGTCTGTGTAGACAGGTCTGACATAATTCTGATGCCTTTGCCTTGGTACGTGAGAAATTTCTTTGCCCTGGCCGCTTTCAATACTGTATCCTTGGATCTAATATTTGCGAAATGCACTATGACGTGACGTGGCGTGGGTTTGTCGTGGTTGAGCTTGGAAGGGGTCCTCTCTGCCTCTTGGACACGAATGTTTGTTTCCCTTGCTAGATTAGGGAAGTTTTCAGCTACAATTTGTTCAAATATCTCTTCTAGACCTCTGTTTTTCTCTACGTCCTCAGGAATGCCGATGTTCTGACACTGGAACGTTTTATTGAGTCAGTCATTTCCCGTAACCTACATTCCTGTGTGTGGATTTTTTTTGAGTCCAGATTCTCTTTTAGCTTTTTCCTCTACTAACCCATTTTCCAATTCGCTGATACGTCCTTCTGCCTCATTCACCCTGGCCAACAGAGCCTCTAGTTTTGACTGCATTTGGCTCCTAGAATTTTTAATTTCTGCGAGATTCGCTCACATTTCTGCCCTTAGAGATTCTATGTTCTCATTAACAATTTTGTCAATATTTTTTTCAAGTCTACAAATCATCTTGACCATTGTTACTCTGAATTCCATTTCTGATAATTTGGTTATATCCATATCCATAAGTTCTGTGGCAGAGGCCACAAACTCATTGTCTTTTCTTTGCTGGGGGGGGGGGACTTCTCCTCATCATTCAGATGAGGAGAGGTTGTGGTGTTGTCCAGAGCCCAAATTATTGACCACGACCCAGGCCGTGCACCCTTGTTTTATAGGCATCTTAGGTATGGGGGCTTCTTGATTTTTCAGCCTGCCTTCTGAGGTAGGGGCCTGCCGTGCTGATACTTGGGCAACCCTGTTTGGGTAGAGTCTCTGTGTACCCTGCGAAGGGGGATGGGGTTGGGCACACTGTGAGCCGGTCTTTCCAGGCTTCTTTTCTCTGGCGGCTTTCCCTGGTGGTTTGCTGTGCTTCTTCTGAGAGTCAGAGCAGCAGTGGCCGAATCTCAGCCTCTGTCTCAGAACAGATGGATTGCGGACCATTCTCCACTGATGTTCTGGCCACTTTAACTCTGTTTCTGTTGGTGCTGCTCAACCCTGCACTGTCCAGGATGTGAGCCCCACACCTGGCTTCCCAGCTCTCACCTACAGGGCCAGGGTCTCTCTGTCTGTGTTTCTAACACCGCCAGCCACCCCTGCATGCTCCAGGAGCTTTATGTGTCTCTTTCTTACACACATTTGCACAAGCTTCCGTTTTCATGACAGAGGACTGTGAGATGCCAGATGGTTTCTCTACAGTGTTCCTTCGTAGATTCAGTACATGGCACTTTCCTTATGTTTTCTTAGGCACTTGTACAAACGGTTTCATCTTCAAGACTGAAGACGTGACTTCAAAGATGGCTTCGGTACAATGTTCTTTCCTAAAGTTGGTTCACCTCCCTTTCCTTATGCTTTTATTCCCAATCAGACACATGCTTCCATCATCATGACAGATTATGGGACTTGGAAAACCCTTTCCATACCCTCTTCTTCCTGAGATTACGTCTATGGCTGTTTCCTTAAGGTTCAACACACATATTGGTAAACCCTGCTGTTTTCACTGATCAATGTTGCCTTGTCTCTACAAAAACATGGTTCGCTGAATTGACTGATGGCACTTTCCTTTCGTTTTCACACAACTTTTGAAGGGCTTTCCTCCTCATGACTGATGTGAGCTGAGAGATGCTTTCCTTGTAGTGTTCTTACATGGTTCAACAAAAGGCATTATCTTGATGCTTGCAGGCACAGTTTTGTACAATGCTCCCAATTCATGACACCAGATGTGAGGTGCAAGACGCTTTTATATAGAGTGTTCTCTCCTTGAATAAAGTAGGTGTCCCTTTCCCTATGCATTTGTAGACACTTTTGAAAATCTTGACATCTTCCTAACAGAAGATGTGACTTGGATGAGGGTGTCCATTCGGTGTTCTGACTGAGATTTGGGTATATTGTTCTTTCCTTAAGGTTCAACGCACGTATTGGACAACGCATATATATTCCTGGGTCACCACGTTACTTCGATGTTGCCTATCAACACTGACCTGGTACTCACAACTACTTAGGACCTCTCCTTATGCTTTCACTCACACTTCTGCATGTACTTCCATCTTCATTACAGAAGATGTGAGTTGGGAGATCTTTTCCAAGGGTGTTCTTACCTGAGCATACAGCATGTTCCTTAGGTTTTCATACAGTTTTGGAACATACATCCATCTTCATGAAGGTAGTTGTGATTTGGAAGGTTGTCTCTAGATGGTGTTCTTTCTTAGTGTTAAGCATATGGCACTTCTCTTACGGTTCAACAGAGATATTTGAAAATCTCTCTTCATACATCAGGATGTTTGAAATCTCTTCCTCTATACAGAACATTGGTGCTCAGAGTCGAGTAAATGGCATTTCTTTACACATTCCCTCACCCTTTAGCCAATGCTTCCAGGGTCATGTGAAAAGATGTTTCAGAGGGTATTCTATGGAGTTCTCTTGTAAAGTTAAGCATACGATAATTCCCTTAAGCTGAGAAACACTCTCTTGTATATGCTTCCAGCTTCATGAAAGAACACGTGCCTTGAAAGATGGATTAGGTACTGTCCTTTTTTGGAGCCATGTCTCTGCCACTTTCCTTATGTTTTCACCACAACGTTGCAAACATTTTCGTCTTCATGACAGAAGCCGTGGTTTGTAAGATGCTATCTACCCAGTGCTCTCACCTACTAAGTTTATGGCACTTTCCTTAAGTTTCAACACATAGGGAAGAAAACCCTGGTTGATCCATTTGTCAGGAGGTGGGTTCGATATCGTTTTCTATCTAGACAGATTTGGTTCTCAGAATTAAGTAGACAGCCCTTTCTGTACGTGCTTGCACACACTTTTGCCAAGGCTTCCATCTTCACAACAGAAGTTGTGAGTTGAGACATGATGTCTATACAGTGTTCTTCTATAGAGTGAGGCAACGCGCTTTATGCATCTCTTTTTGTACACACTTTTTCACATGCTTCCTTTTTCATGCCAGAAGACAGTGAGATGCAGGGCGCCTGGGTGGAACAGCACTTAAGCGTCTGCCTTCAGCCAGGGCGTGATCCCGGCATTGTGGGATCGAGCCCCACATCAGGCTCCTCCGCTGTGAGCCTGCTTCTTCCTCTCCTACTCCCCCTGCTTGTGTTCCCTCTCCCACTGGCTGTTTTGCTGTCAAATTAATAAATGAAATCTTAAAACAAAAGAAAAAGAAGGGTTGCAGATTGGATAAAAAGAAATGACCCATCCATTTGCTGTCTACAAGAGACTCATTTCGAACCCAAAGATGCATTCAGACTGAGAGTAAGGGGATGGAGTACCATCTTTCACGCAAATGGACTTCAAAAGCAAGCTGGGGTAGCAATTCTCATATCAGATAAATTGGATTTTAAACTACAGACTATTGTTAGAGATGCAGAAGGGCACTATATTATTCTTAAAGGAAGTATTCAACAAGTGGATATGACAATTATAAATATATATGCCCCCAACAGGGGAGCAGCAAGATACACAAGCCAACTCTTAACCAGAATAAAGAGACATATAAATAAAAATACATTAATAGTAGGGGACCTCAACACTCCACTCTCAGAAATAGACAGAACACCCTGGCAAAAACTAAGCAAAGAATCAAAGGCTTTGAATGCCATACTTGACAAGTTGGACCTCATAGATATATAAAGAACACTATACCCCAGAACCAAAGAATACTCATTCTATTCTAATGCCCATGGAACATTCTCAAGAATAGACCATGTTCTGGGACACAAAACAGGTCTCAACCGATACCAAAAGATTGTAATTATCCCGTGCATATTCTCAGACCACAACGCTCTGAAATCGAAACTCAACCACAAGGAAAAATTTGGAAGAAACTCAGACACCTGGTGACTAAGAACCATCCTGCTCAGGAATGACTCAATAAACCAGGAAATCAAAAATCAAATTAAACAATTTATGGAGACCAATGGGAATGAAAATACAACAGTCCAAAAACCTATGGGATACTGCAAAGGCAGTCCTAAGGGGGAAATACATAGCCATCCAAGCCTCACTCAAAAGAATAGAAAAATCTAAAATGCAGTTTTTATATTCTCACCTCAAGAAGCTGGAACAGCAACAGAGGGACAGGCCTAATCCATGCACGAGGAAGCAGTTGACCAAAATTAGAGCTGAAATCAATCAAGCAGAAACCAGAAGTACAGTAGAGCAGATCAACAGGACTAGAAGCTGGTTCTTTGAGAGAATCAATAAAATTGACAGACCACTGGCAACGCTCATCCAAAAGAAAAGAGAAAGGACCCGAATATTAATATTATGAATGAAAAAGGAGAGGTCATGATGAACACCATTGAAATTGGAAGGATTATTAGAAATTTTTATCAACAGCTATATGCCAATAAACTAAGCAATCTGGAAGAGATGGAATCCTTCCTGGAAACCTATAAACTACCAAGATTGAAAGAGGAAGAAATTGATTTCTTAAACAGGCCAATTAATGATGAAGAAATTGAGTCAGTGATAAACAACCTTCCAAATAACAAAACTCCAGGCCCGGACAGTTTTCCTGGGGAATTCTACCAAACATTCAAAGAAGAAATAATACCTACTCTCCTAAAGCTATTTCAAAAAATAGAAACAGAAGGAAAGCTACCAAACTCATTCTATGAGACCAATATTACCTTGATCCCCAAACCAGGCAAAGACCCCCTCAAAAAGGAGAATTACAGACCGATTTCCCTAATGAATATGGACGCCAAAATCCTCAACAAGATACTTGCTAATAAAATCCAACAGTACATTAAAAGAATTACCCATCACGATCAAGTGGGATTCATACCTGGGATGCAAGCGTGGTTCAATATTCGCAAATCCATCAGCGTGATATATCATATCAACAAGAAAAGACTCAGGAACCATATGATCCTCTCAATCGATGCCGAAAAAGCATTTGACAAAATACAGCATCCTTTCCTGATTAAAACCCTTCAGAGTGTAGGAATAGAGGGTACATTTCTCAATCTCATAAAAGCCATCTGTGAAAAGCCTACTGCAAATATTATTCTCAATGGGGAAAAGCTGGAAGCCTTTCCCTTAAGATCAGGAACTCGACAAGGATGCCCACTCTCGCCACTATTATTCAACATCGTACTGGAAGTCTTTGCAACAGCAATCAGACGACAAAAAGGGATCAAAGGTATTCAAATCGGCAAAGAAGAAGTCAAAATGTCTCTCTTCGCAGATGACATGATACTCTATGTGGAAAACCCAAAAGAAGCCACTCCCAAACTATTAGAAGTTATAGAGCAATTCAGTAATGTGGTGGGATACAAAATTAATGCTCAGAAATCAGTTGCATTTCTGTACACGAATAACGAGACCGAAGAAAGAGAAATTAGGGAATCCATCCCATTTACAATAGCACCAAAAACCGTACGTTACCTTAGAATTAACCAGAGACGTAAAGGACCTATATTCTAGAAACTATAAATCACTCTTGAAAGACATTAAGGAAGACATAAAAAGATGGAAAGGTATTCCATGCTCAAGGATCAGAAGAATTAACATAGTTAAAATGTCCATGCTACCCAGAGCCATCTACACTTTCAATGCTATCCCGATCAAAATACTGAGGACATTTTTCAAAGAACTGGAACAAATAGTCCTTAAATTTGCATGGAAACAGAAAAAGCCATGAATCTCCAAGGAACTGTTGAAAAGGAAAAATAAAGCTGGGGGCATCACAATGCCAGATTTCGAGCTGTACTACAAAGCTGTGATCACAAAGACAGCATGGTACTGGCACAAAAGCAGACACATAGACCAATGGAACAGAATAGAGAACAGAGAAATGGACCCTCGGCTCTTTGTGCAGCTAATATTTGAGCAAGGAGGAAAAAACATCCGGTGGGGAAAAAAGTCTCTTCAATAAATGGTGCTGGGAAAATTGGACAGCTACATGCAAAAGAATGAAACTTGACCACTATCTCACACCATACACAAAAATAAACTCCAAATGGATGAAAGACCTCGATGGGAATCCATCAAAATTCTAGAGGAGAACATAGGCAGCAACCTCCACGACATCGGCCAAAACAACCTTTTTCATGATACATCCCCAAAGGCAAGAGAAACAAAAGATACAATGAATTTATGGGACTTCATCAAGATTAAAAGTTTCAGCACAGTCAAGGAAACAGAAAATCAAAGAGGCATCCCACTGAATGGGAGAATATATTTGCAAATGACACTACAGATAAAGGACTGGTATCCAAGATCTACAAAGATCTTCTCAAACTCAATACACGAGAAACAAATAAACAAATCAAAAAATGGGCAGAAGATATGAACAGACACTTTTCCAATGAAGACATACAAATGGCTAACAGACACATGAAAAAATGTTCAAAATCATTAGCCATCAAAGAAATTCAAATCAAAACCACACTGAGATACCACCTTACACCAGTTAGAATGGCAAAAATAGACAAGGCAAGAAACAACAATTGTTGGAGAGGATGTGGAGAAAGGGGATCCCTCCTACATTGTTGGTGGGAATGCAAGTTGGTACAGCCACTCTGGAAAACAGTGTGGAGGTCCCTTAAAAAGTTAAAAATTGAGCTACCTTATGATCCAGCCATTGCACTACTGGGTGTTTACCCCAAAGATACAGACGTAGTGAAGAGAAGGGCCATATGCACCCCAATGTTCACAGCAGCAATGTCCACAATAGCTAAATCGTGGAAGGAGCCGAGATGCCCTTCAACAGATGACTGGATTAAGAAGTTGTGGTCCATACATACAATGGTATATTACTCAGCTATCAGAAAGAACGATTTCTCAACATTTGCTACAACATGGATGGCACTGGAGGAGCTAATGCTAAGTGAAATAAGTCAAGCAGAGAAAGACAACTATCATATGATTTCTCTCATCTATGGAACAAAAGAACTAGGAAGATCGGTAGGAGAAGAAAGGGATAAAGAAAGGGGGGGTAATCAGAAGGGGGAATGAAACATGAGAGACTATGGACTATGAGAAACAAACTGAGGGCCTCAGAAGGGAGGGGGGTGGGGGAATGGGATAGACCGGTGATGGGTGGTAAGGAGGGCACGTATTGCATGGTGCACTAGGTGTTATACGCAACTAATGAATCATCGAGCCTTACATCGGAAACCGGAGATGCACTGTATGTTGACAAACATAATAAAACATTAAAAAAAGAAAAAAAAACAACTGTGAGATGCAAGATGCTTTCTCTATGGTGTTCTTTCAGAGACTTCAGTATATGGCACTTTCCTTATGTTTTCTTAGACGCCTGTTGAAATGCTTTCATCTTCATGATCGAATACGTGAGGTGAAAGATGGCTTCGATACAATATTCTGTCTTAAATATTCGTTATTGGCCCTTTTCCTATGCTTTCCTTCCCACTCTGAAACATTCTTCCATCATCATGACAGACGACGGGAGTTGGAAGACTGTTTCCATGCACTCCTATTACTGAGAGTTACATCTGGGGCTGTTTCCTTAAGTGAACCTTAAGGAAACACATATAGGGAAGCCCTAGTGTCTTCACTGATCAAAGTTGCCGTCTCTCTACACAAACTCTTTAGCTAATTGACTGATTGCACTTTCTTTTTGTTTTCACACAACCTTTTCGAACGGCTTTCATCCTCATGAAAGAAGTGAGTTGAGTGATGCTTTCTGTGTAGTATTATTACAGTTTTAAACGAAGTGCATTATCTTGATGCTCGCAGGCACTGTTTTGCACAATGCTCCCACTTCATGAGAAAAGATGTGAGGTGCAAGATGCTTTTAGATAGAGTATTCTCTCCTAGTGTAAAGTAGGTGACACCTTCCTTATGCATTCGTAGACACTTGAAAAACTTGCGATCATCCTCACAGAAGCTGTGACTTGGAAGATGGTGTCCATTCGGTGTTCTGACTGAGATTTGTATGTAGTGCCCTTTTCCTTAAGGTTCAAGGCACGTGCTGGACAACGGGTGTATATTCATGGGTCACCATGTTACTTCGATGTTGCCTTCTATCAACACGGAGTTGTTTCTCACAACTACTTAGATAGGACCTCTCCTTATGCTTTCACTTGCACTTCTGCAAGTACTCCCATCTTCATTACAGAAGATGTGAGTTGAAAGATTTTTTTCCAAGGGTGTTCTTACCTGAGTATACAGAATGTTCCTTAGGTTTCATGCAGATTTTGTAACATACATCCACCCTCATGAACTTGATTTGGAAAGTTGTCTCCAGATGGTGCTCTTTAATAGTGCTAAGCGTATGGCACTTCTTTTACCGTTCAACACAGATATTTGAAAAAGCTTCTCTCTTCATGCATCAGGATGTTTGAAGTTTCATTCTCTATACAGAACCCTGGTGCTCAGAGTGGAGTAAACGTCATTTCTTTACAAGTTCCTTTACCCTTGAGCCAATGCTTTCAGCCTCATGAGAAAAGATCTGAGTTTCAGACAGTGTCCTACGGATTTCCCTCATAAAGTTAAGCGTACGATAATTCCCTTATGCTGAGAAACACTTCTGAGAATGCTTCCAACTTCGTAAAAGAAGACGTGCCTTGAAGGATGGATTCGGTAAGGTCGTTTCTTGAAGCTAAGTCTCTGCCACTTTCCTTATGCTTTCAGGGCAATGATGCAAACGTTTCCATCTTCATGACAGAATTTGTTGCTTGAAAGATGCTATCTACCCAGTGCTCTCACCTACTATTAAGTTTATGGCACTTTCGTTAAGGTTCAACACACAGGAAAGAAACCCCGGTTGATCCATTTGTCAGGAGGTTGGTTTGATATTGTTTTCTATCTACACAGATTTGGTTCTTAGAATTAAGTAGACGGCACTTCTTTATGAGCTCGCACACATTCTTACCAAGGCTTCCGTCTTCACTACAGAAGTTGTGAGTTGAGACATGGTGTCAATACAGTGTTCCTGTATAGAGTGAAACAACACGCTTTATGCGTCTGTTTTCACAGACAGGTTTGCACATACTTCCGTTTTTATGACAGAAGACTGTGAGATGCAAGATGCTTTCTCTATGGTGTTCTTTCATGGACTTCAGTATATGGCACTTTCCCTATGTTTTCTTAGACACCTGTGCCAATAGTTTCATCTTCACGACCGAAGATGTCAGGTGAATGATGGCTTTGATACAATGTTCTTCTTGAAGATTGGTTAGTGGCCCTTATGCTTTCATTCCGACTCTGCAACATGCTTCCATCATCATGACAGAGGATGGGAGTTGGAAGACCCTTACCATGCTCTTCTTACTGAGAGTTACGTCTATGGCAGTTTCCTTAAGGTTCAACACACATATTGGAAAACCCTGGTGTCTTCAGTGATCAACGTTACCGTCTCTCTGCACAAACCTGATTCACTGAATGGAGTGATGGCACTTTCTTTTCGTTTTCACACAACATTTTTGATCGGCATCCTCTTTTTTTGGAAATTTTGTTTGGAAATTTTAATATGCCTTTCTCAATATCTGATGGAAAAAGCAGACAAAACATTGGTAACAAATGTGACCTAATTGACGTCTATGTAATATTGCATAATACGTGCAGAATACATTATTTCCAGTGGTCATAGACTATTTACCCAAACAGATGATATGTTGTTCCATGAATCATGTCTACATTTTAACATCCTGAAACTAACTAGATTCTATTCTTAGGCCACCAAGGAATAGAGCCCGAGTCCTCATGAAAAGAAGACCAGGAAATCCCTCCATGTTTAAAAATTCAATGTAACTTTGCTGTATATCCTAAGGGTCAGAGAGGGAATCGCAATGGACATTTTCCACCTTTTCTACATCAGGGCTCACACACAATGGCCCTTTGTCTCTGAAGAGCACTGACTATCCTAACATAGACAGGACTTAAGCCTCCTATCAGGGTTCTGCATGTCCCAGGCACACCTGGCAGCCTTGGCCTGTGCCCACACACACCTCCCTCCAGCTTTCCTTTCTAGTGGCATTGTGTTAAGGTAGTCAACATAGCCATATGGAGATGAGAAGCTCCCCACTCCTAGTGATGATGTTGCTATTGTCCCCACCAAGCTAATAACATGATTTCTGAGAGAATTACAACAAAATAGCAGTTTCTTGACCTTCATGAAAGTGTGAAAATCATCTTGTGAGTCATCTTTTCGAAACACGGTTTCACCGTGTGTTCTTTTCTCTGGAAAAGATATAGACCCAATGGTAATTATGGCTCCTGAGCACCTGCTCTTGGGAGAATCCATACTGGCTCTGAGTAGCATTCTCCCTCGTAAACTTCTCAACTGGGGTGTAGATAGAATGAGTCCCATTTTTAGATGGATAGACAAAGGCTCAGAAATGATATGAATTACAGAGGATTTTAGTGTCAGAAACCTAAGTGTGATCTCCAAACTGACTCCAAATCCCTTGTTCTTCCATACAAGGTACCATTTCGCTCTACCCCAGGTCTTCTCAATCTGGAAACCTAGGAAGTATTAGGATTTTCTTGTTGTGTGGCCAAATGGAATGAATTCGGCTGCCTTTTCACCTCTGCCCATCATGATCATGAAGATAATTCTCTCAGTGGAGGACCTTTGAGTCGGAGACTTAAAGATCCCTAGGAATAGAGATACTATACTATTTTTCTGATATTAAAGTGACTGAAAGAACTATGCTTTTTTAATTGATGGAGGCTCTGGTCTGTAGAGTGTCCTGTAAGGTCGGAAATAGTATTTAAAGCAGTTAGCCTCTTCTATAGAGTGAGACAATGCTTCTAAAGATTTCCTAAATATTCCCTTACCTGTGATTATTTATTCCCAACCATCGTAGTGTTTCTATGTTACGATTATGATTTCATTAAGGCCAACGTTGCGGAGAAAGAACTTAGTGTATCCAGGGGCACTTTCGTGTTGTGACAGTGAGCTATTCTGTTGTATTCTGTAGTCCAAGGGAATGGTGCCAGACATCTCTAAGATGTGTAAAATTCTGACTGTAAATGATCTCTATGTTTCAGAGATTTGGGCAGGACAAGGGGAGGAGTCCAGAGACCATGAACGCCTCTGTTACCTGTGTTGACCATGGAGCAGGTAACCTTCTGTAGGGGTCCTTTGATGTCTCTTTACTATTGGAAAGGTGCTTTCATCTCACGTTCCACCATTTGGTAGTGATGATAAGGATAAGAGTAATTTTTATGTCATACCATCTGTGAGGCCTGATCTTGGCCTCCCAGGAAAGCTCTCCTTTAACATTTTACCCAGCTCAAAATGACTGGGCAAACCCTCAAAGCATGGGCCCTATTTCTGCCCCCAGCACTTATTGTCCATATGCATCAAAAAGAAAAAGAGAACCAAAAAATGCCTTTGCCAACATCAAGGTGAGAACACAAAAGAACCTTTCTTGCTCCCATAAGATTAAAGTCATACTGATTTGTACATACTGAAAACATAAGAAAAAGTCTGTCACTTTCTGGAACCTTCTTCCTCATCGTGATGTATAACTGTACGTAGCACAACTCAGAACAAATATATGACCCTGCCCTAAATGTTCCTTCCCTGGAGCACTCCCTTCTTTGTGAAGATTGTGTCTCCCAGGCAGCTGTCTTTGACTTGGGTTTGAATAAAACTCTCTTCCTTCCTCTCTAAAATGTTTTAAAAGGTTCCTTCATTTAGTGTCGACAATAACAGTCTGTTTTCAAGTGAAAAATAAATGTTCCTGGTTCACAACCGCGACAGAACAGAAGGCCGGCTTTTCCTTCCTTCCCTGTAGAACTAAGCATGTGTATATAGATTGCAGCACAAATGGGCTCACCCTAGGAGGATGTTTTGAAGGTCTGAGAAGCACTATCCACCCCATGGGTGAGACAAGAAGGCAAAGCTATTCCCGCTTGGAGCATTCCTTTTGGCGCTTAAAATTGCCTTGGATATGCATAAAAGCATTGCATTTCCTAAAGCCCAAGGCTGGAACAGTCTGAGAGCAGCTGATCTTGCCAGGAACCAGGCACACCCTTGCAGGAAGGGTTGGTGCAGAAGGGAAGGGGCAGGGCTCTGAGGGTGGTCTGCAGCTAGAGGGGTCTGCGAAAGGGGCCGTGTGTGTGTGTGTGTGTGTGTGTGTGTGTGTGTGTGTGTGTGTGTGATTGCAGCCCTGCCCATGATCCCCGTCATGCCTGCTCAGGGCGTTTAGCCAAGGAGGTGCCTCCTGGACCTCTGCACTCCCAGAGTTGTGAGTCATGGGGCCGGTTGCCTGGCATTCAAGGAGTTGGAAGCATCATACTCCCCAAGCAATCACCCCATGGGGGTGGAGCTACGTCTCTGTGTGCAGATCCGGAGCAGCCCAAGGACGCAGACCAGGAGCCAAGGAAGTGGAGTTTTGAGAGAGTGGACCTGTGGAGTTCCTGGCTGGGTGAGTGCATGCTGTGTGGCCATAGGTGGGCTTTCTGGGAGTAGGGGCACCCCGGGTAAGAGGCGGGGTTCTGGAAGGGCATGTTGAGAGAGTTCATCATGGAGACTCAGTTTTCTTTCCTTTTTCCCTTGAAAGTCTCTTCTGCCTAGTCTCCGTCAACTGGCCATACACCCCAGACCCAGGAACTCCAGGGCACCCGCTCAGCAAAGCTTTTGTGGGATGGTTCGCAGACATTCCAGGGTTTCCCGTGTTCCCCAGGAAGAGCGAGAGAAAGGACCGCACAGTCCCCAACTTCAGTGCGGTGCCCCTGTCCCCCGACACAGTGCAGGTAATGGACCTTGAGCAGTTCCCCGAGTTCAGCAGGGTATTCCCTGTTCCCTCAGGCACAGGTGTGGCGCTAGGAAGGCCCAGAGCCGTTACCCAACTTCAGCATTGTGCTAGCTGTTTCCTGGGAATGGTGGCAATGGGCTGGGAGATAATTACTACTAAAAGACAAGTCTATGTTTCCCCTTCTCCCAGAAACCACAGCAGGTGTGCAGGCTTTAGGTCCGAGGAGCTGCTTCTCCCCATCTGACAACACTTCTCTGCTCTGGCTCCGCGAGACCCGACGTTCTGAACGTCTGCATCTGAGTCAGTGAGGCAGCTTGACACGGGATCCAGCATTCAGAGAAAGCGGCAGGTCCATTTGGAGAAATGTCATATCCACATCAGGACTGGAAGTAAAACCTCTCATTAACCCACCATCTCCTGGGTTTTTCTCTTTTCTCTAGTTGAGCCATGAAGTAAAACTTAAGTAATAGTTGTCAGCGTTCTGAATTTGGTGAAGGAGGTACTTAGTTTCTGAGCTTGGAGCACTTTGCAGGGGATCCCATTTTCTCTGTTCATTGACTGCTTATGAATGTATTTTGAACAGCTGTTTCCTAGAAACACTCTTTCATTAGAAAGGGAAGGTGAGGTTTACTCTTTGTCTATTTTTAAGATATACGTTTGACAGTGTTTATACAGTTGGGCCTAAGATATGGGTGAGTGGCCACCATTTAGTGTTAGATGGCCTTTTGTCGTCACATACAAATATGGATGATGTCTTTCCAATTCTCAAAGGTGATGTTTCATCACTGATTAGTCTTTTCATCCCAAGAGTTACAATGGGGGTCGAGGGAAAATTCAAAATTATTCAGAGCAGCATTTTCCTGTTTAAAATATATGCTGGTGATGGGTAGTAAGGAGGGCACATATTGCATGGTGCACTGGGTGTAATATGCAACTAATGTATCATCGAAATTTACTGTACTGTATGGAGACTATAACATTATGTAATAAAAAACAATAAAAAAATAAAGGTAAACCTTGTGTATCTAACTATACCAGATGTATCATCTCGATATTTTGAAGTGCCATATTCAATCTGCTGTTTCTTTGGTGGTGGAGTCAGAGGAGAGTCTTTGGGAATTCCTTTCGATAGAGGCATGGTGGTGGCTTCAATTGGGTAGGCGACAGGGGCCCTGGGCTGAGTTCTCGAACTGCTTTACTGATGCTGGGTGAGTCAGGTTATGCCAAAGAGTTTCTGTTTCTTCCCTATGAGATTGACAAAAACCGGCTTCCAACGGAAAAATCTTTCGTAACGTGCAAACATGCTCACAATTGCCTGTGCCAAGGTGAAGTAAATGCCATACACTGATCTGTAAGACACCACAGTTTGCTAGCAGGAGATAAACCCGAACGAACACAACACGGGACACTTGAGGCAGAAACGGCTTCCGCCGAAAAATAAGTTCTTGATGTGGAAAACCTATCCAAAGTGGTTGTAGCAAAGTAAACAGAATGCCACACACTTATGTGTAAGAAACAACATTCCCCAGGCATGGTCTAAGCCCAGACATCGTCACTGTGCTTTTGGTAGCATGAGGGAAACCCGAGCCCCACATCCCTGACCCATTTGGCAAAACACCGACTTCCAACGGAAACAGATTTCCTAAGGTGCAGACCCTATCACAAGTGGTTGTGGCAAGGTAAAGCAAATGCCATCCACTTCTCTGGAAGAAACCACAGTGCCCAGCCATGTTCTAAGCCCTAACATCATCACTGGGCTTCTGGCAGCATGAGTGAAAACAGAGGAGCACAGCACGGAGACCCATTTGAGAAAAACCGGCTTCGAACGGAAAAATCTTTCATAACGTGCAAACATGCTCACAAGTGCCTGTGGCAAGGTGAAGTAAATGCCCTACACTGATCTGTAAGAGACCACAGTGCCTAGGAACAGTCTGAGCCCTTACCTCATCCCGGCGGTTTTGCTAGCATGAGTTCAACCCGAACGAACACAGCCCGGGGACCCCTGGGACAAAAACGGCTTCTGACGAACAATAGGGGCTTGCTTTGGAAAACTTATCCCAAGTGAGGGTAGCCAGCTCAACAAAATGCCACACACCCAGGGGTAAGAAACAACATTGCCCAGGCATGGTCTAAGCCCCTCACCTCGTCCCTGAGCTTTGGGGAGCCGGAGAGACAGCCGAGGCCCACGGCCCTGAGACCCCTTTGCAAAAAGCCGGCTTCCCACGGAAACAGTTTTCCTGAGGTGCAGACCCTATCCCAAGTGGTTGTGGCAAGGTAAAGCAAATGCCCTCCACTTCTCTGGAAGAAACCACAGTGCCCAGCCATGTTCTAAGCCCTCCCATCCTCCCTGGGCTTCTGGCAGCAGGAGTGAAAAGAGAGGAGCAGAGCATTGGGACCCGTTTCACAAAAACCGACTTCCCACGGGAAAGTCTTTCTCCACGTGCAGACATGCTCCCAGGTGCCTGGGGCAAGGGGAAGGAAATGCCATACACTGACCTGGAAGAGACCACAGGGCCCAGGCACAGTCTGAACCCTTCCCTCAACCCGGCGGTTTTGCTAGCAGGAGTTCAACCCCAACGAACACAGCCCGGAGACCCCTGGGGCAAAAACGGCTTCCGACGAACAATAGGTGCTTGCTGTGGAACACCTATCCCAAGTGGGGGAAGCCAGCTCAACAAAATGCCACACACCCAGGTGTAAGAAACAACATTGCCCAGGCATGGTCTAAGCCCCTCACCTCGTCCCTGTGCTTTGGGGAGCCGGAGGGACAGCCGAGGCCCACGGCCCTGAGACCCCTTTGCAAAAAGCCGGCTTCCCACGGAAACAGTTTTCCTGAGGTGCAGACCCTATCCCAAGTGGTTGTGGCAAGGTAAAGCAAATGCCCTCCACTTCTCTGGAAGAAACCACAGTGCCCAGTCATGTTCTAAGCCCTCCCATCCTCCGTGGGCTTCTGGCAGCAGGAGTGAAAAGAGAGGAGCAGAGCACTGGGACCCGTTTGACAAAACCCGGCTTCCCACGGGAAAGTCTTTCTCCACGTGCAGACATGCTCCCAGGTGCCTGGGGCAAGGGGAAGGAAATGCCATACACTGACCTGGAAGAGACCACAGGGCCCAGGCACAGTCTGAACCCTTCCCTCAACCCGGCGGTTTTGCTAGCAGGAGTTCAACCCCAATGAACACAGCCCGGAGACCCCTGGGGCAAAAACGGCTTCCGAGGAACAATAGGCGCTTGCTGTGGAACACCTATCCCAAGTGGGGGTAGCCAGCTCAACAAAATGCCACACACCCAGGGGTAAGAAACAACATTGCCCAGGCATGGTCTAAGCCCCTCACCTCGTCCCTGAGCTTTGGGGAGCCGGAGGGACAGCCGAGGCCCACGGCCCTGAGACCCCTTTGCAAAAAGCCGGCTTCCCACGGAATCAGTTTTCCTGAGGTGCAGACCCTATCCCAAGTGGTTGTGGCAAGGTAAAGCAAATGCCATCCAATTCTCTGGAAGAAACCACAGTGCCCAGCCATGTTCTAAGCCCTCCCATCCTCCCTGGGCTTCTGGCAGCAGGAGTGAAAAGAGAGGAGCAGAGCACTGGGACCCGTTTGACAAAAACCGACTTCCCACGGGAAAGTCTTTGTCCACGTGCAGACATGCTCCCAAGTGCCTTTGGTAAGGTGAACGAAATGCCATACACTGACCTGTAAGAGGCCACAGGGCCCAGGCACAGTCTGAGCCCTTCCCTCATCCCGGCGTTTTTCTAGCAGGAGTTCAACCCCAAGGAACCCAGCCCGGAGACCCCTGGGGTAAAAACGGCTTCCGACGAGCAATATGGTTTTGCTGTGTAAAACCTCTCCAAAGTGGGGGTAGCCAGGTAAACAAAATGCCACACACCCAGGTGTAAGACACAACATTGCCCAGGCATGGTCTAAGCCCCTCACCTCGTCCCTGTGCTTTTGGGGACCCGAGGGATACCCGAGTCCCACGGCCCTGAGACCCGTTTGGCAAAAAGCCGGCTTCCCACGGAAACAGTTTTCCTGAAGTGCAGACCCTCTCACAAGTGGTTGTGGCAAGGTGAAGCAAATCCCATCCACTTCTATGGAAGAAACCACCGTGCCCAGCCATGTTCTAAGTCCTCCGATCCTCCTGGCCTTCTGGCACCAGGAGTGAAAGAGAGGAGCACAGCACTGGGACCCGTTAGACAAAAACCGGCTTCCCACGGGAAAGTCTTTCTCGACATGCAGACATGCTCCCAAGTGCCTGTGGCAAGGTGAAGGAAATGCCATACACTGACCTGTAAGAGAGCACAGGGCCCAGGCACAGTCTGAGCACTTCCCTCATCCTGGCAGTTTTGCTAGCAGGAGTTCAACCCCAACGAACACAGCCCGGAGACCCCTGGGGCAAAAACGGCTTCCGAGGAGCAATATACTCTTGCTGTGGAAAACCTATCCCAAGTGGGTGTAGCCAGGTAAACAAAATGCCACACACCCAGGTGTATGAGACAACATTGCCCAGGCATGGTCTAAGCCCCTCACCTCATCCTTGTGCTTTTGGGAGATGGACTGACACCCGAGGCCCAGGGCCCTGAGACCCGTTTGGCCAAAATATGGCTTCCCACGGAAACAGTTTTCCTGAGGTGCAGACCGTCACACAAGTGGTTGTGGCAAGGTAAAGCAAATGCCATCCATGTTTCTGGAAGAAACCACAGTGCCCAGCCGTGTTCTAAGCCCTCCCCTCCTCCCTGGGCTTCTGGCAGCACGAGTGAAAAGAGAGGAGAACAGTACTGGGACCCGTTTGACAAAAACCGGCTTCCCACGGGAAAGTCTTTCTCCACGTACAGACATGCTCCCAAGTGCCTGTGGCAGGGTGAAGAAATGCCATACACTGACCTCTAATAGACCACAGGGCCCAGGCACAGTCTGACCCCTCCCTCATCCCGGCGGTTTTGCTAGCAGGACTTCAACCCCAAGGAACACAGCCCGGAGATCCCTGGGGCAAAAACGGCTTCCGACAAGCAATATGCTCTTGCTGTGGAAAACCTATCCCAAGTGGGGGTAGCCAGGTAAACAAAATGCCACACACCCAGGTGTAAGAAACAACATTGCCCAGGCATGGTCTAAGCCCCTCACCTCGTCCCTGTGCTTTGGGGAGCCGGAGGGACACCCGAGGCCCACGGCCCTGAGACCCATCTGGCAAAAAGCCGCTTCCCAAGGAAACAGTTTTCCTGAGGTGCAGACCCTCTCACAAGTGGTTGTGGCAAGGTAAAGCAAATGCCGTCCACGTCTCTGGAAGAAACCACAGTGCCCAGCCATGTTCTAAACACTCCCATCCTCACTGGTATTCTGGCAGCAGGAGTGAAAAGAGAGGAGCACAGCACTGGGAACCGTTTGACAAAAACCGGCTTCCCACGGGAAAGTCTTTCTCCACATGCAGACATGCTCCCAAGTGCCTGTGGCAAGGTGAAGGAAATGCCATATACTGACATGTAAGAGACCACAGGGCCCAGGCACAGTCTGAGCCCTTCCCTCATCCCGGCGGTTTTGCTAGCAGGAGTTCAAACCCAAAGAACACAGCCCGGAGACCCCTGAGGCAAATACGGCTTCCGACGAACAATACGCTCTTGCTGTGGAAAACCTATCCCAAGTGGGGGTAGCCAGGTAAACAAAATGCCACACACCCAGGTGTATGAGACAACATTGCCCAGGCATGGTCTAAGCCCCTCACCTCATCCTTGTGCTTTTGGGAGATGGAGTGACACCTGAGACCCAGGGCCCTGAGACCCGTTTGGCAAAAATGCGGCTTCCCATGGAAACAGTTTTCCTGAGGTGCAGACCGTCTCACAAGTGGTTGTGGCAAGGTAAAGCAAATGCCATCCACGTTTCTGAAAGAAACCACAGTGCCCAGCCATGTTCTAAGCCCTCCCCTCCTCCCTGGGCTTCTGGCAGCAGGAGTGAAAAGAGAGGAGCAGAGCACTGGGACCCGTTTCACAAAAACCGGCTTCCCACGGGAAAGTCTTTCTCCCCGTGCAGACATGCTCCCAGGTGCCTGGGGCAAGGGGAAGGAAATGCCATACACTGACCTGGAAGAGACCACAGGGCCCAGGCACAGTCTGAACCCTTCCCTCAACCCGCCGGTTTTGCTAGCAGGAGTTCAACCCCAACGAACACAGCCCGGAGACCGCTGGGGCAAAAACGGCTTCCGACGAACAATAGGCGCTTGCTGTGGAACACCTATTCCAAGTGGGGGTAGCCAGCTCAACAAAATGCCACACACCCAGGTGTAAGAAACAACATTGACCAGGCATGGTCTAAGCCCCTCACCTCGTCCCTGTGCATTGGGGAGACGGAGGGACACCCGAGGCCCACGGCCCTGAGACCCCTATGCAAAAAGCCGGCTTCCCACGGAAACAGTTTTCCTGAGGTGCAGACCCTATCCCAAGTGGTTGTGGGAAGGTAAAGCAAATGCCCTCCACTTCTCTGGAAGAAACCACAGTGCCCAGCCATGTTCTAAGCCCTCCCATCCTCCCTGGGCTTCTGGCAGCAGGAGTGAAAAGAGAGGAGCAGAGCACTAGGACCCGTTTCACAAAAACCGGCTTCCCACGGGAAAGTCTTTCTCCACGTGCAGACATGCTCCCAGGTGCCTGGGGCAGGGGGAAGGAAATGCCATACACTGACGTGGAAGAGACCACAGGGCCCAGGCACAGTCTGAACCCTTCCCTCAACCCGGCGGTTTTGCTAGCAGGAGTTCAACCCCAACGAACACAGCCCGGAGACCCCTGGGGCAAAAACGGCTTCCGACGAACAATAGGCGCTTGCTGTGGAACACCTATCCCAAGTGGGGGTAGCCAGCTCAACAAAATGCCACACACCCAGGTGTAAGAAACAACATTGCCCAGGCATGGTCTAAGCCCCTCACCTCGTCCCTGTGCTTTGGGGAGCCGGAGGGACAGCCGAGGCCCACGGCCCTGCGACCCGTTTGGCCAAAAGCCGGCTTCCCACGGAAACAGTTTTCCTGAGGTGCAGACCCTATCCCAAGTGGTTGTGGCAAGGTAAAGCAAATGCCCTCCACTTCTCTGGAAGAAACCACAGTGCCCAGCCATGTTCTAAGCCCTCCCATCCTCCCTGGGCTTCTGGCAGCAGGAGTGAAAAGAGAGGAGCAGAGCACTGGGACCCGTTTGACAAAAACCGGCTTCCCACGGGAAAGTCTTTCTCCACGTGCAGACATGCTCCCAGGTGCCTGTGGCAAGGGGAAGGAAATGCCATACACTGACCTGGAAGAGACCACAGAGCCCAGGCACAGTCTGAACCCTTCCCTAAACCCGGCGGTTTTGCTAGCAGGAGTTCAACCCCAACGAACACAGCCCGGAGAACCCTGGGGCAAAAACGGCTTCCGAGGAACAGTAGTTGCTTGCTGTGGAACACCTATCCCAAGTGGGGGAAGCCAGCTCAACAAAATGCCACACACCCAGGGGTAAGAAACAACATTGCCCAGGCTTGGTCTAAGCCCCTCACCTCGTCCCTGTGCTTTGGGGAGCCGGAGGGACAGCCGAGGCCCACGGCCCTGAGACCCCTTTGCAAAAAGCCGGCTTCCCACGGAAACAGTTTTCCTGAGGTTCAGACCCTATCCCAAGTGGTTGTGGCAAGGTAAAGCAAATGCCCTCCACTTCTCTGGAAGAAACCACAGTGCCCAGCCATGTTCTAAGCCCTCCCATCCTCCCTGGGCTTCTGGCAGCAGGAGTGAAAAGAGAGGAGCAGAGCACTGGGACCCGTTTGACAAAAACCGGCTTCCCACGGGAAAGTCTTTGTCCACGTGCAGACATGCTCCCAAGTGCCTTTGGTAAGGTGAACGAAATGCCATACACTGACCTGTAAGAGGCCACAGGGCCCAGGCACAGTCTGAGCCCTTCCCTCATCCCGGCGTTTTTCTAGCAGGAGTTCAACCCCAAGGAACCCAGCCCGGAGACCCCTGGGGTAAAAACGGCTTCCGACGAGCAATATGGTTTTGCTGTGTAAAACCTCTCCAAAGTGGGGGTAGCCAGGTAAACAAAATGCCACACACCCAGGTGTAAGACACAACATTGCCCAGGCATGGTCTAAGCCCCTCACCTCGTCCCTGTGCTTTTGGGGACCCGAGGGATACCCGAGTACCACGGCCCTGAGACCCGTTTGGCAAAAAGCCGGCTTCCCACGGAAACAGTTTTCCTGAAGTGCAGACCCTCTCACAAGTGGTTGTGGCAAGGTGAAGCAAATCCCATCCACTTCTATGGAAGAAACCACCGTGCCCAGCCATGTTCTAAGTCCTCCGATCCTCCTGGCCTTCTGGCACCAGGAGTGAAAGAGAGGAGCACAGCACTGGGACCCGTTAGACAAAAACCGGCTTCCCACGGGAAAGTCTTTCTCGACATGCAGACATGCTCCCAAGTGCCTGTGGCAAGGTGAAGGAAATGCCATACACTGACCTGTAAGAGAGCACAGGGCCCAGGCACAGTCTGAGCACTTCCCTCATCCTGGCAGTTTTGCTAGCAGGAGTTCAACCCCAACGAACACAGCCCGGAGACCCCTGGGGCAAAAACGGCTTCCGAGGAGCAATATACTCTTGCTGTGGAAAACCTATCCCAAGTGGGTGTAGCCAGGTAAACAAAATGCCACACACCCAGGTGTATGAGACAACATTGCCCAGGCATGGTCTAAGCCCCTCACCTCATCCTTGTGCTTTTGGGAGATGGACTGACACCCGAGGCCCAGGGCCCTGAGACCCGTTTGGCCAAAATATGGCTTCCCACGGAAACAGTTTTCCTGAGGTGCAGACCGTCACACAAGTGGTTGTGGCAAGGTAAAGCAAATGCCATCCATGTTTCTGGAAGAAACCACAGTGCCCAGCCGTGTTCTAAGCCCTCCCCTCCTCCCTGGGCTTCTGGCAGCACGAGTGAAAAGAGAGGAGAACAGTACTGGGACCCGTTTGACAAAAACCGGCTTCCCACGGGAAAGTCTTTCTCCACGTGCAGACATGCTCCCAAGTGCCTGTGGCAGGGTGAAGAAATGCCATACACTGACCTCTAATAGACCACAGGGCCCAGGCACAGTCTGACCCCTCCCTCATCCCGGCGGTTTTGCTAGCAGGACTTCAACCCCAAGGAACACAGCCCGGAGATCCCTGGGGCAAAAACGGCTTCCGACAAGCAATATGCTCTTGCTGTGGAAAACCTATCCCAAGTGGGGGTAGCCAGGTAAACAAAATGCCACACACCCAGGTGTAAGAAACAACATTGCCCAGGCATGGTCTAAGCCCCTCACCTCGTCCCTGTGCTTTGGGGAGCCGGAGGGACACCCGAGGCCCACGGCCCTGAGACCCATCTGGCAAAAAGCCGCTTCCCAAGGAAACAGTTTTCCTGAGGTGCAGACCCTCTCACAAGTGGTTGTGGCAAGGTAAAGCAAATGCCGTCCACGTCTCTGGAAGAAACCACAGTGCCCAGCCATGTTCTAAACACTCCCATCCTCACTGGTATTCTGGCAGCAGGAGTGAAAAGAGAGGAGCACAGCACTGGGAACCGTTTGACAAAAACCGGCTTCCCACGGGAAAGTCTTTCTCCACATGCAGACATGCTCCCAAGTGCCTGTGGCAAGGTGAAGGAAATGCCATATACTGACATGTAAGAGACCACAGGGCCCAGGCACAGTCTGAGCCCTTCCCTCATCCCGGCGGTTTTGCTAGCAGGAGTTCAAACCCAAAGAACACAGCCCGGAGACCCCTGAGGCAAATACGGCTTCCGACGAACAATACGCTCTTGCTGTGGAAAACCTATCCCAAGTGGGGGTAGCCAGGTAAACAAAATGCCACACACCCAGGTGTATGAGACAACATTGCCCAGGCATGGTCTAAGCCCCTCACCTCATCCTTGTGCTTTTGGGAGATGGAGTGACACCTGAGACCCAGGGCCCTGAGACCCGTTTGGCAAAAATGCGGCTTCCCATGGAAACAGTTTTCCTGAGGTGCAGACCGTCTCACAAGTGGTTGTGGCAAGGTAAAGCAAATGCCATCCACGTTTCTGAAAGAAACCACAGTGCCCAGCCATGTTCTAAGCCCTCCCCTCCTCCCTGGGCTTCTGGCAGCAGGAGTGAAAAGAGAGGAGCAGAGCACTGGGACCCGTTTCACAAAAACCGGCTTCCCACGGGAAAGTCTTTCTCCCCGTGCAGACATGCTCCCAGGTGCCTGGGGCAAGGGGAAGGAAATGCCATACACTGACCTGGAAGAGACCACAGGGCCCAGGCACAGTCTGAACCCTTCCCTCAACCCGCCGGTTTTGCTAGCAGGAGTTCAACCCCAATGAACACAGCCCGGAGACCGCTGGGGCAAAAACGGCTTCCGACGAACAATAGGCGCTTGCTGTGGAACACCTATCCCAAGTGGGGGTAGCCAGCTCAACAAAATGCCACACACCCAGGTGTAAGAAACAACATTGACCAGGCATGGTCTAAGCCCCTCACCTCGTCCCTGTGCATTGGGGAGACGGAGGGACACCCGAGGCCCACGGCCCTGAGACCCCTATGCAAAAAGCCGGCTTCCCACGGAAACAGTTTTCCTGAGGTGCAGACCCTATCCCAAGTGGTTGTGGGAAGGTAAAGCAAATGCCCTCCACTTCTCTGGAAGAAACCACAGTGCCCAGACATGTTCTAAGCCCTCCCATCCTCCCTGGGCTTCTGGCAGCAGGAGTGAAAAGAGAGGAGCAGAGCACTAGGACCCGTTTCACAAAAACCGGCTTCCCACGGGAAAGTCTTTCTCCACGTGCAGACATGCTCCCAGGTGCCTGGGGCAGGGGGAAGGAAATGCCATACACTGACGTGGAAGAGACCACAGGGCCCAGGCACAGTCTGAACCCTTCCCTCAACCCGGCGGTTTTGCTAGCAGGAGTTCAACCCCAACGAACACAGCCCGGAGACCCCTGGGGCAAAAACGGCTTCCGACGAACAATAGGCGCTTGCTGTGGAACACCTATCCCAAGTGGGGGTAGCCAGCTCAACAAAATGCCACACACCCAGGTGTAAGAAACAACATTGCCCAGGCATGGTCTAAGCCCCTCACCTCGTCCCTGTGCTTTGGGGAGCCGGAGGGACAGCCGAGGCCCACGGCCCTGCGACCCGTTTGGCCAAAAGCCGGCTTCCCACGGAAACAGTTTTCCTGAGGTGCAGACCCTATCCCAAGTGGTTGTGGCAAGGTAAAGCAAATGCCCTCCACTTCTCTGGAAGAAACCACAGTGCCCAGCCATGTTCTAAGCCCTCCCATCCTCCCTGGGCTTCTGGCAGCAGGAGTGAAAAGAGAGGAGCAGAGCACTGGGACCCGTTTGACAAAAACCGGCTTCCCACGGGAAAGTCTTTCTCCACGTGCAGACATGCTCCCAGGTGCCTGTGGCAAGGGGAAGGAAATGCCATACACTGACCTGGAAGAGACCACAGAGCCCAGGCACAGTCTGAACCCTTCCCTAAACCCGGCGGTTTTGCTAGCAGGAGTTCAACCCCAACGAACACAGCCCGGAGAACCCTGGGGCAAAAACGGCTTCCGAGGAACAGTAGTTGCTTGCTGTGGAACACCTATCCCAAGTGGGGGAAGCCAGCTCAACAAAATGCCACACACCCAGGGGTAAGAAACAACATTGCCCAGGCTTGGTCTAAGCCCCTCACCTCGTCCCTGTGCTTTGGGGAGCCGGAGGGACAGCCGAGGCCCACGGCCCTGAGACCCCTTTGCAAAAAGCCGGCTTCCCACGGAAACAGTTTTCCTGAGGTTCAGACCCTATCCCAAGTGGTTGTGGCAAGGTAAAGCAAATGCCCTCCACTTCTCTGGAAGAAACCACAGTGCCCAGCCATGTTCTAAGCCCTCCCATCCTCCCTGGGCTTCTGGCAGCAGGAGTGAAAAGAGAGGAGCAGAGCACTGGGACCCGTTTGACAAAAACCGGCTTCCCACGGGAAAGTCTTTGTCCACGTGCAGACATGCTCCCAAGTGCCTTTGGTAAGGTGAACGAAATGCCATACACTGACCTGTAAGAGGCCACAGGGCCCAGGCACAGTCTGAGCCCTTCCCTCATCCCGGCGTTTTTCTAGCAGGAGTTCAACCCCAAGGAACCCAGCCCGGAGACCCCTGGGGTAAAAACGGCTTCCGACGAGCAATATGGTTTTGCTGTGTAAAACCTCTCCAAAGTGGGGGTAGCCAGGTAAACAAAATGCCACACACCCAGGTGTAAGACACAACATTGCCCAGGCATGGTCTAAGCCCCTCACCTCGTCCCTGTGCTTTTGGGGACCCGAGGGATACCCGAGTCCCACGGCCCTGAGACCCGTTTGGCAAAAAGCCGGCTTCCCACGGAAACAGTTTTCCTGAAGTGCAGACCCTCTCACAAGTGGTTGTGGCAAGGTGAAGCAAATCCCATCCACTTCTATGGAAGAAACCACCGTGCCCAGCCATGTTCTAAGTCCTCCGATCCTCCTGGCCTTCTGGCACCAGGAGTGAAAGAGAGGAGCACAGCACTGGGACCCGTTAGACAAAAACCGGCTTCCCACGGGAAAGTCTTTCTCGACATGCAGACATGCTCCCAAGTGCCTGTGGCAAGGTGAAGGAAATGCCATACACTGACCTGTAAGAGAGCACAGGGCCCAGGCACAGTCTGAGCACTTCCCTCATCCTGGCAGTTTTGCTAGCAGGAGTTCAACCCCAACGAACACAGCCCGGAGACCCCTGGGGCAAAAACGGCTTCCGAGGAGCAATATACTCTTGCTGTGGAAAACCTATCCCAAGTGGGTGTAGCCAGGTAAACAAAATGCCACACACCCAGGTGTATGAGACAACATTGCCCAGGCATGGTCTAAGCCCCTCACCTCATCCTTGTGCTTTTGGGAGATGGACTGACACCCGAGGCCCAGGGCCCTGAGACCCGTTTGGCCAAAATATGGCTTCCCACGGAAACAGTTTTCCTGAGGTGCAGACCGTCACACAAGTGGTTGTGGCAAGGTAAAGCAAATGCCATCCATGTTTCTGGAAGAAACCACAGTGCCCAGCCGTGTTCTAAGCCCTCCCCTCCTCCCTGGGCTTCTGGCAGCACGAGTGAAAAGAGAGGAGAACAGTACTGGGACCCGTTTGACAAAAACCGGCTTCCCACGGGAAAGTCTTTCTCCACGTGCAGACATGCTCCCAAGTGCCTGTGGCAGGGTGAAGAAATGCCATACACTGACCTCTAATAGACCACAGGGCCCAGGCACAGTCTGACCCCTCCCTCATCCCGGCGGTTTTGCTAGCAGGACTTCAACCCCAAGGAACACAGCCCGGAGATCCCTGGGGCAAAAACGGCTTCCGACAAGCAATATGCTCTTGCTGTGGAAAACCTATCCCAAGTGGGGGTAGCCAGGTAAACAAAATGCCACACACCCAGGTGTAAGAAACAACATTGCCCAGGCATGGTCTAAGCCCCTCACCTCGTCCCTGTGCTTTGGGGAGCCGGAGGGACACCCGAGGCCCACGGCCCTGAGACCCATCTGGCAAAAAGCCGCTTCCCAAGGAAACAGTTTTCCTGAGGTGCAGACCCTCTCACAAGTGGTTGTGGCAAGGTAAAGCAAATGCCGTCCACGTCTCTGGAAGAAACCACAGTGCCCAGCCATGTTCTAAACACTCCCATCCTCACTGGTATTCTGGCAGCAGGAGTGAAAAGAGAGGAGCAGAGCACTGGGACCCGTTTGACAAAAACCGGCTTCCCACGGGAAAGTCTTTCTCCACATGCAGACATGCTCCCAAGTGCCTGTGGCAAGGTGAAGGAAATGCCATATACTGACATGTAAGAGACCACAGGGCCCAGGCACAGTCTGAGCCCTTCCCTCATCCCGGCGGTTTTGCTAGCAGGAGTTCAAACCCAAAGAACACAGCCCGGAGACCCCTGAGGCAAATACGGCTTCCGACGAACAATACGCTCTTGCTGTGGAAAACCTATCCCAAGTGGGGGTAGCCAGGTAAACAAAATGCCACACACCCAGGTGTATGAGACAACATTGCCCAGGCATGGTCTAAGCCCCTCACCTCATCCTTGTGCTTTTGGGAGATGGAGTGACACCTGAGACCCAGGGCCCTGAGACCCGTTTGGCAAAAATGCGGCTTCCCATGGAAACAGTTTTCCTGAGGTGCAGACCGTCTCACAAGTGGTTGTGGCAAGGTAAAGCAAATGCCATCCACGTTTCTGAAAGAAACCACAGTGCCCAGCCATGTTCTAAGCCCTCCCCTCCTCCCTGGGCTTCTGGCAGCAGGAGTGAAAAGAGAGGAGCAGAGCACTGGGACCCGTTTCACAAAAACCGGCTTCCCACGGGAAAGTCTTTCTCCCCGTGCAGACATGCTCCCAGGTGCCTGGGGCAAGGGGAAGGAAATGCCATACACTGACCTGGAAGAGACCACAGGGCCCAGGCACAGTCTGAACCCTTCCCTCAACCCGCCGGTTTTGCTAGCAGGAGTTCAACCCCAACGAACACAGCCCGGAGACCGCTGGGGCAAAAACGGCTTCCGACGAACAATAGGCGCTTGCTGTGGAACACCTATCCCAAGTGGGGGTAGCCAGCTCAACAAAATGCCACACACCCAGGTGTAAGAAACAACATTGACCAGGCATGGTCTAAGCCCCTCACCTCGTCCCTGTGCATTGGGGAGACGGAGGGACACCCGAGGCCCACGGCCCTGAGACCCCTATGCAAAAAGCCGGCTTCCCACGGAAACAGTTTTCCTGAGGTGCAGACCCTATCCCAAGTGGTTGTGGGAAGGTAAAGCAAATGCCCTCCACTTCTCTGGAAGAAACCACAGTGCCCAGACATGTTCTAAGCCCTCCCATCCTCCCTGGGCTTCTGGCAGCAGGAGTGAAAAGAGAGGAGCAGAGCACTAGGACCCGTTTCACAAAAACCGGCTTCCCACGGGAAAGTCTTTCTCCACGTGCAGACATGCTCCCAGGTGCCTGGGGCAGGGGGAAGGAAATGCCATACACTGACGTGGAAGAGACCACAGGGCCCAGGCACAGTCTGAACCCTTCCCTCAACCCGGCGGTTTTGCTAGCAGGAGTTCAACCCCAACGAACACAGCCCGGAGACCCCTGGGGCAAAAACGGCTTCCGACGAACAATAGGCGCTTGCTGTGGAACACCTATCCCAAGTGGGGGTAGCCAGCTCAACAAAATGCCACACACCCAGGTGTAAGAAACAACATTGCCCAGGCATGGTCTAAGCCCCTCACCTCGTCCCTGTGCTTTGGGGAGCCGGAGGGACAGCCGAGGCCCACGGCCCTGCGACCCGTTTGGCCAAAAGCCGGCTTCCCACGGAAACAGTTTTCCTGAGGTGCAGACCCTATCCCAAGTGGTTGTGGCAAGGTAAAGCAAATGCCCTCCACTTCTCTGGAAGAAACCACAGTGCCCAGCCATGTTCTAAGCCCTCCCATCCTCCCTGGGCTTCTGGCAGCAGGAGTGAAAAGAGAGGAGCAGAGCACTGGGACCCGTTTGACAAAAACCGGCTTCCCACGGGAAAGTCTTTCTCCACGTGCAGACATGCTCCCAGGTGCCTGTGGCAAGGGGAAGGAAATGCCATACACTGACCTGGAAGAGACAACAGAGCCCAGGCACAGTCTGAACCCTTCCCTAAACCCGGCGGTTTTGCTAGCAGGAGTTCAACCCCAACGAACACAGCCCGGAGAACCCTGGGGCAAAAACGGCTTCCGAGGAACAGTAGTTGCTTGCTGTGGAACACCTATCCCAAGTGGGGGAAGCCAGCTCAACAAAATGCCACACACCCAGGGGTAAGAAACAACATTGCCCAGGCTTGGTCTAAGCCCCTCACCTCGTCCCTGTGCTTTGGGGAGCCGGAGGGACAGCCGAGGCCCACGGCCCTGAGACCCCTTTGCAAAAAGCCGGCTTCCCACGGAAACAGTTTTCCTGAGGTTCAGACCCTATCCCAAGTGGTTGTGGCAAGGTAAAGCAAATGCCCTCCACTTCTCTGGAAGAAACCACAGTGCCCAGCCATGTTCTAAGCCCTCCCATCCTCCCTGGGCTTCTGGCAGCAGGAGTGAAAAGAGAGGAGCAGAGCACTGGGACCCGTTTGACAAAAACCGGCTTCCCACGGGAAAGTCTTTCTCCCCGTGCAGACATGCTCCCAGGTGCCTGGGGCAAGGGGAAGGAAATGCCATACACTGACGTGGAAGAGACCACAGGGCCCAGGCACAGTCTGAACCCTTCCCTCAACCCGGCGGTTTTGCTAGCAGGAGTTCAACCCCAACGAACACAGCCCGGAGACCCCTGGGGCAAAAACGGCTTCCGACGAACAATAGGCGCTTGCTGTGGAACACCTATCCCAAGTGGGGGTAGCCAGCTCAACAAAATGCCACACACCCAGGTGTAAGAAACAACATTGCCCAGGCATGGTCTAAGCCCCTCACCTCGTCCCTGTGCATTGGGGAGCCGGAGGGACACCCGAGGCCCACGGCCCTGAGACCCCTATGCAAAAAGCCGGCTTCCCACGGAAACAGTTTTCCTGAGGTGCAGACCCTATCCCAAGTGGTTGTGGCAAGGTAAAGCAAATGCCCTCCACTTCTCTGGAAGAAACCACAGTGCCCAGCCATGTTCTAAGCCCTCCCATCCTCCCTGGGCTTCTGGCAGCAGGAGTGAAAAGAGAGGAGCAGAGCACTGGGACCCGTTTGACAAAACCCGGCTTCCCACGGGAAAGTCTTTCTCCCCGTGCAGACATGCTCCCAGGTGCCTGGGGCAAGGGGAAGGAAATGCCATACACTGACGTGGAAGAGACCACAGGGCCCAGGCACAGTCTGAACCCTTCCCTCAACCCGGCGGTTTTGCTAGCAGGAGTTCAACCCCAACGAACACAGCCCGGAGACCCCTGGGGCAAAAACGGCTTCCGACGAACAATAGGCGCTTGCTGTGGAACACCTATCCCAAGTGGGGGTAGCCAGCTCAACAAAATGCCACACACCCAGGGGTAAGAAACAACATTGACCAGGCATGGTCTAAGCCCCTCACCTCGTCCCTGTGCTTTGGGGAGCCCGAGGGACAGCCGAGGCCCACGGCCCTGAGACCCCTTTGCAAAAAGCCGGCTTCCCACAGAAACAGTTTTCCTGAGGTGCAGACCCTATCCCAAGTGGTTGTGGCAAGGTAAAGCAAATGCCCTCCACTTCTCTGGAAGAAACCACAGTGCCCAGCCATGTTCTAAGCCCTCCCATCCTCCCTGGGCTTCTGGCAGCAGGAGTGAAAAGAGAGGAGCAGAGCACTAGGACCCGTTTGACAAAAACCGGCTTCCCACGGGAAAGTCTTTCTCCCCGTGCAGACATGCTCCCAGGTGCCTGTGGCAAGGGGAAGGAGATGGCATACACTGACCTGGAAGAGACCACAGGGCCCAGGCACAGTCTGAACCCTTCCCTCAACCCGGCGGTTTTGCTAGCAGGAGTTCAACCCCAACGAACACAGCCCGGAGACCCCTGGGGCAATAACGGCTTCTGACGAACAATAGGTGCTTGCTGTGGAACACCTATCCCAAGTGGGGGTAGCCAGCTCAACAAAATACCACACACCCAGGGGTTAGAAACAACATTGCCCAGGCTTGGTTTAAGCCCCTCACCTCGTCCCTGTGCTTTGGGGAGCCGGAGGGACACCCGAGGCCCACGGCCCTGAGACCCCTTTGCAAAAAGCCGGCTTCCCACGGAAACTGTTTTCCTGAGGTGCAGACCCTATCCCAAGTGGTTGTGGCAAGGTAAAGCAAATGCCCTCCACTTCTCTGGAAGAAACCACAGTGCCCAGCCATGTTCTAAGCCCTCCCATCCTCCCTGGGCTTCTGGCAGCAGGAGTGAAAAGAGAGGAGCAGAGCACTGGGACCCGTTTGACAAAAACCGGCTTCCCACGGGAAAGTCTTTCTCGACATGCAGACATGCTCCCAAGTGCCTGTGGCAAGGTGAAGGAAATGCCATACACTGACCTGTAAGAGAGCACAGGGCCCAGGCACAGTCTGAGCACTTCCCTCATCCTGGCAGTTTTGCTAGCAGGAGTTCAACCCCAACGAACACAGCCCGGAGACCCCTGGGGCAAAAACGGCTTCCGAGGAGCAATATACTCTTGCTGTGGAAAACCTATCCCAAGTGGGTGTAGCCAGGTAAACAAAATGCCACACACCCAGGTGTATGAGACAACATTGCCCAGGCATGGTCTAAGCCCCTCACCTCATCCTTGTGCTTTTGGGAGATGGACTGACACCCGAGGCCCAGGGCCCTGAGACCCGTTTGGCCAAAATATGGCTTCCCACGGAAACAGTTTTCCTGAGGTGCAGACCGTCACACAAGTGGTTGTGGCAAGGTAAAGCAAATGCCATCCATGTTTCTGGAAGAAACCACAGTGCCCAGCCGTGTTCTAAGCCCTCCCCTCCTCCCTGGGCTTCTGGCAGCACGAGTGAAAAGAGAGGAGAACAGTACTGGGACCCGTTTGACAAAAACCGGCTTCCCACGGGAAAGTCTTTCTCCACGTGCAGACATGCTCCCAAGTGCCTGTGGCAGGGTGAAGAAATGCCATACACTGACCTCTAATAGACCACAGGGCCCAGGCACAGTCTGACCCCTCCCTCATCCCGGCGGTTTTGCTAGCAGGACTTCAACCCCAAGGAACACAGCCCGGAGATCCCTGGGGCAAAAACGGCTTCCGACAAGCAATATGCTCTTGCTGTGGAAAACCTATCCCAAGTGGGGGTAGCCAGGTAAACAAAATGCCACACACCCAGGTGTAAGAAACAACATTGCCCAGGCATGGTCTAAGCCCCTCACCTCGTCCCTGTGCTTTGGGGAGCCGGAGGGACACCCGAGGCCCACGGCCCTGAGACCCATCTGGCAAAAAGCCGCTTCCCAAGGAAACAGTTTTCCTGAGGTGCAGACCCTCTCACAAGTGGTTGTGGCAAGGTAAAGCAAATGCCGTCCACGTCTCTGGAAGAAACCACAGTGCCCAGCCATGTTCTAAACACTCCCATCCTCACTGGTATTCTGGCAGCAGGAGTGAAAAGAGAGGAGCACAGCACTGGGAACCGTTTGACAAAAACCGGCTTCCCACGGGAAAGTCTTTCTCCACATGCAGACATGCTCCCAAGTGCCTGTGGCAAGGTGAAGGAAATGCCATATACTGACATGTAAGAGACCACAGGGCCCAGGCACAGTCTGAGCCCTTCCCTCATCCCGGCGGTTTTGCTAGCAGGAGTTCAAACCCAAAGAACACAGCCCGGAGACCCCTGAGGCAAATACGGCTTCCGACGAACAATACGCTCTTGCTGTGGAAAACCTATCCCAAGTGGGGGTAGCCAGGTAAACAAAATGCCACACACCCAGGTGTATGAGACAACATTGCCCAGGCATGGTCTAAGCCCCTCACCTCATCCTTGTGCTTTTGGGAGATGGAGTGACACCTGAGACCCAGGGCCCTGAGACCCGTTTGGCAAAAATGCGGCTTCCCATGGAAACAGTTTTCCTGAGGTGCAGACCGTCTCACAAGTGGTTGTGGCAAGGTAAAGCAAATGCCATCCACGTTTCTGAAAGAAACCACAGTGCCCAGCCATGTTCTAAGCCCTCCCCTCCTCCCTGGGCTTCTGGCAGCAGGAGTGAAAAGAGAGGAGCAGAGCACTGGGACCCGTTTCACAAAAACCGGCTTCCCACGGGAAAGTCTTTCTCCCCGTGCAGACATGCTCCCAGGTGCCTGGGGCAAGGGGAAGGAAATGCCATACACTGACCTGGAAGAGACCACAGGGCCCAGGCACAGTCTGAACCCTTCCCTCAACCCGCCGGTTTTGCTAGCAGGAGTTCAACCCCAACGAACACAGCCCGGAGACCGCTGGGGCAAAAACGGCTTCCGACGAACAATAGGCGCTTGCTGTGGAACACCTATCCCAAGTGGGGGTAGCCAGCTCAACAAAATGCCACACACCCAGGTGTAAGAAACAACATTGACCAGGCATGGTCTAAGCCCCTCACCTCGTCCCTGTGCATTGGGGAGACGGAGGGACACCCGAGGCCCACGGCCCTGAGACCCCTATGCAAAAAGCCGGCTTCCCACGGAAACAGTTTTCCTGAGGTGCAGACCCTATCCCAAGTGGTTGTGGGAAGGTAAAGCAAATGCCCTCCACTTCTCTGGAAGAAACCACAGTGCCCAGCCATGTTCTAAGCCCTCCCATCCTCCCTGGGCTTCTGGCAGCAGGAGTGAAAAGAGAGGAGCAGAGCACTGGGACCCGTTTGACAAAAACCGGCTTCCCACGGGAAAGTATTTCTCCCCGTGCAGACATGCTCCCAGGTGCCTGAGGCAAGGGGAAGGAAATGCCATACACTGACGTGGAAGAGACCACAGGGCCCAGGCACAGTCTGAACCCTTCCCTCAACCCGCCGGTTTTGCTAGCAGGAGTTCAACCCCAACGAACACAGCCCGGAGACCCCTGGGGCAAAAACGGCTTCCGACGAACAATAGGCGCTTGCTGTGGAACACCTATCCCAAGTGGGGGTAGCCAGCTCAACAAAATGCCACACACCCAGGTGTAAGAAACAACATTTCCCAGGCATGGTCTAAGGCCCTCACCTCGTCCCTGTGCTTTGGGGAGCCGGAGGGACAGCCGAGGCCCACGGCCCTGAGACCCCTTTGCAGAAAGCCGGCTTCCCACGGAAACAGTTTTCCTGAGGTGCAGACCCTATCCCAAGTGGTTGTGGCAAGGTAAAGCAAATGCCCTCCACTTCTCTGGAAGAAACCACAGTGCCCAGCCATGTTCTAAGCCCTCCCATCCTCCCTGGGCTTCTGGCAGCAGGAGTGAAAAGAGAGGAGCAGAGCACTGGGACCCGTTTGACAAAAACCGGCTTCCCACGGGAAAGTCTTTCTCCACGTGCAGACATGCTCCCAGGTGCCTGTGGCAAGGGGAAGGAAATGCCATACACTGACCTGGAAGAGACCACAGAGCCCAGGCACAGTCTGAACCCTTCCCTAAACCCGGCGGTTTTGCTAGCAGGAGTTCAACCCCAACGAACACAGCCCGGAGAACCCTGGGGCAAAAACGGCTTCCGAGGAACAGTAGTTGCTTGCTGTGGAACACCTATCCCAAGTGGGGGAAGCCAGCTCAACAAAATGCCACACACCCAGGGGTAAGAAACAACATTGCCCAGGCTTGGTCTAAGCCCCTCACCTCGTCCCTGTGCTTTGGGGAGCCGGAGGGACAGCCGAGGCCCACGGCCCTGAGACCCCTTTGCAAAAAGCCGGCTTCCCACGGAAACAGTTTTCCTGAGGTTCAGACCCTATCCCAAGTGGTTGTGGCAAGGTAAAGCAAATGCCCTCCACTTCTCTGGAAGAAACCACAGTGCCCAGCCATGTTCTAAGCCCTCCCATCCTCCCTGGGCTTCTGGCAGCAGGAGTGAAAAGAGAGGAGCAGAGCACTGGGACCCGTTTGACAAAAACCGGCTTCCCACGGGAAAGTCTTTGTCCACGTGCAGACATGCTCCCAAGTGCCTTTGGTAAGGTGAACGAAATGCCATACACTGACCTGTAAGAGGCCACAGGGCCCAGGCACAGTCTGAGCCCTTCCCTCATCCCGGCGTTTTTCTAGCAGGAGTTCAACCCCAAGGAACCCAGCCCGGAGACCCCTGGGGTAAAAACGGCTTCCGACGAGCAATATGGTTTTGCTGTGTAAAACCTCTCCAAAGTGGGGGTAGCCAGGTAAACAAAATGCCACACACCCAGGTGTAAGACACAACATTGCCCAGGCATGGTCTAAGCCCCTCACCTCGTCCCTGTGCTTTTGGGGACCCGAGGGATACCCGAGTCCCACGGCCCTGAGACCCGTTTGGCAAAAAGCCGGCTTCCCACGGAAACAGTTTTCCTGAAGTGCAGACCCTCTCACAAGTGGTTGTGGCAAGGTGAAGCAAATCCCATCCACTTCTATGGAAGAAACCACCGTGCCCAGCCATGTTCTAAGTCCTCCGATCCTCCTGGCCTTCTGGCACCAGGAGTGAAAGAGAGGAGCACAGCACTGGGACCCGTTAGACAAAAACCGGCTTCCCACGGGAAAGTCTTTCTCGACATGCAGACATGCTCCCAAGTGCCTGTGGCAAGGTGAAGGAAATGCCATACACTGACCTGTAAGAGAGCACAGGGCCCAGGCACAGTCTGAGCCCTTCCCTCATCCTGGCAGTTTTGCTAGCAGGAGTTCAACCCCAACGAACACAGCCCGGAGACCCCTGGGGCAAAAACGGCTTCCGAGGAGCAATATACTCTTGCTGTGGAAAACCTATCCCAAGTGGGTGTAGCCAGGTAAACAAAATGCCACACACCCAGGTGTATGAGACAACATTGCCCAGGCATGGTCTAAGCCCCTCACCTCATCCTTGTGCTTTTGGGAGATGGACTGACACCCGAGGCCCAGGGCCCTGAGACCCGTTTGGCCAAAATATGGCTTCCCACGGAAACAGTTTTCCTGAGGTGCAGACCGTCACACAAGTGGTTGTGGCAAGGTAAAGCAAATGCCATCCATGTTTCTGGAAGAAACCACAGTGCCCAGCCGTGTTCTAAGCCCTCCCCTCCTCCCTGGGCTTCTGGCAGCACGAGTGAAAAGAGAGGAGAACAGTACTGGGACCCGTTTGACAAAAACCGGCTTCCCACGGGAAAGTCTTTCTCCACGTGCAGACATGCTCCCAAGTGCCTGTGGCAGGGTGAAGAAATGCCATACACTGACCTCTAATAGACCACAGGGCCCAGGCACAGTCTGACCCCTCCCTCATCCCGGCGGTTTTGCTAGCAGGACTTCAACCCCAAGGAACACAGCCCGGAGATCCCTGGGGCAAAAACGGCTTCCGACAAGCAATATGCTCTTGCTGTGGAAAACCTATCCCAAGTGGGGGTAGCCAGGTAAACAAAATGCCACACACCCAGGTGTAAGAAACAACATTGCCCAGGCATGGTCTAAGCCCCTCACCTCGTCCCTGTGCTTTGGGGAGCCGGAGGGACACCCGAGGCCCACGGCCCTGAGACCCATCTGGCAAAAAGCCGCTTCCCAAGGAAACAGTTTTCCTGAGGTGCAGACCCTCTCACAAGTGGTTGTGGCAAGGTAAAGCAAATGCCGTCCACGTCTCTGGAAGAAACCACAGTGCCCAGCCATGTTCTAAACACTCCCATCCTCACTGGTATTCTGGCAGCAGGAGTGAAAAGAGAGGAGCAGAGCACTGGGACCCGTTTGACAAAAACCGGCTTCCCACGGGAAAGTCTTTCTCCACATGCAGACATGCTCCCAAGTGCCTGTGGCAAGGTGAAGGAAATGCCATATACTGACATGTAAGAGACCACAGGGCCCAGGCACAGTCTGAGCCCTTCCCTCATCCCGGCGGTTTTGCTAGCAGGAGTTCAAACCCAAAGAACACAGCCCGGAGACCCCTGAGGCAAATACGGCTTCCGACGAACAATACGCTCTTGCTGTGGAAAACCTATCCCAAGTGGGGGTAGCCAGGTAAACAAAATGCCACACACCCAGGTGTATGAGACAACATTGCCCAGGCATGGTCTAAGCCCCTCACCTCATCCTTGTGCTTTTGGGAGATGGAGTGACACCTGAGACCCAGGGCCCTGAGACCCGTTTGGCAAAAATGCGGCTTCCCATGGAAACAGTTTTCCTGAGGTGCAGACCGTCTCACAAGTGGTTGTGGCAAGGTAAAGCAAATGCCATCCACGTTTCTGAAAGAAACCACAGTGCCCAGCCATGTTCTAAGCCCTCCCCTCCTCCCTGGGCTTCTGGCAGCAGGAGTGAAAAGAGAGGAGCAGAGCACTGGGACCCGTTTCACAAAAATCGGCTTCCCACGGGAAAGTCTTTCTCCCCGTGCAGACATGCTCCCAGGTGCCTGGGGCAAGGGGAAGGAAATGCCATACACTGACGTGGAAGAGACCACAGGGCCCAGGCACAGTCTGAACCCTTCCCTCAACCCGCCGGTTTTGCTAGCAGGAGTTCAACCCCAACGAACACAGCCCGGAGACCGCTGGGGCAAAAACGGCTTCCGACGAACAATAGGCGCTTGCTGTGGAACACCTATCCCAAGTGGGGGTAGCCAGCTCAACAAAATGCCACACACCCAGGTATAAGAAACAACATTGCCCAGGCATGGTCTAAGCCCCTCACCTCGTCCCTGTGCATTGGGGAGACGGAGGGACACCCGAGGCCCACGGCCCTGAGACCCCTATGCAAAAAGCCGGCTTCCCACGGAAACAGTTTTCCTGAGGTGCAGACCCTATCCCAAGTGGTTGTGGCAAGGTAAAGCAAATGCCCTCCACTTCTCTGGAAGAAACCACAGTGCCCAGCCATGTTCTAAGCCCTCCCATCCTCCCTGGGCTTCTGGCAGCAGGAGTGAAAAGAGAGGAGCAGAGCATTGGGACCCGTTTGACAAAAACCGGCTTCCCACGGGAAAGTCTTTCTCCACGTGCAGACATGCTCCCAGGTGCCTGGGGCAGGGGGAAGGAAATGCCATACACTGACGTGGAAGAGACCACAGGGCCCAGGCACAGTCTGAACCCTTCCCTCAACCCGGCGGTTTTGCTAGCAGGAGTTCAACCCCAACGAACACAGCCCGGAGACCCCTGGGGCAAAAACGGCTTCCGACGAACAATAGGTGCTTGCTGTGGAACACCTATCCCAAGTGGGGGTAGCCAGCTCAACAAAATGCCACACACCCAGGGGAAAGAAACAACATTGCCCAGGCTTGGTCTAAGCCCCTCACCTCGTCCCTGTGCTTTGGGGAGCCGGAGGGACAGCCGAGGCCCACGGCCCTGAGACCCCTTTGCAAAAAGCCGGCTTCCCACGGAAACTGTTTTCCTGAGGTGCAGACCCTATCCCAAGTGGTTGTGGCAAGGTAAAGCAAATGCCTTCCACTTCTCTGGAAGAAACCACAGTGCCCAGCCATGTTCTAAGCTCTCCCATCCTCCCTGGGCTTCTGGCAGCAGGAGTGAAAAGAGAGGAGCAGAGCACTGGGACCCGTTTGACAAAAACCGGCTTCCCACGGGAAAGTATTTCTCCCCGTGCAGACATGCTCCCAGGTGCCTGAGGCAAGGGGAAGGAAATGCCATACACTGACGTGGAAGAGACCACAGGGCCCAGGCACAGTCTGAACCCTTCCCTCAACCCGCCGGTTTTGCTAGCAGGAGTTCAACCCCAACGAACACAGCCCGGAGACCCCTGGGGCAAAAACGGCTTCCGACGAACAATAGGCGCTTGCTGTGGAACACCTATCCCAAGTGGGGGTAGCCAGCTCAACAAAATGCCACACACCCAGGTGTAAGAAACAACATTTCCCAGGCATGGTCTAAGGCCCTCACCTCGTCCCTGTGCTTTGGGGAGCCGGAGGGACAGCCGAGGCCCACGGCCCTGAGACCCCTTTGCAGAAAGCCGGCTTCCCACGGAAACAGTTTTCCTGAGGTGCAGACCCTATCCCAAGTGGTTGTGGCAAGGTAAAGCAAATGCCCTCCACTTCTCTGGAAGAAACCACAGTGCCCAGCCATGTTCTAAGCCCTCCCATCCTCCCTGGGCTTCTGGCAGCAGGAGTGAAAAGAGAGGAGCAGAGCACTGGGACCCGTTTGACAAAAACCGGCTTCCCACGGGAAAGTCTTTCTCCACGTGCAGACATGCTCCCAGGTGCCTGTGGCAAGGGGAAGGAAATGCCATACACTGACCTGGAAGAGACCACAGAGCCCAGGCACAGTCTGAACCCTTCCCTAAACCCGGCGGTTTTGCTAGCAGGAGTTCAACCCCAACGAACACAGCCCGGAGAACCCTGGGGCAAAAACGGCTTCCGAGGAACAGTAGTTGCTTGCTGTGGAACACCTATCCCAAGTGGGGGAAGCCAGCTCAACAAAATGCCACACACCCAGGGGTAAGAAACAACATTGCCCAGGCTTGGTCTAAGCCCCTCACCTCGTCCCTGTGCTTTGGGGAGCCGGAGGGACAGCCGAGGCCCACGGCCCTGAGACCCCTTTGCAAAAAGCCGGCTTCCCACGGAAACAGTTTTCCTGAGGTTCAGACCCTATCCCAAGTGGTTGTGGCAAGGTAAAGCAAATGCCCTCCACTTCTCTGGAAGAAACCACAGTGCCCAGCCATGTTCTAAGCCCTCCCATCCTCCCTGGGCTTCTGGCAGCAGGAGTGAAAAGAGAGGAGCAGAGCACTGGGACCCGTTTGACAAAAACCGGCTTCCCACGGGAAAGTCTTTGTCCACGTGCAGACATGCTCCCAAGTGCCTTTGGTAAGGTGAACGAAATGCCATACACTGACCTGTAAGAGGCCACAGGGCCCAGGCACAGTCTGAGCCCTTCCCTCATCCCGGCGTTTTTCTAGCAGGAGTTCAACCCCAAGGAACCCAGCCCGGAGACCCCTGGGGTAAAAACGGCTTCCGACGAGCAATATGGTTTTGCTGTGTAAAACCTCTCCAAAGTGGGGGTAGCCAGGTAAACAAAATGCCACACACCCAGGTGTAAGACACAACATTGCCCAGGCATGGTCTAAGCCCCTCACCTCGTCCCTGTGCTTTTGGGGACCCGAGGGATACCCGAGTCCCACGGCCCTGAGACCCGTTTGGCAAAAAGCCGGCTTCCCACGGAAACAGTTTTCCTGAAGTGCAGACCCTCTCACAAGTGGTTGTGGCAAGGTGAAGCAAATCCCATCCACTTCTATGGAAGAAACCACCGTGCCCAGCCATGTTCTAAGTCCTCCGATCCTCCTGGCCTTCTGGCACCAGGAGTGAAAGAGAGGAGCACAGCACTGGGACCCGTTAGACAAAAACCGGCTTCCCACGGGAAAGTCTTTCTCCACATGCAGACATGCTCCCAAGTGCCTGTGGCAAGGTGAAGGAAATGCCATACACTGACCTGTAAGAGAGCACAGGGCCCAGGCACAGTCTGAGCCCTTCCCTCATCCTGGCAGTTTTGCTAGCAGGAGTTCAACCCCAACGAACACAGCCCGGAGACCCCTGGGGCAAAAACGGCTTCCGAGGAGCAATATACTCTTGCTGTGGAAAACCTATCCCAAGTGGGTGTAGCCAGGTAAACAAAATGCCACACACCCAGGTGTATGAGACAACATTGCCCAGGCATGGTCTAAGCCCCTCACCTCATCCTTGTGCTTTTGGGAGATGGACTGACACCCGAGGCCCAGGGCCCTGAGACCCGTTTGGCCAAAATATGGCTTCCCACGGAAACAGTTTTCCTGAGGTGCAGACCGTCACACAAGTGGTTGTGGCAAGGTAAAGCAAATGCCATCCATGTTTCTGGAAGAAACCACAGTGCCCAGCCGTGTTCTAAGCCCTCCCCTCCTCCCTGGGCTTCTGGCAGCACGAGTGAAAAGAGAGGAGAACAGTACTGGGACCCGTTTGACAAAAACCGGCTTCCCACGGGAAAGTCTTTCTCCACGTGCAGACATGCTCCCAAGTGCCTGTGGCAGGGTGAAGAAATGCCATACACTGACCTCTAATAGACCACAGGGCCCAGGCACAGTCTGACCCCTCCCTCATCCCGGCGGTTTTGCTAGCAGGACTTCAACCCCAAGGAACACAGCCCGGAGATCCCTGGGGCAAAAACGGCTTCCGACAAGCAATATGCTCTTGCTGTGGAAAACCTATCCCAAGTGGGGGTAGCCAGGTAAACAAAATGCCACACACCCAGGTGTAAGAAACAACATTGCCCAGGCATGGTCTAAGCCCCTCACCTCGTCCCTGTGCTTTGGGGAGCCGGAGGGACACCCGAGGCCCACGGCCCTGAGACCCATCTGGCAAAAAGCCGCTTCCCAAGGAAACAGTTTTCCTGAGGTGCAGACCCTCTCACAAGTGGTTGTGGCAAGGTAAAGCAAATGCCGTCCACGTCTCTGGAAGAAACCACAGTGCCCAGCCATGTTCTAAACACTCCCATCCTCACTGGTATTCTGGCAGCAGGAGTGAAAAGAGAGGAGCAGAGCACTGGGACCCGTTTGACAAAAACCGGCTTCCCACGGGAAAGTCTTTCTCCACATGCAGACATGCTCCCAAGTGCCTGTGGCAAGGTGAAGGAAATGCCATATACTGACATGTAAGAGACCACAGGGCCCAGGCACAGTCTGAGCCCTTCCCTCATCCCGGCGGTTTTGCTAGCAGGAGTTCAAACCCAAAGAACACAGCCCGGAGACCCCTGAGGCAAATACGGCTTCCGACGAACAATACGCTCTTGCTGTGGAAAACCTATCCCAAGTGGGGGTAGCCAGGTAAACAAAATGCCACACACCCAGGTGTATGAGACAACATTGCCCAGGCATGGTCTAAGCCCCTCACCTCATCCTTGTGCTTTTGGGAGATGGAGTGACACCTGAGACCCAGGGCCCTGAGACCCGTTTGGCAAAAATGCGGCTTCCCATGGAAACAGTTTTCCTGAGGTGCAGACCGTCTCACAAGTGGTTGTGGCAAGGTAAAGCAAATGCCATCCACGTTTCTGAAAGAAACCACAGTGCCCAGCCATGTTCTAAGCCCTCCCCTCCTCCCTGGGCTTCTGGCAGCAGGAGTGAAAAGAGAGGAGCAGAGCACTGGGACCCGTTTCACAAAAATCGGCTTCCCACGGGAAAGTCTTTCTCCCCGTGCAGACATGCTCCCAGGTGCCTGGGGCAAGGGGAAGGAAATGCCATACACTGACGTGGAAGAGACCACAGGGCCCAGGCACAGTCTGAACCCTTCCCTCAACCCGCCGGTTTTGCTAGCAGGAGTTCAACCCCAACGAACACAGCCCGGAGACCGCTGGGGCAAAAACGGCTTCCGACGAACAATAGGCGCTTGCTGTGGAACACCTATCCCAAGTGGGGGTAGCCAGCTCAACAAAATGCCACACACCCAGGTATAAGAAACAACATTGCCCAGGCATGGTCTAAGCCCCTCACCTCGTCCCTGTGCATTGGGGAGACGGAGGGACACCCGAGGCCCACGGCCCTGAGACCCCTATGCAAAAAGCCGGCTTCCCACGGAAACAGTTTTCCTGAGGTGCAGACCCTATCCCAAGTGGTTGTGGGAAGGTAAAGCAAATGCCCTCCACTTCTCTGGAAGAAACCACAGTGCCCAGCCATGTTCTAAGCCCTCCCATCCTCCCTGGGCTTCTGGCAGCAGGAGTGAAAAGAGAGGAGCAGAGCATTGGGACCCGTTTCACAAAAACCGGCTTCCCACGGGAAAGTCTTTCTCCACGTGCAGACATGCTCCCAGGTGCCTGGGGCAGGGGGAAGGAAATGCCATACACTGACGTGGAAGAGACCACAGGGCCCAGGCACAGTCTGAACCCTTCCCTCAACCCGGCGGTTTTGCTAGCAGGAGTTCAACCCCAACGAACACAGCCCGGAGACCCCTGGGGCAAAAACGGCTTCCGACGAACAATAGGTGCTTGCTGTGGAACACCTATCCCAAGTGGGGGTAGCCAGCTCAACAAAATGCCACACACCCAGGGGAAAGAAACAACATTGCCCAGGCTTGGTCTAAGCCCCTCACCTCGTCCCTGTGCTTTGGGGAGCCGGAGGGACAGCCGAGGCCCACGGCCCTGAGACCCCTTTGCAAAAAGCCGGCTTCCCACGGAAACAGTTTTCCTGAGGTGCAGGCCCTATCCCAAGTGGTTGTGGCAAGGTAAAGCAAATGCCCTCCACTTCTCTGGAAGAAACCACAGTGCCCAGCCATGTTCTAAGCCCTCCCATCCTCCCTGGGCTTCTGGCAGCAGGAGTGAAAAGAGAGGAGCAGAGCACTGGGACCCGTTTCACAAAAACCGGCTTCCCACGGGAAAGTCTTTCTCCCCGTGCAGACATGCTCCCAGGTGCCTGGGGCAAGGGGAAGGAAATGCCATACACTGACGTGGAAGAGACCACAGGGCCCAGGCACAGTCTGAACCCTTCCCTCAACCCGCCGGTTTTGCTAGCAGGAGTTCAACCCCAACGAACACAGCCCGGAGACCCCTGGGGCAAAAACGGCTTCCGACGAACAATAGGCGCTTGCTGTGGAACACCTATCCCAAGTGGGGGTAGCCAGCTCAACAAAATGCCACACACCCAGGTGTAAGAAACAACATTGCCCAGGCATGGTCTAAGCCCCTCACCTCGTCCCTGTGCATTGGGGAGACGGAGGGACACCCGAGGCCCACGGCCCTGAGACCCCTATGCAAAAAGCCGGCGTCCCAAGGAAACAGTTTTCCTGAGGTGCAGACCCTATCCCAAGTGGTTGTGGGAAGGTAAAGCAAATGCCCTCCACTTCTCTGGAAGAAGCCACAGTGCCCAGCCATGTTCTAAGCCCTCCCATCCTCCCTGGGCTTCTGGCAGCAGGAGTGAAAAGAGAGGAGCAGAGCACTGGGACCCGTTTGACAAAAACCGGCTTCCCACGGGAAAGTCTTTCTCCACGTGCAGACATGCTCCCAGGTGCCTGGGGCAAGGGGAAGGAAATGCCATACACTGACGTGGAAGAGACCACAGGGCCCAGGCACAGTCTGAACCCTTCCCTCAACCCGGCGGTTTTGCTAGCAGGAGTTCAACCCCTACGAACACAGCCCGGAGACCCCTGGGGCAAAAACGGCTTCCGACGAACAATAGGCGCTTGCTGTGGAACACCTATCCCAAGTGGGGGTAGCCAGCTCAACAAAATGCCACACACCCAGGTGTAAGAAACAACATTGCCCAGGCATGGTCTAAGCCCCTCACCTCGTCCCTGTGCTTTGGGGAGCCGGAGGGACACCCGAGGCCCACGGCCCTGAGACCCATCTGGCAAAAAGCCGCTTCCCAAGGAAACAGTTTTCCTGAGGTGCAGACCCTCTCACAAGTGGTTGTGGCAAGGTAAAGCAAATGCCATCCACGTCTCTGGAAGAAACCACAGTGCCCAGCCATGTTCTAAACACTCCCATCCTCACTGGTATTCTGGCAGCAGGAGTGAAAAGAGAGGAGCAGAGCACTGGGACCCGTTTGACAAAAACCGGCTTCCCACGGGAAAGTCTTTCTCCACATGCAGACATGCTCCCAAGTGCCTGTGGCAAGGTGAAGGAAATGCCATATACTGACATGTAAGAGACCACAGGGCCCAGGCACAGTCTGAGCCCTTCCCTCATCCCGGCGGTTTTGCTAGCAGGAGTTCAAACCCAAAGAACACAGCCCGGAGACCCCTGAGGCAAATACGGCTTCCGACGAACAATACGCTCTTGCTGTGGAAAACCTATCCCAAGTGGGGGTAGCCAGGTAAACAAAATGCCACACACCCAGGTGTATGAGACAACATTGCCCAGGCATGGTCTAAGCCCCTCACCTCATCCTTGTGCTTTTGGGAGATGGAGTGACACCTGAGACCCAGGGCCCTGAGACCCGTTTGGCAAAAATGCGGCTTCCCATGGAAACAGTTTTCCTGAGGTGCAGACCGTCTCACAAGTGGTTGTGGCAAGGTAAAGCAAATGCCATCCACGTTTCTGAAAGAAACCACAGTGCCCAGCCATGTTCTAAGCCCTCCCCTCCTCCCTGGGCTTCTGGCAGCAGGAGTGAAAAGAGAGGAGCAGAGCACTGGGACCCGTTTCACAAAAACCGGCTTCCCACGGGAAAGTCTTTCTCCCCGTGCAGACATGCTCCCAGGTGCCTGGGGCAAGGGGAAGGAAATGCCATACACTGACGTGGAAGAGACCACAGGGCCCAGGCACAGTCTGAACCCTTCCCTCAACCCGCCGGTTTTGCTAGCAGGAGTTCAACCCCAACGAACACAGCCCGGAGACCGCTGGGGCAAAAACGGCTTCCGACGAACAATAGGCGCTTGCTGTGGAACACCTATCCCAAGTGGGGGTAGCCAGCTCAACAAAATGCCACACACCCAGGTGTAAGAAACAACATTGCCCAGGCATGGTCTAAGCCCCTCACCTCGTCCCTGTGCATTGGGGAGACGGAGGGACACCCGAGGCCCACGGCCCTGAGACCCCTATGCAAAAAGCCGGCTTCCCACGGAAACAGTTTTCCTGAGGTGCAGACCCTATCCCAAGTGGTTGTGGGAAGGTAAAGCAAATGCCCTCCACTTCTCTGGAAGAAACCACAGTGCCCAGCCATGTTCTAAGCCCTCCCATCCTCCCTGGGCTTCTGGCAGCAGGAGTGAAAAGAGAGGAGCAGAGCACTAGGACCCGTTTCACAAAAACCGGCTTCCCACGGGAAAGTCTTTCTCCACGTGCAGACATGCTCCCAGGTGCCTGGGGCAGGGGGAAGGAAATGCCATACACTGACGTGGAAGAGACCACAGGGCCCAGGCACAGTCTGAACCCTTCCCTCAACCCGGCGGTTTTGCTAGCAGGAGTTCAACCCCAACGAAAACAGCCCGGAGACCCCTGGGGCAAAAACGGCTTCCGACGAACAATAGGTGCTTGCTGTGGAACACCTATCCCAAGTGGGGGTAGCCAGCTCAACAAAATGCCACACACCCAGGGGAAAGAAACAACATTGCCCAGGCTTGGTCTAAGCCCCTCACCTCGTCCCTGTGCTTTGGGGAGCCGGAGGGACAGCCGAGGCCCACGGCCCTGAGACCCCTTTGCAAAAAGCCGGCTTCCCACGGAATCAGTTTTCCTGAGGTGCAGACCCTATCCCAAGTGGTTGTGGCAAGGTAAAGCAAATGCCCTCCACCTCTCTGGAAGAAACCACAGTGCCCAGCCATGTTCTAAGCCCTCCCATCCTCCCTGGGCTTCTGGCAGCAGGAGTGAAAAGAGAGGAGCAGAGCACTGGGACCCGTTTGACAAAAACCGGCTTCCCACGGGAAAGTCTTTCTCCACGTGCAGACATGCTCCCAGGTGCCTGGGGCAAGGGGAAGGAAATGCCATACACTGACGTGGAAGAGACCACAGGGCCCAGGCACAGTCTGAACCCTTCCCTCAACCCGGCGGTTTTGCTAGCAGGAGTTCAACCCCTACGAACACAGCCCGGAGACCCCTGGGGCAAAAACGGCTTCCGTCGAACAATAGGTGCTTGCTGTGGAACACCTATCCCAAGTGGGGTAGCCAGCTCAACAAAATGCCACACACCCAGGGGTAAGAAACAACATTGCCCAGGCTTGGTCTAAGCCCCTGACCTCGTCCCTGTGCTTTGGGGAGCCGGAGGGACAGCCGAGGCCCACGGCCCTGAGACCCCCTTTACAAAAAGCCGGCTTCCCACGGAATCAGTTTTCCTGAGGTGCAGACCCTATCCCAAGTGGTTGTGGCAAGGTAAAGCAAATGCCCTCCACTTCTCTGGAAGAAACCACAGTGCCCAGCCATGTTCTAAGCCCTCCCATCCTCCCTGGGCTTCTGGCAGCAGGAGTGAAAAGAGAGGAGCAGAACACTGGGACCCGTTTGACAAAAACCGGCTTCCCACGGGAAAGTCTTTCTCCACGTGCAGACATGCTCCCAGGTGCCTGTGACAAGGGGAAGGAAATGCCATACACTGACGTGGAAGAGACCACAGGGCCCAGGCACAGTCTGAACCCTTCCCTCAACCCGGCGGTTTTGCTAGCAGGAGTTCAACCCCAACGAACACAGCCCGGAGACCCCTGGGGCAAAAACGGCTTCCGACCAACAATAGGTGCTTGCTGTGGAACACCTATCCCAAGTGGGGGTAGCCAGCTCAACAAAATGCCACACACCCAGGTGTAAGAAACAACATTGCCCAGGCTTGGTCTAAGCCCCTCACCTGGTCCCTGTGCTTTGGGGAGCCGGAGGGACAGCCGAGGCCCACGGCCCTGAGACCCCTTTGCAAAAAGCCGGCTTCCCACGGAATCAGTTTTCCTGAGGTGCAGACCCTATCCCAAGGGTTTGTGGCAAGGTAAAGCAAATGCCCTCCACTTCTCTGGAAGAAACCACAGTGCCCAGCCATGTTCTAAGCCCTCCCATCCTCCCTGGGCTTCTGGCAGCAGGAGTGAAAAGAGAGGAGCAGAGCACTGGGACCCGTTTGACAAAAACCGGCTTCCCACGGGAAAGTCTTTGTCCACGTGCAGACATGCTCCCAAGTGCCTTTGGTAAGGTGAACGAAATGCCATACACTGACCTGTAAGAGGCCACAGGGCCCAGGCACAGTCTGAGCCCTTCCCTCATCCCGGCGTTTTTCTAGCAGGAGTTTAACCCCAAGGAACCCAGCCCGGAGACCCCTGGGGCAAAAACGGCTTCCGACGAGCAATATGCTTTTGCTGTGTAAAACCTCTCCAAAGTGGGGGTAGTCAGGTAAACAAAATGCCACACACCCAGGTGTAAGACACAACATTGCCCAGGCATGGTCTAAGCCCCTCACCTCGTCCCTGTGCTTTTGTGGACCCGACGGATACCCGAGTCCCACGGCCCTGAGACCCGTTTGGCAAAGGGCTGTCTTCCCACGGAAACAGTTTTCCTGAAGTGCAGACCCTCTCACAAGTGGTTGTGGCAAGGTGAAGCAAATCCCATCCACTTCTATGGAAGAAACCACAGTGCCCAGCCATGTTCTAAGTCCTCCGATCCTCCTGGCCTTCTGGCACCAGGAGTGAAAGAGAGGAGAACAGCACTGGGACCCGTTAGACAAAAACCGGCTTCCCACGGGAAAGTCTTTCTCCACATGCATACATGCTCCCAAGTGCCTGTGGCAAGGTGAAGGAAATGCCATACACTGACCTGTAAGAGAGCACAGGGCCCAGGCACAGTCTGAGCCCTTCCCTCATCCTGGCAGTTTTGCTAGCAGGAGTTCAACCCCAACGAACACAGCCCGGAGACCCCTGGGGCAAAAACGGCTTCCGAGGAGCAATATGCTCTTGCTGTGGAAAACCTATCCCAAGTGGGTGTAGCCAGGTAAACAAAATGCCACACACCCAGGTGTATGAGACAACATTGCCCAGGCATGGTCTAAGCCCCTCACCTCATCCTTGTGCTTTTGGGAGATGGACTGACACCCGAGGCCCAGGGCCCTGAGACCCGTTTGCCCAAATTATGGCTTCCCACGGAAACAGTTTTCCTGAGGTGCAGACCGTCACACAAGTGGTTGTGGCAAGGTAAAGCAAATGCCATCCACGTTTCTGGAAGAAACCACAGTGCCCAGCCATGTTCTAAGCCCTCCCCTCCTCCCTGGGCTTCTGGCAGCACGAGTGAAAAGAGAGGAGAACAGTACTGGGACCCGTTTGACAAAAACCGGCTTCCCACGGGAAAGTCTTTCTCCACGTGCAGACATCTCCCAAGTGCCTGTGGCAGGGTGAAGAAATGCCATACACTGACCTGTAATAGACCACAGGGCACAGTCTGACCCCTCCCTCATCCCGGCGGTTTTGCTAGCAGGAGTTCAACCCCAAGGAACACAGCCCGGAGACCCCTGGGGCAAAAACGGCTTCCGACAAGCAATATGCTCTTGCTGTGGAAAACCTATCCCAAGTGGGGGTAGCCAGGTAAACAAAATGCCACACACCCAGGTGTAAGAAACAACATTGCCCAGGCATGGTCTAAGCCCCTCACCTCGTCCTTGTGCTTTGGGGAGCCGGAGGGACACCCGAGGCCCACGGCCCTGAGACCCGTCTGGCAAAAAGCCGCTTCCCAAGGAAACAGTTTTCCTGAGGTGCAGACCCTCTCACAAGTGGTTGTGGCAAGGTAAAGCAAATGCCGTCCACGTCTCTGGAAGAAACCACAGTGCCCAGCCATGTTCTAAACACTCCCATCCTCACCGGTATTCTGGCAGCAGGAGTGAAAAGAGAGGAGCACACCACTGGGAACCGTGTGACAAAAACCGGCTTCCCACGGGAAAGTCTTTCTCCACATGCAGACATGCTCCCAAGTGCCTGTGGCAAGGTGAAGGAAATGCCATAAACTGACATGTAAGAGACCACAGGGCCCAGGCACAGTCTGAGCCCTTCCCTCATCCCGGCGGTTTTGCTAGCAGGAGTTCCACCCCAACGAACACAGCCTTGTGACCCCTGGGGCAAAAACGGCTTCTGACGAGCAATATGCTCTTGCTGCGAAAAACATATCCCAAGTGGGGTTAGCCAGGTAAACAAAATGCCACACAACCAGGAGTAAGACACAACATTGCCCAGGCATGGTCTAAGCCCCTCACCTCGTCCCTGTGCTTTTGGGGACCCGAGGGACACCCGAGTCCCACGGCCCTGAGACCCGTTTGGCAAAAAGCCGGCTTCCCACGGAAATAGTTTTCCTGAGGTGCAGACCCTCTCACAAGTGGTTGTGGCAAGGTGAAGCAAATCCCATCCACTTCTATGGAAGAAACCACAGTGCCCAGCCATGTTCTAAGCCCTCCGATCCTCCTGGCCTTCTGGCACCAGGAGTGAAAGAGAGGAGCACAGCACTGGGACCCGTTAGAGAAAAACCGGCTTCCCACGGGAAAGTCTTTCTCCACGTGCAGACATGCTCCCCAGTGCCTGTGGCAAGGTGAAGGAAATGCCATACACTGACCTGTTAGAGACCACAGGGCCCAGGCACAGTCTGAGCCCTTCCCTAATCCCGGCGGTTTTGCTAGCAGGAGTTCAACCCAACGAACCCAGCACGGAGACACCTTGGGCAGAAACGGCTTCCGACAAGCAATATGCTCTTCCTGTGGAAAACCTATCCCAAGTAGGGGTAGACAGGTAATTAAAATGCCACACACGCAGGTGTAAGAAACAACATGGCCCAGGCATGGTCTAAGCACCTCATCTCGTCCCTTGCTTTGGGGAGCCGGAGGGACACCCGAGGTCCACGGCCCTGAGACCCGTCTGGGAAAAAGCCGGCTTCCCAAGGAAACTGTTTTCCTGAGGTGCAGACCCTCTCACAAGTGGTTGTGGCAAGGTAAAGCAAATGCCATCCACTTCTCTGGAAGAAACCACAGTGCCCAGCCATGTTCTAAACACTCACATCCTCACTGGGCTTCTGGCAGCAGGAGTGAAAAGAGAGGAGCACAGCACTGGGAACCGTTTGACAAAAACCGGCTTCCCACGGGAAAGTCTTTGTCCACGTTCCGACATGCTCCCAAGTGCCTGTGGCAAGGTGAAGGAAATGCCATACACTGACCTGTAAGAGATCACAGGGCCCAGGCACAGTCTGAGCCCTTCCCTCATCCCGGCGGTTTTGCTAGCAGGAGTTCAAACCCAAAGAACACAGCCGGGAGACCCCTGGGGCAAATACGGCTTCCGACGAACAATACGCTCTTGCTGTGGAAAACCTATCCCAAGTGGGGGTAGCCAGGTCAACAAAATGCCACACCCCAAGTGAAAGAAACAACATTGCCCAGGCATGGTGTAAGCCCCTGACCTCGTCCCTGTTCTTTGGGGAGCCGGAGGTACACTCGAGGCCCACGGCCCTGAGATCCGTTTGGCAAAAAGCCGGCTTCCCACGGAAACAGTTTTCTTGAGGTGCCAACCGTCTCACAAGTGGTTGTGGCAAGGTAAAGCAAATGCCATCCACTTCTCTGGAAGAAACTACAGTACCCAGCCATGTTCTAAGCCCTCCCATCCTCACTGAGCTTCTGGCTACAGGAGTGAAAAGAGAGGAGAACAGCACTGGGATCCGTTTGACAAAAACCGGCTTCCCAAGGGAAAGTCTTTCTCCACGTGCAGACATGCTCCCAAGTGCCTGTGGCAAGGTGAAGGAAATGCCATACATTGACCTGTAAGAGAGCCCAGGGCCCAGGCACAGTCTGAGCCCTTCCCTCATCCTGGCAGTTTTGCTAGCAGGAGTTCAACCCCAACGAACACAGCCCGGAGACCCCTGGGGCAAAAACGGCTTCCGAGGAGCAATATGCTCTTGCTGTGGAAAACCTATCCCAAGTGGGGGTAGCCAGGGAAACAAAATGCCACACACCCAGGTGTATGAGACAACATTGCCCAGGCATGGTCTAAGCCCCTCACCTCATCCTTGTGCTTTTGGGAGATGGAGTGACACCTGAGACCCAGGGCCCTGAGACCCGTTTGGCAAAAATGCGGCTTTCCAAGGAAACAGTTTTCCTGAGGTGCAGACCGTCTCACAAGTGGTTGTAGCAAGGTAAAGCAAATGCCATCCACGTTTCTGGAAGAAACCACAGTGCCCAGCCATGTTCTAAGCCCTCCCCTCCTCCCTGGGCTTCTGGCAGCAGGAGTGAAAAGAGAGGAGCACAGTACTGGGACCCGTTTGACAAAAACCGGCTTCCCACGGGAAAGTCTTTCTCCACGTGCAGACATGCTCCCAAGTGCCTGTGGCAGGGTGAAGAAATGCCATACACTGACCTGTAATAGACCACATGACCCAGGCACAGTCTGACCCCTCCCTCTACCCGGCGGTTTTGCTAGCAGGAGTTCAACCCCAAGGAACACAGCCCGGAGAGCCCTGGGGTAAAAACGGCTTCCGACAAGCAATATGCTCTTGCTGTGAAAAACGTATCCCAAGTGGGGGTAGCCAGGTAAACAAAATGCCACACACCCAGGTGTAAGAAACAACATTGCCCAGGCATGGTCTAAGCCCCTCACCTCATCCCTGTGCTTTTGGGAGCCGGAGGGACACCCGAGGCCCACGGCCCTGAGACCCGTCTCGCAAAAAGCCGGCTTCCCAAGGAAACAGTTTTCCTGAGGTGCAGACCCTCTCACAAGTGGTTGTGGCAAGGTAAAGCAAATGCCGTCCACGTCTCTGGAAGAAACCACAGTGCCCAGCCATGTTCTAAACACTCCCATCCTCACCGGACTTCTGGCAGCAGGAGTGAAAAGAGAGGAGCACAGCACTGGGAACCGTTTGACAAAAACCGGCTTCCCACGGGAAAGTCTTTCTCCACATGCAGACATGCTCCCAAGTGCCTGTGGCAAGGTGAAGGAAATGCCATACACTGACCTGTAAGAGACCACAGGGCCCAGGCACAGTCTGAGCCCTTCCCTCATCCCGGCGGTTTTGCTAGCAGGAGTTCAACCCCAACGAACCCAGCACGGGGACACCTGGGGCAGAAACGGCTTCCGACAAGCAATATGCTCTTGCTGTGGAAAACCTATCCCATTGGGGGTAGACAGGTAATTAAAATGCCACACACGCAGGTGTAAGAAACACCATGGCCCAGGCACGGTCTAAGCACCTCATCTCGTCCCTTGCTTTGGGGAGCCGGAGGGACACCCGAGGCCCACGGCCCTGAGACCCGTCTGGCAAAAAGCCGGCTTCCCAAGGAAACAGTTTTCCTGAGGTGCAGACCCTCTCACAAGTGGTTGTGGCAAGGTAAAGCAAATGCCATCCACTTCTCTGGAAGAAACTACAGTACCCAGCCATGTTCTAAGCCCTCCCATCCTCACTGAGCTTCTGGCTGCAGGAGTGAAAAGAGAGGAGCACACCACTGGGACCCGTTTGACAAAAACCGGCTTCCCAAGGGAAAGTCTTTTTCCACGTGCAGACATGCTCCCAAGTGCCTGTGGCAAGGTGAAGGAAATGCCATACACTGACCTGTAAGAGACCACAGGGCCCAGGCACAGTCTGAGCCCTTCCCTCATCCCGGCAGTTTTGCTAGCAGGAGTTCAACCCCAACGAACACACCCTGGAGACCCCTGGGACAAAAACGGCTTCCGAGAAGCAATATGCTCTTGCTGTGGAAAACCTATCCCAAGTGGGGGTAGCCAGGTAAACAAAATGCCACACACCCAGGTGTAAGAAACAACATTGCCCAGACATGGTCTAAGCCCCTCACCTCTTCCCTGTGCTTTGGGGAGCTGGAGGGACACCCGAGGCCCACGGCCCTGAGACCCGTTTGGCCAAAAGCCGGCTTCCCACGGAAACAGTTTTCCTGAGGTGCAGACCCTCTCACAAGTGGTTGTGGCAAGGTAAAGCAAATGCTATCCACGACTCTGGAAGAAACCATAGTGCCCAGCCATGTTCTAAGCCCTCCCATCCTCACTGGGCTTCTGGCAGCAGGAGTGAAAAGAGAGGAGCACAGCACTGGGACCCGTTTGACAAAAACCGGCTTCCCACGAAAAAGTCTTTCTCCACGTGCAGACATGCTCCCAAGTGCTGAGGACATAGTACTGAGACATATTTGGCAGAAACGGGTTCAAATGAAAAATATTTCTTGATGTGCAAACTCTATCTTAATTTGTTGTGGCAAGGTAAAGGATGTGCCATATGCTTATTTTAAGAAAAAGCAGGTCCCATGGACGGTCTGAGCCCTAAGATCATCACTGTTCTTTTGGTATCATGAGTTAAAACCGAGGCAAACAGCTGAGAAAATTTGGCAAAAACCGCCTTTCAATGAAATATATTTTCTCTTTTGCAAACTCTATCATAATTGTTTGTGCCAATGTATAGAAAATGCCATACGCTTATCTGTAAGATACAGAAGTTTCCAGGATCGGTCTGAGCCCTCACATCATCATAGTGATTTTGGTAGCATTCGTTAATCCCAAACAACACGGTATTGAGACACATTTGACAAAAAACCGCTTCCAACGAAAAATATTTTGTTCATGTTGAAACCCTATCATATATGGTTGTGGCAATGTAAAGAAAATGCCACACCCTTATGTGTAAGAAACAACATTACCCAGGAACAGTCTAAGCCCTAAGATCATCACTGTGCTTTTGGTAGCATGAGTGAAACCCGAGGAATACAGCACTTAGACACATTTGGGAAAAACCGGCTTCCAATGAAAACTATTTTCTTAACGTGGAAACCCTATCACAAGGGGTTGTGGAAGGTAAAGTAAAAAAGCGGAGTTCCAACGAGAAATATTTTCTTCACGTAGAAACCCGTTCCTGGGCACTGTTGTTTCTTACAGATAAGTGTGTGGCATTTATTTATCTGGCCACAACCACTTACATTTGGGTTTGAAAGGGAAGAAAATATTATTCATTGGAACGCGATTTTTGCCAAATGTGTCTTAGTGCTGTTTGCCTCCGCTTTAACTCCCGCTCCCAAAAGCACAGTGCTGATATTAGGGCTCAGACTGTTCCAGGGCACTGTTGTTTCTTACAGATAAGCGTATGGCATTTTCTTTACATTGGCACAAACAATTATGGGTTTCGGGTTCGGGTTCGGGTTAGGGGTTTGGGTTCTGGTTCTGGTTCTGGTTCGGGTAGGTTTCAGGTTCGGGTTCGGGTAGGGTTCGGGTTCGGGTTCGGATAGGGTTCGGTTTCGGTTTCAGTTCGGGTTCGGTATCGGTTTTGCTTTCAGTTATGGATTCGGGTTCGGGTTCGGGTTAGCGGTTAGGGTTCGGGTTCGGGTTCTGGTTCGGTATTGGTTTCGCTTTCGAGTATGGATTCGGGTTCGGGTTCGGGTTCGGGTTAGGATTAGGGTTCGGGTTCGGGTTCAGGTTCGGGTTAGGGTTCGGGTTAGGGTTAGGGTAAGTGTTCGGGTTAGGGTTCGGGTTCGGGTTAGGGTTCGGGTTCGGGTTCGGGTTAGGGTTAGGGTTAGGGTTCAGGTTAGGGTTCGTTTTCGGGTTAGGGTTTGGGTTAGGGTTAGGGTTCGGGTTCGGGTTAGGGTTCGGGTTAGGGTTAGGGTTAGGGTTCGGTTTAGGGTTAGGGTTCGGGTTAGGGTTAGGGTTCGGGTTAGGGTTCGTTTTCGGGTTAGGGTTCGGGTTCGGGTTACGGTTAGGGTTTGGGTTAGGGTTAGGGTTAGGGTTTGGGTTAGGGTTCGGGTTAGGGTTCAGGTTAGGGTTAGGGTTAGGGTTAGGGTTCGGGTTTGGGTTAGGGTTAGGGTTAGGGTTAGGGTTCGAGTTAGGGTACGGGTTCGGGTTAGGGTTTGGGTTCGGGTTATGGTTCGGATTAGGGTTCAGTTAGGGTTAGGTTTCGGGTTAGGGTTCGGGTTAGGGTTCAGGTTAGGGTTATGGTTAGGGTTAGGGTTCGGGTTCGAGTTAGGGTTCGGGTTAGGGTTAGGGTTCGGGTTAGGGTTCTGGTTAGGATTAGGGTCAGGTTTCGGGTTAGGGTTAGGGTTAGGGTTCGGTTTTGGGTTAGGGTTTGGGTTAGGGTTAGGGTTAGGGTTCGGGTTAGGGTTCGGGTTAGGGTTAGGGTTAGGGTTAGGTTTCGGGTTCGGGTTAGGGTAAGGGTTAGGGTTAGGTTTAGGGTTCGGGTTAGGGTTAGGGTTAGGGTTAGGGTTCGGTTTTGGGTTAGGGTTCGGGTTAGGGTTAGGGTTAGGGTTCGGATTCGGGTTCAGGTTAGGGTTAGGGTTCGGGTTAGGGTTAGGGTTAGGGTTCGGGTTATGGTTAGGGTTAGGGTTCGGGTTAGAGTTCGGGTTAGGGTTTGGGTTAGTGTTAGGGTTTGGATTCAGGTTCGGGATCGCATTAGGGTTAGGGTTTGGGTCGGGTTAGGGTTAGTGTTCGGGTTAGGGTTACGGTTAGGGTTAGGTTCGGGTTATGTTTCGGGTTAGGGTTAGTGTGCGGGTTCGGTTTTGAGTTAGGGTTAGGGTTAGGGTTAGGTTCGGGTTAGGGTTAGGGTTCCTCTTAGGGTTCAGGTTAGGGATAGGGTTAGGGTTAGGGTCGGGTTAGGGGTAGGGTTACGGTTAGCGTTAGGGTTAGGGTTTGGGTTCGGGTTAGCGTTAGGGTTAGGGTTAGGTTTCCGGATAGGGATAGGGTTAGGGTAGGGTCGGGTTAGGGTTAGGGTTCGGGTTCGGGTTAGGGATCTGGTTAGGGTTAGGGTTAGGGTTAGGGTTAGAGTTCGGGTTAGGGTTCGGGTTAGGGTTAGGGTTTGATTTCAGTTTCGGGTTCGCGTTAGTGTTAGGGTTAGGGTTAGTGTTCTGGTTAGGGTTAGGGTTCGGGTTCGGGTTATGGTTAGGGTTAGGGTTAGGGTTAGGGTTAGGTTTCGGGTTAGGGTTAGTGTGCGGGTTCGGTTTTGGGTTAGGGTTCGGGTTCGGGTTTGGGTTCGGGTTAGGGTTAGGGTTAGGGTTAGGGTTCGGGTTAGGCTTCTTTTTCGGGTTAGGGTTTGGGTTAGGGTTAGGGTTCGGGTTCGGGTTAGGGTTCGGGTTCGGGTTCGGGTTAGGGTTCGGGTTCGGGTTAGGGTTCGGGTTAGGGTTAGGGTTCGGTTAGGGTTAGGGTTAGGGTTAGGGTTAGGGTTCGGGTTAGGGTTCGTTTTCGGGTTAGGGTTCGGGTTCGGGTTCGGGTTAGGGTCCGGGTTAGGGTTAGGGTTAGGGTTAGGGTTACGGTTAGGGTTAGGGTTACGATTCGGGTTCGGGTCGGGTTAGGGCTAGGGTTAGGGTTCAGGGTAGGGATAGGGTAGGGTTAGGGTCGGGTTGGGGTTAGGGTTCAGGTTAGGGTTATGGTTAGGGTTAGGGTTAGGTTTAGGATTAGGGTTAGGGTAGGGTTAGGGTTAGGTTTAGGGGTCGTGTTAGGGTTAGGGTTAGGGTTAGGGTTCGGGTTAGGGTTAAGTTTAGGGTTAGTTTTCGGGTAGGGTTAGGATTAGGGTTAGGGTTCGGGTAAGGGTTCAGGTTAGGGTTAGGGTTAGGGTTCGGGTTCGGGTTAGGCTGAGGATTAGCGTTAGGGTTAGGGTTAGGGTTTGGGTTAGGGTTAGTGTTCGGGTTAGGGTTACTGTTAGGGTTAGGTTTTAGGTTACGATTCGGGTTAGGGTACGGGTTAGGGTTAGGGTTCGGGTTAGAGTTAGGTTTAGGGTTATATTTCGGGTAGGGTTAGTGTTAGGGTAGTGTTCCGGTTACGATTTGGGTTCGGGTAAGGGTTCGGGTTAGGGTTAGGGTTAGGGTTAGGGTTCCGGTTAGGGTTCGGGTTAGGGTTAGGGTTAGGGTTAGGTTTACTGTTTGGTTTAGGGTTAGGGTTAGGGTTAGCGTTCAGGTTAGGGTTAGGGTTAGGGTTAGGGTTAGGGTTACTGTTTGGTTTAGGGTTAGGGTTAGGGTTAGGGTTAGGTTTCAGGTTAGGGTTAGAGTTAGGGTTAGGGTTAGGGTTCGGGTTCGGGTTAGGGTTAGGGTTAGGGTTAGTGTTAGGGTTATGGTTAGGGTTTGGGTTTGGGTTAGGGTTATGGTTAGGGTTCAGGTTAGGTTTCGGGTTCGGTTTAGGGTTAGGGTTAGGGTTAGGGTTAGGGTTAGGGTTAGGGTAAGGGTTCGGGTTAGGGTTAGGGTTCGGTTTAGGGTTAGGTTTAGGGTTAGGGTTAGGGTTAGGGTTAGGGTTCAGGTTAGGGTTAGGGTTCGGGTTAGGGTTAAGGTTCCTGTTAGGGTTCGGGTTAGGGTTCGGGTTAGGGCTAGGGTTTGGGTTAGGGTTAGGGTTCGGGTTAGGGGTTCGGGTTTGGCTTTGTGTTAGAGATTCGCGTTAGGGCTAGGGTTAGGGTTAGGGTTAGGGTTAGGGTTAGGGTTCAGGTTAGGGTTAGGGTTCGGGTTAGGGTTAAGGTTCCTGTTAGGGTTCGGGTTAGGGTTCGGGTTAGGGCTAGGGTTTCGGTTAGGGTTAGGGTTCGGGTTAGGGGTTCGGGTTTGGCTTTGTGTTAGAGATTCGCGTTAGGGCTAGGGTTCAGGTTAGGGTTAGGGTTCGGGTTATGGGTTCGGGTTTGGATTCGTGTTAGGGATTCGGGTTCGGGTTCGGGTTAGGGTTCGGGTTCAGATTCACGTTAGGGTTAGGGTTCGGGGTCCGGTCAGGGTTCGGGTTAGGGTAGGGTCAGGGTCAGGGTCAGGGTTTAGGGTTTAGAGTCAGGGTCAGGGTCAGGGTTAGGTTTGGGGTCAGATCAGGTATTAGGGTTTAGGGTTAGGATTAGGGTCAGGGTCATGGTCAGGATCAGGTTCAGGGTCAGTGTCAGGGTTAGGGTTCGTGTTCGGTTGATGGTTCGCGTCCGGTTCCGGTTAGGGTTAGGGGTGGGGTTAGGCTTAGTGTTCGGGTTAGGGTTCGGCTTAGGGTTAGGTTTCGGGTAAGGGTTCGGGTTCGGGTTCGGGTTACGGTACGGGTTATGGTTAGGGTTCGGGTTAGGGTTAGGGTTAGGGTCGGGTTAGTTTTAGGGTTAGGGTTAGGGTTAGGGTTACGGTTAGGGTTCGGGTTAGGGTTAGGTTTCAGCTTAGGGTTAGGGTTCTGGTTAGGGTTAGGGTTCGGGTTAGGGTTAGGATCAGGGTCAGGGTTTAGGGATTAGGGTCAGTGTCAGGGTCAGCGTTAGGTTTAGGGTGAGGGTCATGGTTAGGGTTAGGGTCAGGGTCAGGTTTTAGGGTTTGGGGTTAGGGTTAGGTTCAGGGTTAGGATTAGGGTTAGGGTTAGGGTTAGGGTTAGGGTTAGGGTTACTGTTAGGGTTAGGGTTAGGGTTAGGGTTAGGGTTAGGGTTACGGTTAGGGTTAGGGTTACGATTCGGGTTAGGGTTAGGGTTAGGGTTAGGGTTAGGGTTAGGGTAAGGGTTCGGGTTAGGGTTAGGGTTCGGTTTAGGGTTAGGTTTAGGGTTAGGGTTAGGGTTAGGGTTAGGGTTCAGGTTAGGGTTAGGGTTCGGGTTAGGGTTAAGGTTCCTGTTAGGGTTCGGGTTAGGGTTCGGGTTAGGGCTAGGGTTTGGGTTAGGGTTAGGGTTCGGGTTAGGGCTTCGGGTTTGGCTTTGTGTTAGAGATTCGCGTTAGGGCTAGGGTTAGGGTTAGGGTTAGGGTTAGGGTTAGGGTTAAGGTTAGGGTTGGGGTTAGGGTTAGGGTTAGGGTTCAGGTTAGGGTTAGGGTTCGGGTTAGGGTTAAGGTTCCTGTTAGGGTTCGGGTTAGGGTTCGGGTTAGGGCTAGGGTTTCGGTTAGGGTTAGGGTTCGGGTTAGGGGTTCGGGTTTGGCTTTGTGTTAGAGATTCGCGTTAGGGCTAGGGTTCAGGTTAGGGTTAGGGTTCGGGTTATGGGTTCGGGTTTGGATTCGTGTTAGGGATTCGGGTTCGGGTTCGGGTTAGGGTTCGGGTTCAGATTCATGTTAGGGTTAGGGTTCGGGGTCCGGTCAGGGTTCGGGTTAGGGTAGGGTCAGGGTCAGGGTCAGGGTTTAGGGTTTAGAGTCAGGGTCAGGGTCAGGGTTAGGTTTGGGGTTAGGGTTAGGGTTAGGGTTAGGGTTAGGGTTCGGGTTCGGTTTAGGGTTAGGGTTAGGGTTAGGGTTAGGGTTAGGTTTCGGGTTAGGGTTAGGGTTAGGGTTAGGGTTAGGGTTAGGGTTCGGGTTAGGGTTCGGGTTCGGGTTAGGGTTAGGGTTAGGGTTCGGTTTTGGGTTTGGGTTAGGGTTAGGGTTAGGGTTCGGGTTAGGGTTCGGGTTCGGGTTAGGGTTAGGGTTCGGATTCGGGTTCGGGTTAGGGTTAGGGTTCGGGTTAGGGTTAGGGTTAGGGTTCGGGTTATGGTTAGGGTTAGGGTTAGGGTTAGGGTTAGAGTTCGGGTTAGGGTTTGGGTTAGTGTTAGGGTTTGGATTCAGGTTCGGGATCGCATTAGGGTTAGGGTTTGGGTTGGGTTAGGGTTAGTGTTCGGGTTAGGGTTACGGTTAAGGTTAGGTTCGGGTTATGTTTCGGGTTAGGGTTAGTGTGCGGGTTCGGTTTTGAGTTAGGGTTAGGGTTAGGGTTAGGTTCGGGTTAGGGTTAGGGTTCCTCTTAGGGTTCAGGTTAGGGATAGGGTTAGGGTTAGGGTCGGGTTAGGGGTAGGGTTACGGTTAGCGTTAGGGTTAGGGTTTGGTTTCGGGTTAGGTTTAGGGTTCGGGTTCGGGTTCGGGTTAGGGTTAGGGTTAGGGTTCGGTTAGGGTTAGGGTTAGGGTTAGGGTTAGGGTTCGGGTTAGGGTTCGTTTTCGGGTTAGGGTTCGGGTTCGGGTTCGTGTTAGGGTCCGGGTTAGGGTTAGGGTTAGGGTTAGGGTTACGGTTAGGGTTAGGGTTACGATTCGGGTTCGGGTCGGGTTAGGGCTAGGGTTAGGGTTCAGGTTAGGGATAGGGTAGGGTTAGGGTCGGGTCGGGGTTAGGGTTCAGGTTAGGGTTATGGTTAGGGTTAGGGTTAGGTTTAGGATTAGGGGTAGGGTAGGGTTAGGGTTAGGTTTAGGGGTCGTGTTAGGGTTAGGGTTAGGGTTAGGGTTCGGGTTAGGGTTAAGTTTAGGGTTAGTTTTCGGGTAGGGTTAGGGTTAGGGTTAGGGTTCGTGTTAGGGTTAGGGTTAGGGTTAGCGTTCGGGTAATGGTTCGGTTTAGGGTTAGGGTTCGGGTAAGGGTTCGGGTTAGGGTTAGGGTTAGGGTTCGGGTTCGGGTTAGGCTGAGGATTAGCGTTAGGGTTAGTGTTAGGGTTTGGGTTAGGGTTAGTGTTCGGGTTAGGGTTACTGTTAGGGTTAGGTTTTAGGTTACGATTCGGGTTAGGGTACGGGTTAGGGTTAGGGTTCGGGTTAGGGTTAGGTTTAGGGTTATATTTCGGGTAGGGTTAGGGTTAGGGTAGTGTTCCGGTTCCGATTTGGGTTCGGGTTAGGGTTCGGGTTAGGGTTTGGGTTAGGGTTAGGGTTCCGGTTAGGGTTCGGGTTAGGGTTAGGGTTAGGGTTAGGTTTACTGTTTGGTTTAGGGTTAGGGTTAGGGTTAGCGTTCAGGTTAGGGTTAGGGTTAGGGTTAGGGTTAGGGTTACTGTTTGGTTTAGGGTTAGGGTTACGGTTAGGGTTAGGTTTCAGGTTAGGGTTAGAGTTAGGGTTAGGGTTAGGGTTCGGGTTCGGGTTAGGGTTAGGGTTAGGGTTAGTGTTAGGGTTATGGTTAGGGTTTGGGTTTGGGTTAGGGTTATGGTTAGGGTTCAGGTTAGGTTTCGGGTTCGGTTTAGGGTTCGGGTTCAGGATTGGGTTCGGTTTCAGGTTAGGGTTAAGGTTAGGGTTATGGTTAGGGTTCGGGTTAGGGTTAGGGTTAGGTTTACGGTTACTGTTTGGTTTAGGGTTAGGGTTAGGGTTAGGGTTAGGGTTCAGGTTAGGGTTAGGGTTCGGGTTAGGGTTAAGGTTCCTGTTAGGGTTCGGGTTAGGGTTCGGGTTAGGGCTAGGGTTTGGGTTAGGGTACGGGTTAGGGTTAGGGTTCGGGTTAGGGTTAGGTTTAGGGTTATATTTCGGGTAGGGTTAGGGTTAGGGTAGTGTTCCGGTTACGATTTGGGTTCGGGTTAGGGTTCTGGTTAGGGTTAGGGTTAGGGTTAGGGTTCCGGTTAGGGTTCCGGTTAGGGTTAGGGTTAGGGTTAGGTTTACTGTTTGGTTTAGGGTTAGGGTTAGGGTTAGCGTTCAGGTTAGGGTTAGGGTTAGGGTTAGGGTTAGGGTTAGGGTTACTGTTTGGTTTAGGGTTAGGGTTAGGGTTAGGGTTAGGTTTCAGGTTAGGGTTAGAGTTAGGGTTAGGGTTAGGGTTCGGGTTCGGGTTAGGGTTAGGGTTAGGGTTAGTGTTAGGGTTATGGTTAGGGTTTGGGTTTGGGTTAGGGTTATGGTTAGGGTTCAGGTTAGGTTTCGGGTTCGGTTTAGGGTTCGGGTTCAGGATTGGGTTCGGTTTCAGGTTAGGGTTAAGGTTAGGGTTATGGTTAGGGTTCGGGTTAGGGTTAGGGTTAGGTTTACGGTTACTGTTTGGTTTAGGGTTAGGGTTAGGGTTAGGGTTAGGGTTCAGGTTAGGGTTAGGGTTCGGGTTAGGGTTAAGGTTCCTGTTAGGGTTCGGGTTAGGGTTCGGGTTAGGGCTAGGGTTTCGGTTAGGGTTAGGGTTCGGGTTAGGGGTTCGGGTTTGGCTTTGTGTTAGAGATTCGCGTTAGGGCTAGGGTTCAGGTTAGGGTTAGGGTTCGGGTTATGGGTTCGGGTTTGGATTCGTGTTAGGGATTCGGGTTCGGGTTCGGGTTAGGGTTCGGGTTCAGATTCATGTTAGGGTTAGGGTTCGGGGTCCGGTCAGGGTTCGGGTTAGGGTAGGGTCAGGGTCAGGGTCAGGGTTTAGGGTTTAGAGTCAGGGTCAGGGTCAGGGTTAGGTTTGGGGTCAGATCAGGTATTAGGGTTTAGGGTTAGGATTAGGGTCAGGGTCATGGTCAGGATCAGGTTCAGGGTCAGTGTCAGGGTTAGGGTTCGTGTTCGGTTGATGGTTCGCGTCCGGTTCCGGTTAGGGTTAGGGGTGGGGTTAGGCTTAGTGTTCGGGTTAGGGTTCGGCTTAGGGTTAGGTTTCGGGTAAGGGTTCGGGTTCGGGTTCGGGTTACGGTACGGGTTATGGTTAGGGTTCGGGTTAGGGTTAGGGTTAGGGTCGGGTTAGTTTTAGGGTTAGGGTTAGGGTTAGGGTTACGGTTAGGGTTCGGGTTAGGGTTAGGTTTCAGCTTAGGGTTAGGGTTCTGGTTAGGGTTAGGGTTCGGGTTAGGGTTAGGATCAGGGTCAGGGTTTAGGGATTAGGGTCAGTGTCAGGGTCAGCGTTAGGTTTAGGGTGAGGGTCATGGTTAGGGTTAGGGTCAGGGTCAGGTTTTAGGGTTTGGGGTTAGGGTTAGGTTCAGGGTTAGGATTAGGGTTAGGGTTCGGGTTCGGTTTAGGCTTAGGGTTAGGGTTTGTGTTCGGGTTAGAGTTAGGTTTAGGGTTAGGGATAGGCTGAAGTTTAGTGTTAGGGTTATGGTTAGGGTTAGGGTTCGGGTTAGGCTGAGGGTTAGTGTTAGGGTTAGGGTTTGGTTTAAGGTTAGGGTTCGGGTTCAAGTTCACGTCAGGGTTAGTGTTCGGGTTAGGGTTAGGTTAAGGGTTAAGTTAGGGTTAGAATTCGGATTCGGGTTAGGCTGAGGGTTAGGGTTAGGTTTAGGTTTAGGGTCCTTTTAGGGTTCAGGTTAGGGTTAGCATTCGGTTTAGGACTAGGGTTCAGGTTAGGGTTACGGTTCAGTTTAGGGTTAGGTTTCGGGTAAGGGTTCGGGTTCGGGTTAGGGTACGGGTTAGGGTTAGGGTTAGGGTTAGGGTTCGGGTTAGGGTTATGTTTAGGGTTAGTTTTCGCGTAGGGTTAGGGTTAGGGTTAGGGTTCATGTTAGGGTTAGGGTTAGGGTTAGGGTTAAGGTTAGCGTTCGGGTAATGGTTCGGTTTAGGGTTAGGGTTCGGGTAAGGGTTCGGGTTAGGGTTAGGGTTAGGGTTCGGTTTCGGATTATGGTTAGGGTTAGGGTTAGGATTAGGGTTCGGGTTAGTGTTCGGGTTAGGGTTACGGTTAGGGTTTGGGTTGGGGTTAGGGTTAGGGTTAGGGTTAGGGTTAGGGTTCGAGTTAGGGTACGGGTTCGGGTTAGGGTTTGGGTTCGGGTTATGGTTCGGATTAGGGTACAGTTAGGGTTAGGGTTCGGGTTCGGGTTCGGGTTAGGTTTTGGGTTAGGGTTCGGATTAGGGTTCAGGTTAGGGTTATGGTTAGGGTTAGGGTTCGGGTTCGAGTTAGGGTTCGGGTTAGGGTTAGGGTTCGGGTTAGGGTTCTGGTTAGGATTAGGGTCAGGGTTCGGGTTAGGGTTAGGGTTAGGGTTAGGGTTCGGGTTAGTGTTCGGGTTAGTGTTAGGGGTCGGGTTAGGTTTAGGGTTCGGGTTAGGGTTAGGGTTAGGGTTCGGGTTCGGTTTCGGGTTAGGGTTCGGGTTCGGGTTAGGGTTAGGGTTAGGGTTAGGGTTCGGGTTCGGGTTAGGGTAAGGGTTATGGTTAGGGTTAGGGTTCGGTTTAGGGTTAGGGTTAGGGTTAGGGTTCGGTTTTGGGTTAGGGTTTGGGTTAGGGTTAGGGTTAGGGTTCGGGTTAGGGTTAGGGTTAGGGTTAGGTTTCGGGTTCGGGTTAGGGTAAGGGTTAGGGTTAGGTTTAGGGTTCGGGTTAGGGTTAGGGTTAGGGTTAGGGTTCGGTTTTGGGTTAGGGTTCGGTTTAGGGTTAGGGTTAGGGTTCGGATTCGGGTTCGGGTTAGGGTTAGGGTTCGGGTTAGGGTTAGGGTTAGGGTTCGGGTTATGGTTAGGGTTAGGGTTAGGGTTAGAGTTCGGGTTAGGGTTTGGGTTAGTGTTAGGGTTTGGATTCAGGTTCGGGATCGCATTAGGGTTAGGGTTTGGGTCGGGTTAGGTTTAGTGTTCGGGTTAGGGTTACGGTTAGGGTTAGGTTCGGGTTATGTTTCGGGTTAGGGTTAGTGTGCGGGTTCGGTTTTGAGTTAGGGTTAGGGTTAGGGTTAGGTTCGGGAAGGGTTAGGGTTCCTCTTAGGGTTCAGGTTAGGGATAGGGTTAGGGTTAGGGTCGGGTTAGGGGTAGGGTTACGGTTAGCGTTAGGGTTAGGGTTTGGGTTCGGGTTAGCGTTAGGGTTAGGGTTAGGTTTCCGGATAGGGATAGGGTTAGGGTAGGGTCGGGTTAGGGTTAGGGTTCGGGTTCGGGTTAGGGATCTGGTTAGGGTTAGGGTTAGGGTTAGGGTTAGAGTTCGGGTTAGGGTTCGGGTTAGGGTTAGGGTTTGATTTCGTTTCGGGTTCGCGTTAGTGTTAGGGTTAGGGTTAGTGTTCGGGTTAGGGTTAGGGTTCGGGTTCGGGTTATGGTTAGGGTTAGGGTTAGGGTTAGGGTTAGGTTTCGGGTTAGGGTTAGTGTGCGGGTTCGGTTTTGGGTTAGGGTTCGGGTTCGGGTTTGGGTTCGGGTTAGGGTTAGGGTTAGGGTTAGGGTTCGGGTTAGGCTTCTTTTTCGGGTTAGGGTTTGGGTTAGGGTTAGGGTTCGGGTTAGGGTTAGGGTTAGGTTTAGGATTAGGGTTCGGTTTAGGGTTAGGGTTCGGGTTCGGGTTAGGGTTAGGGTTCGGTTTAGGGTTAGGGTTCGGGTTAGGGTTAGGGTTCGGGTTAGGGTTCGTTTTCGGGTTAGGGTTCGGGTTCGGGTTCGCGTTAGGGTTCGGGTTAGGGTTAGGGTTAGGGTTAGGGTTACGATTCGGGTTCGGGTCGGGTTAGGGTTAGGGTTAGGGTTCAGGTTAGGAATAGGGTAGGGTTAGGGTCGGGTTAGGGTTAGGGTTCAGGTTAGGGTTATGGTTAGGGTTAGGGTTAGGTTTAGGATTAGGGTTAGGGTAGGGTTAGGGTTAGGTTTAGGGGTCGTGTTAGGGTTAGGGTTAGGGTTAGGGTTTGGGTTCGGGTTAGGGTTAAGTTTAGGGTTAGTTTTCGGGTAGGGTTATGGTTAGGGTTAGGGTTCGTGTTAGGGTTAGGGTTAGGGTTAGGGTTAGCATTCGGGTAATGGTTCGGTTTAGGGTTAGGGTTCGGGTAAGGGTTCGGGTTAGGGTTAGGGTTAGGGTTCGGGTTCGGGTTAGGCTGAGGATTAGCGTTAGGGTTAGGGTTAGGGTTTGGGTTAGGGTTAGTGTTCGGGTTAGGGTTACTGTTAGGGTTAGGTTTTAGGTTACGATTCGGGTTAGGGTACGGGTTAGGGTTAGGGTTCGGTTAGGGTTAGGTTTAGGGTTATATTTCGGGTAGGGTTAGGGTTAGGGTAGTGTTCCGGTTACGATTTGGGTTCGGGTTAGGGTTCGGGTTAGGGTTAGGGTTAGGGTTAGGGTTCCGGTTAGGGTTCGGGTTAGGGTTAGGGTTAGGGTTAGGTTTACTGTTTGGTTTAGGGTTAGGGTTAGGGTTAGGGTTCCGGTTAGGGTTAGGGTTAGAGTTAGGGTTAGGTTTACTGTTTGGTTTAGGGTTAGGGTTAGGGTTAGGTTTCAGGTTAGGGTTAGAGTTAGGGTTAGGGTTAGGGTTCGGGTTCGGGTTAGGGTTAGGGTTAGGGTTAGTGTTAGGGTTATGGTTAGGGTTTGGGTTTGGGTTAGGGTTATGGTTAGGGTTCAGGTTAGGTTTCGGGTTCGGGTTAGGGTTCGGGTTCAGGATTGGGTTCGGTTTCAGGTTCTGTTACTGTTAGGGTTAGGGTTACGATTCGGTTTCGGGTCGGGTTAGGGTTAGGCTTAGGGTTAGGGTTAGGGTTAGGGTTAGGGTTTGGGTTTGGGTTAGGGTTTGGGTTCGGGTTAGGGTTAGGGGTCGGATTAGGGGTAGGGTTTGGGTTCGGGTTAGGGTTCGGGGTAGGGTTAGGGTTCGGGTTCGTTTTCGGAGTAGGGTTAGGGTTAGGATAAAGTTTGGGTTAGGGTTCGTGTCAGGTTTAGGGTTAGGGTTAGGGTTAGGGCTCGGGTTTGGGTTCGGGTTAGGGTTAGTGTTAGGGTTAGGGTTCGGTTTAGGGTTAGGGTGAGGTTTAGGGTTTGCGTTCGGGTTAGGTTTAGGGTTAGGGTTAGGGTTAGGGTTAGGGTTCGGGTTAGGGTTCGTTTTCGGGTTAGGGTTCGGGTTAGGGTTGGGGTTGGGGTTCGGGTTAGGGTTCGGGTTCGGGTTAGGGTTCGGGTTCGGGTTAGGGTTCGGGTTAGGGTTAGGGTTAGGGTTAGGGTTCGGGTTAGGGTTAGGGTTCGGGTTAGGGTTAGGGTTAGGGTTAGGGTTAGAGTTCGGGTTTGGGTTAGGGTTAGGGTTAGGGTTATGGTTCGAGTTAGGTTACGGGTTCGGGTTAGGGTTCGGGTTCGGGTTACGGTTCGGATTAGGGTTCAGGTTAGGGTTAGGGTTAGGGTTAGATTTTGGGTTTGGGTTCGGGTTTGGGTTCGTGGTATGGTTAGGGTTTGGGTTAGGGTTAGGGTTTGGATTAGGGTTAGGGTTAGGGTTCGGGTGAGTTTGGTTAGGGTGAGGGTTAGGGTTCGGGTTCGGGTTAGGGTTCGGGTTAGGGTTAGGGTTAGGTTTCCGGTTAGGGATAGGGTTAGGGTTAGGGTCGGGTTAGGGTTTGAGTTGGGTTAGGGATACGTTCAGGGTTAGGGTTAGGGTTCGGGTTCGGGTTAGGGTTAGGGTTTGGTTTCAGGTTAGGGATAGGGTTAGGGTAAGGGTCGGGTTACGGTTAGGGTTCGGGTTAGGGTTACGGTTAGGGTTAGGGTTCACTTTCGGGTTAGGGTTAGGGTTAGGGTTCGGGTTCAGGTTAGGGATAGGGTTAGGGTAAGGGTCGGGTTAGGGTTCGGGCTACTGTTCGGGTTAGGTTAGGCTAAGGGTTAGGGTTAGTGTTCGTGCTCGTGTTAGGGTTAAAGTTAGGGTTCTGATTAGCTTTAGGGTTAGGGTTAGGGTTAGTGTTAGGTTTAGGGTTAGGGTTCGGGTTAGGGTTCAGTTTAGGGTTAGGGTTCAGGTTAGGGTTAGGGTTCGGGTTAGGGTTCGGGTTCGGTATTGGGTTCGGTTTCAGGTTAGGGATAGGGTTAGGGTTATGGTTAGGGTTAGGGTTAGGGTTACTGTTTCGTTTAGGGTTAGGATTAGGGTTAGGGTTAGGGTTCTAGTTAGGGTTAGAGTTCGGGTTAGGGTTAGGGTTACTGTTAGGGTTAGGTTTTGGGTTAGGGTTCGTGTTAGGGTACGGGTTAGGGTTAGGGTTCGTGTTAGGGTTAGGGTTAGGGTTAGGGGTTAGGGTTAGGGTTAGGGTTAGGGTGAGGTTTCCGGTTAGGGATAGGTTTCGGGTTAGGGTCGTGTTAGGGTTAGTGTTCGGGTTAGGCTTAGTTTTAGTATTAGGGTTAGGGTTCGGGTTAGGGTTAGAGTGAGGTTTAGGGTTTTGGTTCGGGTTAGGTTTAGGGTTAGGGTTAGGGTTAGGGTTAGGGTTAGGGTTCAGGTTAGGGTTAGGGTTAGGGTTCAGGTTAGGGTTAGGGTTAGGTTTAGGGTTAGGGTTAGGGTTAGGTTTTGGGTAAGGGCTCGGGTTAGGGTTAGGGTTAGGGTTAGGGTTAGGGTCGGGTTAGGGTTAGGGTTCGGGTTCGGGTTAGGGATCCGTTTAGGGTTAGGGTTAGGGTTAGGGTTAGGGTTACGGTTAGGGTTAGGGATACGATTCGGGTTCGGAGTTGGGTTAGGGTTAGTGTTAGGGTTCAGGTTTGGGATAGTGTTAGGGTTAGGGTCGGGTTAGGGTTAGGCTTCGGGTTAGGGTTACATTTAGAGTTAGGGTTAGGGTTAGGGTTAGGGTTAGGGTTCGGATCAGGGGTAGGGTTAGGATCGGGTTAGGGTTCGGGTTCGGGTTAGGGATCCGGTTAGGGTTAGGGTTAGGGTTAGGGTTAGAGTTCGGGTTAGGGTTCGGGTTAGGGTTGTGGTTTGGATTCGGGTTCGGGTTCGCGTTAGGGTTAGGGTTAGGGTTGGAGTTCGGGTTAGGTTTAGGGTTCGGGTTCTGATTATGGTTAGGGTTAGGGTTAGGGTTAGGGTTAGGGTTACGGTTAGGGTTAGGGATACGATTCAGGTTCGGAGTTGGGTTAGGGTTAGGGTTCAGGTTTGGGATAGTGTTAGGGTTAGGGTCGGGATAGGATTAGGCTTCGGGTTAGGGTTACGTTTAGGCTTAGGGTTAGGGTTAGGGTTACTGTTCGGATCAGGGTTAGGGTTAGGGTTAGGGTTAGGGTTAGGTTTGGGTTATGGTTAGGGTATGGATTCGGGTTCGGGTTCGGGTTAGGGTTAGGGTTAGGGTTCGGGTTAGTGTTATGGTTAGGGTCGGGTTAGGGTTCGGGTTCAGGTTAGGGTTCGGTTTAGGGTTGGGTTCGGGTTCGGGTTTGGGTTAGGGTTCGGGTGACGTTTAGGCTAGGGTTAGGATTAGGTTTCAGTTACGGTTAGGGTTCAGGTTCGGGTTCGGTTTGGGGTTAGGGTTAGGGTTAGAGTTCGGGTTAGGGTTTAGGTTAGGGTTAGGTTTTGGATTCGGGTTCGGGTTCAGGTTAGGGTTAGGATTAGGGTTCGGGTAGGGTTAGGGTTCGGGTTCTGGTTAGGGTTAGGGTTAGGGTTAGGGTTACGGTTAGGGTTAGGGTTAGGGTTTAGGTTAGGGTTCGGTTTAGGGTTAGGGTTCGGGTTCGGGATTAAGTTCGGTTTCAGGTTAGGGTTAGGGTTAGCGTTCGGGTTAGGGTTAGTGTTAGGGTTAGGGTTACTGTTTCGTTTAGGGTTAGGGTTAGGGTTAGGGTTAGGGTTAGGGTTCTAGTTAGGGTTAGGGTTCGGGTTAGTGTTAGGGTTACTGTTAGGGTTAGGTTTTGGGTTAGGGCTCGTGTTAGGGTATGGGTTAGGGTTAGGGTTCGGGTTAGGGTTAGGTTTAGGGTTATATTTTGGGTATGGTTAGGGTTAGGGTTAGGGTTAGGGTTACGGTTAGGGTTCGGGTTAGGGTTAGGTTTCAGCTTAGGGTTAGGGTTCTGGTTAGGGTTAGGGTTCAGGTTAGGGTTACGATCAGGGTCAGGGTTTAGGGATTAGGCTCAGTGTCAGGGTCAGCGTTAGGTTTAGGGTCAGGGTCATGGTTAGGGTTAGGGTCAGGGTCAGGTTTTAGGGTTTGGGGTTAGGGTTAGGTTCAGGGTTAGGATTAGGGTTAGGGTTAGGGTTAGGGTTCGGGTTCGGTTTAGGGTTAGGGTTAGGGTTAGGGTTAGGGTTAGGTTTCGGGTTAGGGTTAGGGTTAGGGTTAGGGTTAGGGTTAGGGTTCGGGTTAGGGTTCGGGTTCGGGTTAGGGTTAGGGTTAGGGTTCGGTTTTGGGTTAGGGTTTGGGTTAGGGTTAGGGTTAGGGTTCGGGTTAGGGTTCGGGTTCGGGTTAGGGTTAGGGTTCGGATTCGGGTTAGGGTTAGGGTTAGGGTTAGGGTTAGGGTTAGGGTTAGGGTTCGGGTTATGGTTAGGGTTAGGGTTAGGGTTAGGGTTAGAGTTCGGGTTAGGGTTTGGGTTAGTGTTAGGGTTTGGATTCAGGTTCGGGATCGCATTAGGGTTAGGGTTTGGGTTGGGTTAGGGTTAGTGTTCGGGTTAGGGTTACGGTTAAGGTTAGGTTCGGGTTATGTTTCGGGTTAGGGTTAGTGTGCGGGTTCGGTTTTGAGTTAGGGTTAGGGTTAGGGTTAGGTTCGGGTTAGGGTTAGGGTTCCTCTTAGGGTTCAGGTTAGGGATAGGGTTAGGGTTAGGGTCGGGTTAGGGGTAGGGTTACGGTTAGCGTTAGGGTTAGGGTTTGGTTTCGGGTTAGGTTTAGGGTTCGGGTTCGGGTTCGGGTTAGGGTTAGGGTTAGGGTTCGGTTAGGGTTAGGGTTAGGGTTAGGGTTAGGGTTCGGGTTAGGGTTCGTTTTCGGGTTAGGGTTCGGGTTCGGGTTCGTGTTAGGGTCCGGGTTAGGGTTAGGGTTAGGGTTAGGGTTACGGTTAGGGTTAGGGTTACGATTCGGGTTCGGGTCGGGTTAGGGCTAGGGTTAGGGTTCAGGTTAGGGATAGGGTAGGGTTAGGGTCGGGTCGGGGTTAGGGTTCAGGTTAGGGTTATGGTTAGGGTTAGGGTTAGGTTTAGGATTAGGGGTAGGGTAGGGTTAGGGTTAGGTTTAGGGGTCGTGTTAGGGTTAGGGTTAGGGTTAGGGTTCGGGTTAGGGTTAAGTTTAGGGTTAGTTTTCGGGTAGGGTTAGGGTTAGGGTTAGGGTTCGTGTTAGGGTTAGGGTTAGGGTTAGCGTTCGGGTAATGGTTCGGTTTAGGGTTAGGGTTCGGGTAAGGGTTCGGGTTAGGGTTAGGGTTAGGGTTCGGGTTCGGGTTAGGCTGAGGATTAGCGTTAGGGTTAGGGTTAGGGTTTGGGTTAGGGTTAGTGTTCGGGTTAGGGTTACTGTTAGGGTTAGGTTTTAGGTTACGATTCGGGTTAGGGTACGGGTTAGGGTTAGGGTTCGGGTTAGGGTTAGGTTTAGGGTTATATTTCGGGTAGGGTTAGGGTTAGGGTAGTGTTCCGGTTCCGATTTGGGTTCGGGTTAGGGTTAGGGTTAGGGTTAGGGTTCCGGTTAGGGTTCGGGTTAGGGTTAGGGTTAGGTTTACTGTTTGGTTTAGGGTTAGGGTTAGGGTTAGCGTTCAGGTTAGGGTTAGGGTTAGGGTTAGGGTTAGGGTTACTGTTTGGTTTAGGGTTAGGGTTACGGTTAGGGTTAGGTTTCAGGTTAGGGTTAGAGTTAGGGTTAGGGTTAGGGTTCGGGTTCGGGTTAGGGTTAGGGTTAGGGTTAGTGTTAGGGTTATGGTTAGGGTTTGGGTTTGGGTTAGGGTTATGGTTAGGGTTCAGGTTAGGTTTCGGGTTCGGTTTAGGGTTCGGGTTCAGGATTGGGTTCGGTTTCAGGTTAGGGTTAAGGTTAGGGTTATGGTTAGGGTTCGGGTTAGGGTTAGGGTTAGGTTTACGGTTACTGTTTGGTTTAGGGTTAGGGTTAGGGTTAGGGTTAGGGTTCAGGTTAGGGTTAGGGTTCGGGTTAGGGTTAAGGTTCCTGTTAGGGTTCGGGTTAGGGTTCGGGTTAGGGCTAGGGTTTGGGTTAGGGTACGGGTTAGGGTTAGGGTTCGGGTTAGGGTTAGGTTTAGGGTTATATTTCGGGTAGGGTTAGGGTTAGGGTAGTGTTCCGGTTACGATTTGGGTTCGGGTTAGGGTTCTGGTTAGGGTTAGGGTTAGGGTTAGGGTTCCGGTTAGGGTTCCGGTTAGGGTTAGGGTTAGGGTTAGGTTTACTGTTTGGTTTAGGGTTAGGGTTAGGGTTAGCGTTCAGGTTAGGGTTAGGGTTAGGGTTAGGGTTAGGGTTACTGTTTGGTTTAGGGTTAGGGTTAGGGTTAGGGTTAGGTTTCAGGTTAGGGTTAGAGTTAGGGTTAGGGTTAGGGTTCGGGTTCGGGTTAGGGTTAGGGTTAGGGTTAGTGTTAGGGTTATGGTTAGGGTTTGGGTTTGGGTTAGGGTTATGGTTAGGGTTCAGGTTAGGTTTCGGGTTCGGTTTAGGGTTCGGGTTCAGGATTGGGTTCGGTTTCAGGTTAGGGTTAAGGTTAGGGTTATGGTTAGGGTTCGGGTTAGGGTTAGGGTTAGGTTTACGGTTACTGTTTGGTTTAGGGTTAGGGTTAGGGTTAGGGTTAGGGTTCGGGTTAGGGTTAAGGTTCCTGTTAGGGTTCGGGTTAGGGTTCGGGTTAGGGCTAGGGTTTCGGTTAGGGTTAGGGTTCGGGTTAGGGGTTCGGGTTTGGCTTTGTGTTAGAGATTCGCGTTAGGGCTAGGGTTCAGGTTAGGGTTAGGGTTCGGGTTATGGGTTCGGGTTTGGATTCGTGTTAGGGATTCGGGTTCGGGTTCGGGTTAGGGTTCGGGTTCAGATTCATGTTAGGGTTAGGGTTCGGGGTCCGGTCAGGGTTCGGGTTAGGGTAGGGTCAGGGTCAGGGTCAGGGTTTAGGGTTTAGAGTCAGGGTCAGGGTCAGGGTTAGGTTTGGGGTCAGATCAGGTATTAGGGTTTAGGGTTAGGATTAGGGTCAGGGTCATGGTCAGGATCAGGTTCAGGGTCAGTGTCAGGGTTAGGGTTCGTGTTCGGTTGATGGTTCGCGTCCGGTTCCGGTTAGGGTTAGGGGTGAGGTTAGGCTTAGTGTTCGGGTTAGGGTTCGGCTTAGGGTTAGGTTTCGGGTAAGGGTTCGGGTTCGGGTTAGGGTACGGGTTAGGGTTAGGGTTAGGGTTAGGGTTCGGGTTAGGGTTATGTTTAGGGTTAGTTTTCGCGTAGGGTTAGGGTTAGGGTTAGGGTTCATGTTAGGGTTAGGGTTAAGGTTAGCGTTCGGGTAATGGTTCGGTTTAGGGTTAGGGTTCGGGTAAGGGTTCGGGTTAGGGTTAGGGTTAGGGTTCGGTTTCGGATTATGGTTAGGGTTAGGGTTAGGATTAGGGTTCGGGTTAGTGTTCGGGTTAGGGTTACGGTTAGGGTTTGGGTTGGGGTTAGGGTTAGGGTTAGGGTTAGGGTTAGGGTTCGAGTTAGGGTACGGGTTCGGGTTAGGGTTTGGGTTCGGGTTATGGTTCGGATTAGGGTACAGTTAGGGTTAGGGTTCGGGTTCGGGTTCGGGTTAGGTTTCGGGTTAGGGTTCGGATTAGGGTTCAGGTTAGGGTTATGGTTAGGGTTAGGGTTCGGGTTCGAGTTAGGGTTCGGGTTAGGGTTAGGGTTCGGGTTAGGGTTCTGGTTAGGATTAGGGTCAGGGTTCGGGTTAGGGTTAGGGTTAGGGTTAGGGTTCGGGTTAGTGTTCGGGTTAGTGTTAGGGGTCGGGTTAGGTTTAGGGTTCGGGTTAGGGTTACGGTTAGGGTTCGGGTTCGGTTTCGGGTTAGGGTTCGGGTTCGGGTTAGGGTTAGGGTTAGGGTTAGGGTTCGGGTTCGGGTTAGGGTAAGGGTTAGGGTTAGGGTTAGGGTTCGGTTTAGGGTTAGGGTTAGGGTTAGGGTTCGGTTTTGGGTTAGGGTTTGGGTTAGGGTTAGGGTTAGGGTTCGGGTTAGGGTTCGGGTTAGGGTTAGGGTTAGGGTTAGGTTTCGGGTTCGGGTTAGGGTAAGGGTTAGGGTTAGGTTTAGGGTTCGGGTTAGGGTTAGGGTTAGGGTTAGGGTTCGGTTTTGGGTTAGGGTTCGGTTTAGGGTTAGGGTTAGGGTTCGGATTCGGGTTCGGGTTAGGGTTAGGGTTCGGGTTAGGGTTAGGGTTAGGGTTCGGGTTATGGTTAGGGTTAGGGTTAGAGTTCGGGTTAGGGTTTGGGTTAGTGTTAGGGTTTGGATTCAGGTTCGGGATCGCATTAGGGTTAGGGTTTGGGTCGGGTTAGGTTTAGTGTTCGGGTTAGGGTTACGGTTAGGGTTAGGTTCGGGTTATGTTTCGGGTTAGGGTTAGTGTGCGGGTTCGGTTTTGAGTTAGGGTTAGGGTTAGGGTTAGGTTCGGGAAGGGTTAGGGTTCCTCTTAGGGTTCAGGTTAGGGATAGGGTTAGGGTTAGGGTCGGGTTAGGGGTAGGGTTACGGTTAGCGTTAGGGTTAGGGTTTGGGTTCGGGTTAGCGTTAGGGTTAGGGTTAGGTTTCCGGATAGGGATAGGGTTAGGGTAGGGTCGGGTTAGGGTTAGGGTTCGGGTTCGGGTTAGGGATCTTGTTAGGGTTAGGGTTAGGGTTAGGGTTAGAGTTCGGGTTAGGGTTCGGGTTAGGGTTAGGGTTTGATTTCAGTTTCGGGTTCGCGTTAGTGTTAGGGTTAGGGTTAGTGTTCGGGTTAGGGTTAGGGTTCGGGTTCGGGTTATGGTTAGGGTTAGGGTTAGGGTTAGGGTTAGGTTTCGGGTTAGGGTTAGTGTGCGCGTTCGGTTTTGGGTTAGGGTTCGGGTTCGGGTTTGGGTTCGGGTTTGGGTTAGGGTTAGGGTTAGGGTTCGGGTTAGGCTTCTTTTTCGGGTTAGGGTTTGGGTTAGGGTTAGGGTTCGGGTTCGGGTTAGGGTTCGGGTTCGGGTTCGGGTTAGGGTTAGGGTTCGGGTTAGGGTTCGGGTTAGGGTTAGGGTTAGGATTAGGATTAGGGTTCGGTTTAGGGTTAGGGTTCGGGTTCGGGTTAGGGTTAGGGTTCGGTTTAGGGTTAGGGTTCGGGTTAGGGTTAGGGTTCGGGTTAGGGTTCGTTTTCGGGTTAGGGTTCGGGTTCGGGTTCGCGTTAGGGTTCGGGTTAGGGTTAGGGTTAGGGTTAGGGTTACGATTCGGGTTCGGGTCGGGTTAGGGTTAGGGTTAGGGTTCAGGTTAGGAATAGGGTAGGGTTAGGGTCGGGTTAGGGTTAGGGTTCAGGTTAGGGTTATGGTTAGGGTTAGGGTTAGGTTTAGGATTAGGGTTAGGGTAGGGTTAGGGTTAGGTTTAGGGGTCGTGTTAGGGTTAGGGTTAGGGTTAGGGTTAGGGTTTGGGTTCGGGTTAGGGTTAAGTTTAGGGTTAGTTTTCGGGTAGGGTTATGGTTAGGGTTAGGGTTCGTGTTAGGGTTAGGGTTAGGGTTAGGGTTAGCATTCGGGTAATGGTTCGGTTTAGGGTTAGGGTTCGGGTAAGGGTTCGGGTTAGGGTTAGGGTTAGGGTTCGGGTTAGGGTTCGGGTTAGGGTTAGGGTTAGGGTTAGGGTTCCGGTTAGGGTTCGGGTTAGGGTTAGGGTTAGGGTTAGGTTTACTGTTTGGTTTAGGGTTAGGGTTAGGGTTAGGGTTCCGGTTAGGGTTAGGGTTAGAGTTAGGGTTAGGTTTACTGTTTGGTTTAGGGTTAGGGTTAGGGTTAGGGTTAGGTTTCAGGTTAGGGTTAGAGTTAGGGTTAGGGTTAGGGTTCGGGTTCGGGTTAGGGTTAGGGTTAGGGTTAGTGTTAGGGTTATGGTTAGGGTTTGGGTTTGGGTTAGGGTTATGGTTAGGGTTCAGGTTAGGTTTCGGGTTCGGGTTAGGGTTCGGGTTCAGGATTGGGTTCGGTTTCAGGTTCTGTTACTGTTAGGGTTAGGGTTACGATTCGGTTTCGGGTCGGGTTAGGGTTAGGCTTAGGGTTAGGGTTAGGGTTAGGGTTAGGGTTTGGGTTCGGGTTAGGGTTTGGGTTCGGGTTAGGGTTAGGGGTCGGATTAGGGGTAGGGTTTGGGTTCGGGTTAGTGTTCGGGGTAGGGTTAGGGTTCGGGTTCGTTTTCGGAGTAGGGTTAGGGTTAGGATAAAGTTTGGGTTAGGGTTCGTGTCAGGTTTAGGGTTAGGGTTAGGGTTAGGGCTCGGGTTTGGGTTCGGGTTAGGGTTAGTGTTAGGGTTAGGGTTCGGTTTAGGGTTAGGGTTCGGTTTAGGGTTAGGGTGAGGTTTAGGGTTTGCGTTCGGGTTAGGTTTAGGGTTAGGGTTAGGGTTAGGGTTAGGGTTCGGGTTAGGGTTCGTTTTCGGGTTAGGGTTCGGGTTAGGGTTGGGGTTGGGGTTCGGGTTAGGGTTCGGGTTCGGGTTAGGGTTCGGGTTCGGGTTAGGGTTCGGGTTAGGGTTAGGGTTAGGGTTAGGGTTCGGGTTCGGGTTAGGGTTCGGGTTAGGGTTAGGGTTAGGGTTAGGGTTAGAGTTCGGGTTTGGGTTAGGGTTAGGGTTAGGGTTAGGGTTAGGGTTAGGGTTCGGGTTCGGGTTAGGGTTCGGGTTAGGGTTAGGGTTAGGGTTAGGGTTAGAGTTCGGGTTTGGGTTAGGGTTAGGGTTAGGGTTATGGTTCGAGTTAGGTTACGGGTTCGGGTTAGGGTTCGGGTTCGGGTTACGGTTAGGGTTAGGGTTAGGGTTAGGGTTAGGGTTAGGGTTCGGGTTATGGTTAGGGTTAGGGTTAGGGTTAGGGTTAGAGTTCGGGTTAGGGTTTGGGTTAGTGTTAGGGTTTGGATTCAGGTTCGGGATCGCATTAGGGTTAGGGTTTGGGTTGGGTTAGGGTTAGTGTTCGGGTTAGGGTTACGGTTAAGGTTAGGTTCGGGTTATGTTTCGGGTTAGGGTTAGTGTGCGGGTTCGGTTTTGAGTTAGGGTTAGGGTTAGGGTTAGGTTCGGGTTAGGGTTAGGGTTCCTCTTAGGGTTCAGGTTAGGGATAGGGTTAGGGTTAGGGTCGGGTTAGGGGTAGGGTTACGGTTAGCGTTAGGGTTAGGGTTTGGTTTCGGGTTAGGTTTAGGGTTCGGGTTCGGGTTCGGGTTAGGGTTAGGGTTAGGGTTCGGTTAGGGTTAGGGTTAGGGTTAGGGTTAGGGTTCGGGTTAGGGTTCGTTTTCGGGTTAGGGTTCGGGTTCGGGTTCGTGTTAGGGTCCGGGTTAGGGTTAGGGTTAGGGTTAGGGTTACGGTTAGGGTTAGGGTTACGATTCGGGTTCGGGTCGGGTTAGGGCTAGGGTTAGGGTTCAGGTTAGGGATAGGGTAGGGTTAGGGTCGGGTCGGGGTTAGGGTTCAGGTTAGGGTTATGGTTAGGGTTAGGGTTAGGTTTAGGATTAGGGGTAGGGTAGGGTTAGGGTTAGGTTTAGGGGTCGTGTTAGGGTTAGGGTTAGGGTTAGGGTTCGGGTTAGGGTTAAGTTTAGGGTTAGTTTTCGGGTAGGGTTAGGGTTAGGGTTAGGGTTCGTGTTAGGGTTAGGGTTAGGGTTAGCGTTCGGGTAATGGTTCGGTTTAGGGTTAGGGTTCGGGTAAGGGTTCGGGTTAGGGTTAGGGTTAGGGTTCGGGTTCGGGTTAGGCTGAGGATTAGCGTTAGGGTTAGGGTTAGGGTTTGGGTTAGGGTTAGTGTTCGGGTTAGGGTTACTGTTAGGGTTAGGTTTTAGGTTACGATTCGGGTTAGGGTACGGGTTAGGGTTAGGGTTCGGGTTAGGGTTAGGTTTAGGGTTATATTTCGGGTAGGGTTAGGGTTAGGGTAGTGTTCCGGTTCCGATTTGGGTTCGGGTTAGGGTTAGGGTTAGGGTTAGGGTTCCGGTTAGGGTTCGGGTTAGGGTTAGGGTTAGGTTTACTGTTTGGTTTAGGGTTAGGGTTAGGGTTAGCGTTCAGGTTAGGGTTAGGGTTAGGGTTAGGGTTAGGGTTACTGTTTGGTTTAGGGTTAGGGTTACGGTTAGGGTTAGGTTTCAGGTTAGGGTTAGAGTTAGGGTTAGGGTTAGGGTTCGGGTTCGGGTTAGGGTTAGGGTTAGGGTTAGTGTTAGGGTTATGGTTAGGGTTTGGGTTTGGGTTAGGGTTATGGTTAGGGTTCAGGTTAGGTTTCGGGTTCGGTTTAGGGTTCGGGTTCAGGATTGGGTTCGGTTTCAGGTTAGGGTTAAGGTTAGGGTTATGGTTAGGGTTCGGGTTAGGGTTAGGGTTAGGTTTACGGTTACTGTTTGGTTTAGGGTTAGGGTTAGGGTTAGGGTTAGGGTTCAGGTTAGGGTTAGGGTTCGGGTTAGGGTTAAGGTTCCTGTTAGGGTTCGGGTTAGGGTTCGGGTTAGGGCTAGGGTTTGGGTTAGGGTACGGGTTAGGGTTAGGGTTCGGGTTAGGGTTAGGTTTAGGGTTATATTTCGGGTAGGGTTAGGGTTAGGGTAGTGTTCCGGTTACGATTTGGGTTCGGGTTAGGGTTCTGGTTAGGGTTAGGGTTAGGGTTAGGGTTCCGGTTAGGGTTCCGGTTAGGGTTAGGGTTAGGGTTAGGTTTACTGTTTGGTTTAGGGTTAGGGTTAGGGTTAGCGTTCAGGTTAGGGTTAGGGTTAGGGTTAGGGTTAGGGTTAGGGTTACTGTTTGGTTTAGGGTTAGGGTTAGGGTTAGGGTTAGGTTTCAGGTTAGGGTTAGAGTTAGGGTTAGGGTTAGGGTTCGGGTTCGGGTTAGGGTTAGGGTTAGGGTTAGTGTTAGGGTTATGGTTAGGGTTTGGGTTTGGGTTAGGGTTATGGTTAGGGTTCAGGTTAGGTTTCGGGTTCGGTTTAGGGTTCGGGTTCAGGATTGGGTTCGGTTTCAGGTTAGGGTTAAGGTTAGGGTTATGGTTAGGGTTCGGGTTAGGGTTAGGGTTAGGTTTACGGTTACTGTTTGGTTTAGGGTTAGGGTTAGGGTTAGGGTTAGGGTTCAGGTTAGGGTTAGGGTTCGGGTTAGGGTTAAGGTTCCTGTTAGGGTTCGGGTTAGGGTTCGGGTTAGGGCTAGGGTTTCGGTTAGGGTTAGGGTTCGGGTTAGGGGTTCGGGTTTGGCTTTGTGTTAGAGATTCGCGTTAGGGCTAGGGTTCAGGTTAGGGTTAGGGTTCGGGTTATGGGTTCGGGTTTGGATTCGTGTTAGGGATTCGGGTTCGGGTTCGGGTTAGGGTTCGGGTTCAGATTCATGTTAGGGTTAGGGTTCGGGGTCCGGTCAGGGTTCGGGTTAGGGTAGGGTCAGGGTCAGGGTCAGGGTTTAGGGTTTAGAGTCAGGGTCAGGGTCAGGGTTAGGTTTGGGGTCAGATCAGGTATTAGGGTTTAGGGTTAGGATTAGGGTCAGGGTCATGGTCAGGATCAGGTTCAGGGTCAGTGTCAGGGTTAGGGTTCGTGTTCGGTTGATGGTTCGCGTCCGGTTCCGGTTAGGGTTAGGGGTGAGGTTAGGCTTAGTGTTCGGGTTAGGGTTCGGCTTAGGGTTAGGTTTCGGGTAAGGGTTCGGGTTCGGGTTAGGGTACGGGTTAGGGTTAGGGTTAGGGTTAGGGTTCGGGTTAGGGTTATGTTTAGGGTTAGTTTTCGCGTAGGGTTAGGGTTAGGGTTAGGGTTCATGTTAGGGTTAGGGTTAAGGTTAGCGTTCGGGTAATGGTTCGGTTTAGGGTTAGGGTTCGGGTAAGGGTTCGGGTTAGGGTTAGGGTTAGGGTTCGGTTTCGGATTATGGTTAGGGTTAGGGTTAGGATTAGGGTTCGGGTTAGTGTTCGGGTTAGGGTTACGGTTAGGGTTTGGGTTGGGGTTAGGGTTAGGGTTAGGGTTAGGGTTAGGGTTCGAGTTAGGGTACGGGTTCGGGTTAGGGTTTGGGTTCGGGTTATGGTTCGGATTAGGGTACAGTTAGGGTTAGGGTTCGGGTTCGGGTTCGGGTTAGGTTTCGGGTTAGGGTTCGGATTAGGGTTCAGGTTAGGGTTATGGTTAGGGTTAGGGTTCGGGTTCGAGTTAGGGTTCGGGTTAGGGTTAGGGTTCGGGTTAGGGTTCTGGTTAGGATTAGGGTCAGGGTTCGGGTTAGGGTTAGGGTTAGGGTTAGGGTTCGGGTTAGTGTTCGGGTTAGTGTTAGGGGTCGGGTTAGGTTTAGGGTTCGGGTTAGGGTTACGGTTAGGGTTCGGGTTCGGTTTCGGGTTAGGGTTCGGGTTCGGGTTAGGGTTAGGGTTAGGGTTAGGGTTCGGGTTCGGGTTAGGGTAAGGGTTAGGGTTAGGGTTAGGGTTCGGTTTAGGGTTAGGGTTAGGGTTAGGGTTCGGTTTTGGGTTAGGGTTTGGGTTAGGGTTAGGGTTAGGGTTCGGGTTAGGGTTCGGGTTAGGGTTAGGGTTAGGGTTAGGTTTCGGGTTCGGGTTAGGGTAAGGGTTAGGGTTAGGTTTAGGGTTCGGGTTAGGGTTAGGGTTAGGGTTAGGGTTCGGTTTTGGGTTAGGGTTCGGTTTAGGGTTAGGGTTAGGGTTCGGATTCGGGTTCGGGTTAGGGTTAGGGTTCGGGTTAGGGTTAGGGTTAGGGTTCGGGTTATGGTTAGGGTTAGGGTTAGAGTTCGGGTTAGGGTTTGGGTTAGTGTTAGGGTTTGGATTCAGGTTCGGGATCGCATTAGGGTTAGGGTTTGGGTCGGGTTAGGTTTAGTGTTCGGGTTAGGGTTACGGTTAGGGTTAGGTTCGGGTTATGTTTCGGGTTAGGGTTAGTGTGCGGGTTCGGTTTTGAGTTAGGGTTAGGGTTAGGGTTAGGTTCGGGAAGGGTTAGGGTTCCTCTTAGGGTTCAGGTTAGGGATAGGGTTAGGGTTAGGGTCGGGTTAGGGGTAGGGTTACGGTTAGCGTTAGGGTTAGGGTTTGGGTTCGGGTTAGCGTTAGGGTTAGGGTTAGGTTTCCGGATAGGGATAGGGTTAGGGTAGGGTCGGGTTAGGGTTAGGGTTCGGGTTCGGGTTAGGGATCTTGTTAGGGTTAGGGTTAGGGTTAGGGTTAGAGTTCGGGTTAGGGTTCGGGTTAGGGTTAGGGTTTGATTTCAGTTTCGGGTTCGCGTTAGTGTTAGGGTTAGGGTTAGTGTTCGGGTTAGGGTTAGGGTTCGGGTTCGGGTTATGGTTAGGGTTAGGGTTAGGGTTAGGGTTAGGTTTCGGGTTAGGGTTAGTGTGCGGGTTCGGTTTTGGGTTAGGGTTCGGGTTCGGGTTTGGGTTCGGGTTTGGGTTAGGGTTAGGGTTAGGGTTCGGGTTAGGCTTCTTTTTCGGGTTAGGGTTTGGGTTAGGGTTAGGGTTCGGGTTCGGGTTAGGGTTCGGGTTCGGGTTCGGGTTAGGGTTAGGGTTCGGGTTAGGGTTCGGGTTAGGGTTAGGGTTAGGATTAGGATTAGGGTTCGGTTTAGGGTTAGGGTTCGGGTTCGGGTTAGGGTTAGGGTTCGGTTTAGGGTTAGGGTTCGGGTTAGGGTTAGGGTTCGGGTTAGGGTTCGTTTTCGGGTTAGGGTTCGGGTTCGGGTTCGCGTTAGGGTTCGGGTTAGGGTTAGGGTTAGGGTTAGGGTTACGATTCGGGTTCGGGTCGGGTTAGGGTTAGGGTTAGGGTTCAGGTTAGGAATAGGGTAGGGTTAGGGTCGGGTTAGGGTTAGGGTTCAGGTTAGGGTTATGGTTAGGGTTAGGGTTAGGTTTAGGATTAGGGTTAGGGTAGGGTTAGGGTTAGGTTTAGGGGTCGTGTTAGGGTTAGGGTTAGGGTTAGGGTTAGGGTTTGGGTTCGGGTTAGGGTTAAGTTTAGGGTTAGTTTTCGGGTAGGGTTATGGTTAGGGTTAGGGTTCGTGTTAGGGTTAGGGTTAGGGTTAGGGTTAGCATTCGGGTAATGGTTCGGTTTAGGGTTAGGGTTCGGGTAAGGGTTCGGGTTAGGGTTAGGGTTAGGGTTCGGGTTAGGGTTCGGGTTAGGGTTAGGGTTAGGGTTAGGGTTCCGGTTAGGGTTCGGGTTAGGGTTAGGGTTAGGGTTAGGTTTACTGTTTGGTTTAGGGTTAGGGTTAGGGTTAGGGTTCCGGTTAGGGTTAGGGTTAGAGTTAGGGTTAGGTTTACTGTTTGGTTTAGGGTTAGGGTTAGGGTTAGGGTTAGGTTTCAGGTTAGGGTTAGAGTTAGGGTTAGGGTTAGGGTTCGGGTTCGGGTTAGGGTTAGGGTTAGGGTTAGTGTTAGGGTTATGGTTAGGGTTTGGGTTTGGGTTAGGGTTATGGTTAGGGTTCAGGTTAGGTTTCGGGTTCGGGTTAGGGTTCGGGTTCAGGATTGGGTTCGGTTTCAGGTTCTGTTACTGTTAGGGTTAGGGTTACGATTCGGTTTCGGGTCGGGTTAGGGTTAGGCTTAGGGTTAGGGTTAGGGTTAGGGTTAGGGTTTGGGTTCGGGTTAGGGTTTGGGTTCGGGTTAGGGTTAGGGGTCGGATTAGGGGTAGGGTTTGGGTTCGGGTTAGTGTTCGGGGTAGGGTTAGGGTTCGGGTTCGTTTTCGGAGTAGGGTTAGGGTTAGGATAAAGTTTGGGTTAGGGTTCGTGTCAGGTTTAGGGTTAGGGTTAGGGTTAGGGCTCGGGTTTGGGTTCGGGTTAGGGTTAGTGTTAGGGTTAGGGTTCGGTTTAGGGTTAGGGTTCGGTTTAGGGTTAGGGTGAGGTTTAGGGTTTGCGTTCGGGTTAGGTTTAGGGTTAGGGTTAGGGTTAGGGTTAGGGTTCGGGTTAGGGTTCGTTTTCGGGTTAGGGTTCGGGTTAGGGTTGGGGTTGGGGTTCGGGTTAGGGTTCGGGTTCGGGTTAGGGTTCGGGTTCGGGTTAGGGTTCGGGTTAGGGTTAGGGTTAGGGTTAGGGTTAGAGTTCGGGTTTGGGTTAGGGTTAGGGTTAGGGTTAGGGTTAGGGTTCGGGTTCGGGTTAGGGTTCGGGTTAGGGTTAGGGTTAGGGTTAGGGTTAGAGTTCGGGTTTGGGTTAGGGTTAGGGTTAGGGTTATGGTTCGAGTTAGGTTACGGGTTCGGGTTAGGGTTCGGGTTCGGGTTACGGTTCGGATTAGGGTTCAGGTTAGGGTTAGGGTTAGGGTTAGATTTTGGGTTTGGGTTCGGGTTTGGGTTCGTGGTATGGTTAGGGTTTGGGTTAGGGTTAGGGTTTGGATTAGGGTTAGGGTTAGGGTTCGGGTGAGTTTGGTTAGGGTGAGGGTTAGGGTTCGGGTTCGGGTTAGGGTTCGGGTTAGGGTTAGGGTTAGGTTTCCGGTTAGGGATAGGGTTAGGGTTAGGGTCGGGATAGGGTTTGAGTTGGGTTAGGGATACGTTCAGGGTTAGGGTTAGGGTTCGGGTTCGGGTTAGGGTTAGGGTTTGGTTTCAGGTTAGGGATAGGGTTAGGGTAAGGGTCGGGTTACGGTTAGGGTTCGGGTTAGGGTTACGGTTAGGGTTAGGGTTCACTTTCGGGTTAGGGTTAGGGTTAGGGTTCGGGTTCAGGTTAGGGATAGGGTTAGGGTAAGGGTCGGGTTAGGGTTCGGGCTACTGTTCGGGTTAGGTTAGGCTAAGGGTTAGGGTTAGTGTTCGTGCTCGTGTTAGGGTTAAAGTTAGGGTTCTGATTAGCTTTAGGGTTAGGGTTAGGGTTAGTGTTAGGTTTAGGGTTAGGGTTCGGGTTAGGGTTCAGTTTAGGGTTAGGGTTCAGGTTAGGGTTAGGGTTCGGGTTAGGGTTCGGGTTCGGTATTGGGTTCGGTTTCAGGTTAGGGATAGGGTTAGGGTTATGGTTAGGGTTAGGGTTAGGGTTACTGTTTCGTTTAGGGTTAGGATTAGGGTTAGGGTTAGGGTTCTAGTTAGGGTTAGAGTTCGGGTTAGGGTTAGGGTTACTGTTAGGGTTAGGTTTTGGGTTAGGGTTCGTGTTAGGGTACGGGTTAGGGTTAGGGTTCGTGTTAGGGTTAGGGTTAGGGTTAGGGGTTAGGGTTAGGGTTAGGGTTAGGGTGAGGTTTCCGGTTAGGGATAGGTTTCGGGTTAGGGTCGTGTTAGGGTTAGGGTTCGGGTTAGGCTTAGTTTTAGTATTAGGGTTAGGGTTCGGGTTAGGGTTAGAGTGAGGTTTAGGGTTTTGGTTCGGGTTAGGTTTAGGGTTAGGGTTAGGGTTAGGGTTAGGGTTCAGGTTAGGGTTAGGGTTAGGGTTCAGGTTAGGGTTAGGGTTAGGTTTAGGGTTAGGGTTAGGGTTAGGTTTTGGGTAAGGGCTCGGGTTAGGGTTAGGGTTAGGGTTAGGGTTAGGGTTAGGGTCGGGTTAGGGTTAGGGTTCGGGTTCGGGTTAGGGATCCGTTTAGGGTTAGGGTTAGGGTTAGGGTTAGGGTTAGGGTTACGGTTAGGGTTAGGGATACGATTCGGGTTCGGAGTTGGGTTAGGGTTAGTGTTAGGGTTCAGGTTTGGGATAGTGTTAGGGTTAGGGTTAGGGTTAGGGTTAGGGTTAGGGTTAGAGTTCGGGTTAGGGTTCGGGTTAGGGTTGTGGTTTGGATTCGGGTTCGGGTTCGCGTTAGGGTTAGGGTTAGGGTTGGAGTTCGGGTTAGGTTTAGGGTTCGGGTTCTGATTATGGTTAGGGTTAGGGTTAGGGTTAGGGTTAGGGTTACGGTTAGGGTTAGGGATACGATTCAGGTTCGGAGTTGGGTTAGGGTTAGGGTTCAGGTTTGGGATAGTGTTAGGGTTAGGGTCGGGATAGGATTAGGCTTCGGGTTAGGGTTACGTTTAGGCTTAGGGTTAGGGTTAGGGTTACTGTTCGGATCAGGGTTAGGGTTAGGGTTAGGGTTAGGGTTAGGTTTGGGTTATGGTTAGGGTTTGGATTCGGGTTCGGGTTCGGGTTCGGGTTAGGGTTAGGGTTCGGGTTAGTGTTATGGTTAGGGTCGGGTTAGGGTTCCGGTTCAGGTTAGGGTTCGGTTTAGGGTTGGGTTCGGGTTCGGGTTTGGGTTAGGGTTCGGGTGACGTTTAGGCTAGGGTTAGGATTAGGTTTCAGTTACGGTTAGGGTTCAGGTTCGGGTTCGGTTTGGGGTTAGGGTTAGGGTTAGAGTTCGGGTTAGGGTTTAGGTTAGGGTTAGGATTAGGGTTCGGGTAGGGTTAGGGTTCGGGTTCTGGTTAGGGTTAGGGTTAGGGTTAGGGTTACGGTTAGGGTTAGGGTTAGGGTTTAGGTTAGGGTTCGGTTTAGGGTTAGGGTTCGGGTTCGGGATTAAGTTCGGTTTCAGGTTAGGGTTAGGGTTAGCGTTCGGGTTAGGGTTAGTGTTAGGGTTAGGGTTACTGTTTCGTTTAGGGTTAGGGTTAGGGTTAGGGTTAGGGTTAGGGTTAGGGTTCTAGTTAGGGTTAGGGTTCGGGTTAGTGTTAGGGTTACTGTTAGGGTTAGGTTTTGGGTTAGGGCTCGTGTTAGGGTATGGGTTAGGGTTAGGGTTCGGGTTAGGGTTAGGTTTAGGGTTATATTTTGGGTATGGTTAGGGTTAGGGTTAGAGTTCCGGTTAGGATTTGGGTTCGGGTTAGGGTTCGGGTTATGGCTAGGGTTCAGGGTTAGGGTTAGGGTCGTGTTATGGTTAGGGTTCGGGTTCAGGTTAGGGTTCGGTTTAGGCTTAGTGTTAGTTTTAGGGTTAGGGTTAGGGTTAGGGTTAGGGTTAGGGTTAGGGTTAGGGTTAGGGTTAGGGTTAGGGTTAGGGTTATGGTTCGAGTTAGGTTACGGGTTCGGGTTAGGGTTCGGGTTCGGGTTACGGTTAGGGTTAGGGTTAGGGTTAGGGTTAGGGTTAGGGTTCGGGTTATGGTTAGGGTTAGGGTTAGGGTTAGGGTTAGAGTTCGGGTTAGGGTTTGGGTTAGTGTTAGGGTTTGGATTCAGGTTCGGGATCGCATTAGGGTTAGGGTTTGGGTTGGGTTAGGGTTAGTGTTCGGGTTAGGGTTACGGTTAAGGTTAGGTTCGGGTTATGTTTCGGGTTAGGGTTAGTGTGCGGGTTCGGTTTTGAGTTAGGGTTAGGGTTAGGGTTAGGTTCGGGTTAGGGTTAGGGTTCCTCTTAGGGTTCAGGTTAGGGATAGGGTTAGGGTTAGGGTCGGGTTAGGGGTAGGGTTACGGTTAGCGTTAGGGTTAGGGTTTGGTTTCGGGTTAGGTTTAGGGTTCGGGTTCGGGTTCGGGTTAGGGTTAGGGTTAGGGTTCGGTTAGGGTTAGGGTTAGGGTTAGGGTTAGGGTTCGGGTTAGGGTTCGTTTTCGGGTTAGGGTTCGGGTTCGGGTTCGTGTTAGGGTCCGGGTTAGGGTTAGGGTTAGGGTTAGGGTTACGGTTAGGGTTAGGGTTACGATTCGGGTTCGGGTCGGGTTAGGGCTAGGGTTAGGGTTCAGGTTAGGGATAGGGTAGGGTTAGGGTCGGGTCGGGGTTAGGGTTCAGGTTAGGGTTATGGTTAGGGTTAGGGTTAGGTTTAGGATTAGGGGTAGGGTAGGGTTAGGGTTAGGTTTAGGGGTCGTGTTAGGGTTAGGGTTAGGGTTAGGGTTCGGGTTAGGGTTAAGTTTAGGGTTAGTTTTCGGGTAGGGTTAGGGTTAGGGTTAGGGTTCGTGTTAGGGTTAGGGTTAGGGTTAGCGTTCGGGTAATGGTTCGGTTTAGGGTTAGGGTTCGGGTAAGGGTTCGGGTTAGGGTTAGGGTTAGGGTTCGGGTTCGGGTTAGGCTGAGGATTAGCGTTAGGGTTAGGGTTAGGGTTTGGGTTAGGGTTAGTGTTCGGGTTAGGGTTACTGTTAGGGTTAGGTTTTAGGTTACGATTCGGGTTAGGGTACGGGTTAGGGTTAGGGTTCGGGTTAGGGTTAGGTTTAGGGTTATATTTCGGGTAGGGTTAGGGTTAGGGTAGTGTTCCGGTTCCGATTTGGGTTCGGGTTAGGGTTAGGGTTAGGGTTAGGGTTCCGGTTAGGGTTCGGGTTAGGGTTAGGGTTAGGTTTACTGTTTGGTTTAGGGTTAGGGTTAGGGTTAGCGTTCAGGTTAGGGTTAGGGTTAGGGTTAGGGTTAGGGTTACTGTTTGGTTTAGGGTTAGGGTTACGGTTAGGGTTAGGTTTCAGGTTAGGGTTAGAGTTAGGGTTAGGGTTAGGGTTCGGGTTCGGGTTAGGGTTAGGGTTAGGGTTAGTGTTAGGGTTATGGTTAGGGTTTGGGTTTGGGTTAGGGTTATGGTTAGGGTTCAGGTTAGGTTTCGGGTTCGGTTTAGGGTTCGGGTTCAGGATTGGGTTCGGTTTCAGGTTAGGGTTAAGGTTAGGGTTATGGTTAGGGTTCGGGTTAGGGTTAGGGTTAGGTTTACGGTTACTGTTTGGTTTAGGGTTAGGGTTAGGGTTAGGGTTAGGGTTCAGGTTAGGGTTAGGGTTCGGGTTAGGGTTAAGGTTCCTGTTAGGGTTCGGGTTAGGGTTCGGGTTAGGGCTAGGGTTTGGGTTAGGGTACGGGTTAGGGTTAGGGTTCGGGTTAGGGTTAGGTTTAGGGTTATATTTCGGGTAGGGTTAGGGTTAGGGTAGTGTTCCGGTTACGATTTGGGTTCGGGTTAGGGTTCTGGTTAGGGTTAGGGTTAGGGTTAGGGTTCCGGTTAGGGTTCCGGTTAGGGTTAGGGTTAGGGTTAGGTTTACTGTTTGGTTTAGGGTTAGGGTTAGGGTTAGCGTTCAGGTTAGGGTTAGGGTTAGGGTTAGGGTTAGGGTTAGGGTTACTGTTTGGTTTAGGGTTAGGGTTAGGGTTAGGGTTAGGTTTCAGGTTAGGGTTAGAGTTAGGGTTAGGGTTAGGGTTCGGGTTCGGGTTAGGGTTAGGGTTAGGGTTAGTGTTAGGGTTATGGTTAGGGTTTGGGTTTGGGTTAGGGTTATGGTTAGGGTTCAGGTTAGGTTTCGGGTTCGGTTTAGGGTTCGGGTTCAGGATTGGGTTCGGTTTCAGGTTAGGGTTAAGGTTAGGGTTATGGTTAGGGTTCGGGTTAGGGTTAGGGTTAGGTTTACGGTTACTGTTTGGTTTAGGGTTAGGGTTAGGGTTAGGGTTAGGGTTCAGGTTAGGGTTAGGGTTCGGGTTAGGGTTAAGGTTCCTGTTAGGGTTCGGGTTAGGGTTCGGGTTAGGGCTAGGGTTTCGGTTAGGGTTAGGGTTCGGGTTAGGGGTTCGGGTTTGGCTTTGTGTTAGAGATTCGCGTTAGGGCTAGGGTTCAGGTTAGGGTTAGGGTTCGGGTTATGGGTTCGGGTTTGGATTCGTGTTAGGGATTCGGGTTCGGGTTCGGGTTAGGGTTCGGGTTCAGATTCATGTTAGGGTTAGGGTTCGGGGTCCGGTCAGGGTTCGGGTTAGGGTAGGGTCAGGGTCAGGGTCAGGGTTTAGGGTTTAGAGTCAGGGTCAGGGTCAGGGTTAGGTTTGGGGTCAGATCAGGTATTAGGGTTTAGGGTTAGGATTAGGGTCAGGGTCATGGTCAGGATCAGGTTCAGGGTCAGTGTCAGGGTTAGGGTTCGTGTTCGGTTGATGGTTCGCGTCCGGTTCCGGTTAGGGTTAGGGGTGAGGTTAGGCTTAGTGTTCGGGTTAGGGTTCGGCTTAGGGTTAGGTTTCGGGTAAGGGTTCGGGTTCGGGTTAGGGTACGGGTTAGGGTTAGGGTTAGGGTTAGGGTTCGGGTTAGGGTTATGTTTAGGGTTAGTTTTCGCGTAGGGTTAGGGTTAGGGTTAGGGTTCATGTTAGGGTTAGGGTTAAGGTTAGCGTTCGGGTAATGGTTCGGTTTAGGGTTAGGGTTCGGGTAAGGGTTCGGGTTAGGGTTAGGGTTAGGGTTCGGTTTCGGATTATGGTTAGGGTTAGGGTTAGGATTAGGGTTCGGGTTAGTGTTCGGGTTAGGGTTACGGTTAGGGTTTGGGTTGGGGTTAGGGTTAGGGTTAGGGTTAGGGTTAGGGTTCGAGTTAGGGTACGGGTTCGGGTTAGGGTTTGGGTTCGGGTTATGGTTCGGATTAGGGTACAGTTAGGGTTAGGGTTCGGGTTCGGGTTCGGGTTAGGTTTCGGGTTAGGGTTCGGATTAGGGTTCAGGTTAGGGTTATGGTTAGGGTTAGGGTTCGGGTTCGAGTTAGGGTTCGGGTTAGGGTTAGGGTTCGGGTTAGGGTTCTGGTTAGGATTAGGGTCAGGGTTCGGGTTAGGGTTAGGGTTAGGGTTAGGGTTCGGGTTAGTGTTCGGGTTAGTGTTAGGGGTCGGGTTAGGTTTAGGGTTCGGGTTAGGGTTACGGTTAGGGTTCGGGTTCGGTTTCGGGTTAGGGTTCGGGTTCGGGTTAGGGTTAGGGTTAGGGTTAGGGTTCGGGTTCGGGTTAGGGTAAGGGTTAGGGTTAGGGTTAGGGTTCGGTTTAGGGTTAGGGTTAGGGTTAGGGTTCGGTTTTGGGTTAGGGTTTGGGTTAGGGTTAGGGTTAGGGTTCGGGTTAGGGTTCGGGTTAGGGTTAGGGTTAGGGTTAGGTTTCGGGTTCGGGTTAGGGTAAGGGTTAGGGTTAGGTTTAGGGTTCGGGTTAGGGTTAGGGTTAGGGTTAGGGTTCGGTTTTGGGTTAGGGTTCGGTTTAGGGTTAGGGTTAGGGTTCGGATTCGGGTTCGGGTTAGGGTTAGGGTTCGGGTTAGGGTTAGGGTTAGGGTTCGGGTTATGGTTAGGGTTAGGGTTAGAGTTCGGGTTAGGGTTTGGGTTAGTGTTAGGGTTTGGATTCAGGTTCGGGATCGCATTAGGGTTAGGGTTTGGGTCGGGTTAGGTTTAGTGTTCGGGTTAGGGTTACGGTTAGGGTTAGGTTCGGGTTATGTTTCGGGTTAGGGTTAGTGTGCGGGTTCGGTTTTGAGTTAGGGTTAGGGTTAGGGTTAGGTTCGGGAAGGGTTAGGGTTCCTCTTAGGGTTCAGGTTAGGGATAGGGTTAGGGTTAGGGTCGGGTTAGGGGTAGGGTTACGGTTAGCGTTAGGGTTAGGGTTTGGGTTCGGGTTAGCGTTAGGGTTAGGGTTAGGTTTCCGGATAGGGATAGGGTTAGGGTAGGGTCGGGTTAGGGTTAGGGTTCGGGTTCGGGTTAGGGATCTTGTTAGGGTTAGGGTTAGGGTTAGGGTTAGAGTTCGGGTTAGGGTTCGGGTTAGGGTTAGGGTTTGATTTCAGTTTCGGGTTCGCGTTAGTGTTAGGGTTAGGGTTAGTGTTCGGGTTAGGGTTAGGGTTCGGGTTCGGGTTATGGTTAGGGTTAGGGTTAGGGTTAGGGTTAGGTTTCGGGTTAGGGTTAGTGTGCGGGTTCGGTTTTGGGTTAGGGTTCGGGTTCGGGTTTGGGTTCGGGTTTGGGTTAGGGTTAGGGTTAGGGTTCGGGTTAGGCTTCTTTTTCGGGTTAGGGTTTGGGTTAGGGTTAGGGTTCGGGTTCGGGTTAGGGTTCGGGTTCGGGTTCGGGTTAGGGTTAGGGTTCGGGTTAGGGTTCGGGTTAGGGTTAGGGTTAGGATTAGGATTAGGGTTCGGTTTAGGGTTAGGGTTCGGGTTCGGGTTAGGGTTAGGGTTCGGTTTAGGGTTAGGGTTCGGGTTAGGGTTAGGGTTCGGGTTAGGGTTCGTTTTCGGGTTAGGGTTCGGGTTCGGGTTCGCGTTAGGGTTCGGGTTAGGGTTAGGGTTAGGGTTAGGGTTACGATTCGGGTTCGGGTCGGGTTAGGGTTAGGGTTAGGGTTCAGGTTAGGAATAGGGTAGGGTTAGGGTCGGGTTAGGGTTAGGGTTCAGGTTAGGGTTATGGTTAGGGTTAGGGTTAGGTTTAGGATTAGGGTTAGGGTAGGGTTAGGGTTAGGTTTAGGGGTCGTGTTAGGGTTAGGGTTAGGGTTAGGGTTAGGGTTTGGGTTCGGGTTAGGGTTAAGTTTAGGGTTAGTTTTCGGGTAGGGTTATGGTTAGGGTTAGGGTTCGTGTTAGGGTTAGGGTTAGGGTTAGGGTTAGCATTCGGGTAATGGTTCGGTTTAGGGTTAGGGTTCGGGTAAGGGTTCGGGTTAGGGTTAGGGTTAGGGTTCGGGTTAGGGTTCGGGTTAGGGTTAGGGTTAGGGTTAGGGTTCCGGTTAGGGTTCGGGTTAGGGTTAGGGTTAGGGTTAGGTTTACTGTTTGGTTTAGGGTTAGGGTTAGGGTTAGGGTTCCGGTTAGGGTTAGGGTTAGAGTTAGGGTTAGGTTTACTGTTTGGTTTAGGGTTAGGGTTAGGGTTAGGGTTAGGTTTCAGGTTAGGGTTAGAGTTAGGGTTAGGGTTAGGGTTCGGGTTCGGGTTAGGGTTAGGGTTAGGGTTAGTGTTAGGGTTATGGTTAGGGTTTGGGTTTGGGTTAGGGTTATGGTTAGGGTTCAGGTTAGGTTTCGGGTTCGGGTTAGGGTTCGGGTTCAGGATTGGGTTCGGTTTCAGGTTCTGTTACTGTTAGGGTTAGGGTTACGATTCGGTTTCGGGTCGGGTTAGGGTTAGGCTTAGGGTTAGGGTTAGGGTTAGGGTTAGGGTTTGGGTTCGGGTTAGGGTTTGGGTTCGGGTTAGGGTTAGGGGTCGGATTAGGGGTAGGGTTTGGGTTCGGGTTAGTGTTCGGGGTAGGGTTAGGGTTCGGGTTCGTTTTCGGAGTAGGGTTAGGGTTAGGATAAAGTTTGGGTTAGGGTTCGTGTCAGGTTTAGGGTTAGGGTTAGGGTTAGGGCTCGGGTTTGGGTTCGGGTTAGGGTTAGTGTTAGGGTTAGGGTTCGGTTTAGGGTTAGGGTTCGGTTTAGGGTTAGGGTGAGGTTTAGGGTTTGCGTTCGGGTTAGGTTTAGGGTTAGGGTTAGGGTTAGGGTTAGGGTTCGGGTTAGGGTTCGTTTTCGGGTTAGGGTTCGGGTTAGGGTTGGGGTTGGGGTTCGGGTTAGGGTTCGGGTTCGGGTTAGGGTTCGGGTTCGGGTTAGGGTTCGGGTTAGGGTTAGGGTTAGGGTTAGGGTTAGAGTTCGGGTTTGGGTTAGGGTTAGGGTTAGGGTTAGGGTTAGGGTTCGGGTTCGGGTTAGGGTTCGGGTTAGGGTTAGGGTTAGGGTTAGGGTTAGAGTTCGGGTTTGGGTTAGGGTTAGGGTTAGGGTTATGGTTCGAGTTAGGTTACGGGTTCGGGTTAGGGTTCGGGTTCGGGTTACGGTTCGGATTAGGGTTCAGGTTAGGGTTAGGGTTAGGGTTAGATTTTGGGTTTGGGTTCGGGTTTGGGTTCGTGGTATGGTTAGGGTTTGGGTTAGGGTTAGGGTTTGGATTAGGGTTAGGGTTAGGGTTCGGGTGAGTTTGGTTAGGGTGAGGGTTAGGGTTCGGGTTCGGGTTAGGGTTCGGGTTAGGGTTAGGGTTAGGTTTCCGGTTAGGGATAGGGTTAGGGTTAGGGTCGGGATAGGGTTTGAGTTGGGTTAGGGATACGTTCAGGGTTAGGGTTAGGGTTCGGGTTCGGGTTAGGGTTAGGGTTTGGTTTCAGGTTAGGGATAGGGTTAGGGTAAGGGTCGGGTTACGGTTAGGGTTCGGGTTAGGGTTACGGTTAGGGTTAGGGTTCACTTTCGGGTTAGGGTTAGGGTTAGGGTTCGGGTTCAGGTTAGGGATAGGGTTAGGGTAAGGGTCGGGTTAGGGTTCGGGCTACTGTTCGGGTTAGGTTAGGCTAAGGGTTAGGGTTAGTGTTCGTGCTCGTGTTAGGGTTAAAGTTAGGGTTCTGATTAGCTTTAGGGTTAGGGTTAGGGTTAGTGTTAGGTTTAGGGTTAGGGTTCGGGTTAGGGTTCAGTTTAGGGTTAGGGTTCAGGTTAGGGTTAGGGTTCGGGTTAGGGTTCGGGTTCGGTATTGGGTTCGGTTTCAGGTTAGGGATAGGGTTAGGGTTATGGTTAGGGTTAGGGTTAGGGTTACTGTTTCGTTTAGGGTTAGGATTAGGGTTAGGGTTAGGGTTCTAGTTAGGGTTAGAGTTCGGGTTAGGGTTAGGGTTACTGTTAGGGTTAGGTTTTGGGTTAGGGTTCGTGTTAGGGTACGGGTTAGGGTTAGGGTTCGTGTTAGGGTTAGGGTTAGGGTTAGGGGTTAGGGTTAGGGTTAGGGTTAGGGTGAGGTTTCCGGTTAGGGATAGGTTTCGGGTTAGGGTCGTGTTAGGGTTAGGGTTCGGGTTAGGCTTAGTTTTAGTATTAGGGTTAGGGTTCGGGTTAGGGTTAGAGTGAGGTTTAGGGTTTTGGTTCGGGTTAGGTTTAGGGTTAGGGTTAGGGTTAGGGTTAGGGTTCAGGTTAGGGTTAGGGTTAGGGTTCAGGTTAGGGTTAGGGTTAGGTTTAGGGTTAGGGTTAGGGTTAGGTTTTGGGTAAGGGCTCGGGTTAGGGTTAGGGTTAGGGTTAGGGTTAGGGTTAGGGTCGGGTTAGGGTTAGGGTTCGGGTTCGGGTTAGGGATCCGTTTAGGGTTAGGGTTAGGGTTAGGGTTAGGGTTAGGGTTACGGTTAGGGTTAGGGATACGATTCGGGTTCGGAGTTGGGTTAGGGTTAGTGTTAGGGTTCAGGTTTGGGATAGTGTTAGGGTTAGGGTTAGGGTTAGGGTTAGGGTTAGGGTTAGAGTTCGGGTTAGGGTTCGGGTTAGGGTTGTGGTTTGGATTCGGGTTCGGGTTCGCGTTAGGGTTAGGGTTAGGGTTGGAGTTCGGGTTAGGTTTAGGGTTCGGGTTCTGATTATGGTTAGGGTTAGGGTTAGGGTTAGGGTTAGGGTTACGGTTAGGGTTAGGGATACGATTCAGGTTCGGAGTTGGGTTAGGGTTAGGGTTCAGGTTTGGGATAGTGTTAGGGTTAGGGTCGGGATAGGATTAGGCTTCGGGTTAGGGTTACGTTTAGGCTTAGGGTTAGGGTTAGGGTTACTGTTCGGATCAGGGTTAGGGTTAGGGTTAGGGTTAGGGTTAGGTTTGGGTTATGGTTAGGGTTTGGATTCGGGTTCGGGTTCGGGTTCGGGTTAGGGTTAGGGTTCGGGTTAGTGTTATGGTTAGGGTCGGGTTAGGGTTCCGGTTCAGGTTAGGGTTCGGTTTAGGGTTGGGTTCGGGTTCGGGTTTGGGTTAGGGTTCGGGTGACGTTTAGGCTAGGGTTAGGATTAGGTTTCAGTTACGGTTAGGGTTCAGGTTCGGGTTCGGTTTGGGGTTAGGGTTAGGGTTAGAGTTCGGGTTAGGGTTTAGGTTAGGGTTAGGATTAGGGTTCGGGTAGGGTTAGGGTTCGGGTTCTGGTTAGGGTTAGGGTTAGGGTTAGGGTTACGGTTAGGGTTAGGGTTAGGGTTTAGGTTAGGGTTCGGTTTAGGGTTAGGGTTCGGGTTCGGGATTAAGTTCGGTTTCAGGTTAGGGTTAGGGTTAGCGTTCGGGTTAGGGTTAGTGTTAGGGTTAGGGTTACTGTTTCGTTTAGGGTTAGGGTTAGGGTTAGGGTTAGGGTTAGGGTTAGGGTTCTAGTTAGGGTTAGGGTTCGGGTTAGTGTTAGGGTTACTGTTAGGGTTAGGTTTTGGGTTAGGGCTCGTGTTAGGGTATGGGTTAGGGTTAGGGTTCGGGTTAGGGTTAGGTTTAGGGTTATATTTTGGGTATGGTTAGGGTTAGGGTTAGAGTTCCGGTTAGGATTTGGGTTCGGGTTAGGGTTCGGGTTATGGCTAGGGTTCAGGTTAGGGTTAGGGTTCTGGTTAGGGGTTCGGGTTTGGCTTCCGGTTAGGGATTCGCGTTAGGGCTAGGGTTCGGGTTAGGGTTAGGGTCGGGTTAGGGTTAGGGTTAGGGTTAGGGTTAGGGTTAGGGTTAGGTTTCCGGTTAGGGATAGGGTTAGGGTTAGGGTCGTGTTATGGTTAGGGTTCGGGTTCAGGTTAGGGTTCGGTTTAGGCTTAGTGTTAGTTTTAGGGTTAGGGTTCAGGTTAGGGTTAGAGTGAGGTTTAGGGTTTGGGTTCGGGTTAGGTTTAGGGTTAGGGTTAGGGTTATGGTTCAGGTTAGGGATAGGGTTAGGGTTAGGGTCGGGTTAGGGTTAGGGTTCAGGTTAGGGTTATGGTTAGGGTTAGGGTTAGGGTTAGGATTACGGTTAGGTTTCGGGCTAGGGTTAGGATTGGGGGTAGCGTTAGAGTTCGGGTTAGGGTTAGATTTTGGGTTCGGGTTCGGTTTTGGGTTCGTGTTAGGGTTAGGGTTCGGTTTAGGGTAAGGGGTCGGATTAGGCGTAGGGTTTGGGTTCGGGTTAGGGTTCGGGGTAGGGTTAGGTTTCGGGTTCGGGTTCGGAGTAGGGTTAGGGTTAGTGTAAAGATTTGGGTTAGAGTTTGTGTTAGGGTTAGGGTTAGGGTTAGGATTAGGTTTAGGTTTCGGGTAAGGGCTCGGGTTTGGGTTCGGGTTAGGGTTAGTGTTAGGGTTAGGGTTCGGTTTAGGGTTAGGGTGAGGTTTAGGGTTTGCGTTCGGGTTACGTTTAGGGTTAGGGTTAGGGTTAGGGTTAGGGTTGGAGTTCGGGTTAGGGTTTGGGTTAGGGTTAGGGTTTGGATTCGGGTTCGGGTTCAGGTTAGGGTTAGGGTTTGAGTTCGGTTCGGGTTAGGGTTCGGGTTCGGGTTATGGTTAGGGTTAGGGTTACGGTTAGGGTTAGGGTTAGGGTTAGGGTTCGGGTTAGTGTTCGGGTTCGGGTTAGGGTTAGGGTTAGAGTTCGGGTTAGGGTTTGGGTTAGGGTTAGGGTTCGGTTTCGGGTTAGAGTTCGGGTTCGGGATTGGGTTCGGTTTCAGGTTAGGGTTAGGTTTAGGGTTTTGGTTAGGGTTCGTGTTAGGGTTAGGGTTAGGGTTAGTGTTAGGGTTAGGGGTTACGGTTAGGGTTAGGGTTAGGGTGAGGTTTCCGGTTAGGGATAGGTTTCGGGTTAGGGTCGTGTTAGGGTTAGGGTTCGGGTTAGGCTTAGTTTTAGTATTAGGGTTAGGGTTCGGGTTAGGGTTAGAGTGAGGTTTAGGGTTTTGGTTCGGGTTAGGTTTAGAGTTAGGGTTAGGGTTAGGGTTAGGGTTCAGGTTAGGGTTAGGGTTAGGGTTCAGGTTAGGGTTAGTGTTAGGTTTAGGGTTAGGGTTAGGGTTAGGTTTTGGGTAAGGGCTCGGGTTAGGGTTAGGGTTAGGGTTAGGGTTAGGTTTAGGGTTCGGATCAGGGTTAGGGTTAGGGTCGGGTTAGGGTTAGGGTTCGGGTTCGGGTTAGGGATCCGGTTAGGGTTAGGGTTAGCGTTAGAGTTCGGGTTAGGGTTCGGGTTAGGGTTAGGGTTTGGATTCGGGTTCGGGTTCGCCTTAGGGTTAGGGTTAGGGTTAGAGTTCGGGTTAGGGTTAGGGTTCGGGTTCTGATTATGGTTAGGGTTAGGGTAGGGTTAGGGTTACGGTTAGGGTTAGGGATACGATTCGGGTTCGGAGTTGGGTTAGGGTTAGGGTTAGGGTTCAGTTTTGGGATAGTGTTAGGGTTAGGGTCGGGTTAGGGTTAGGCTTCGGGTTAGGGTTACGTTTAGGGTTAGGGTTAGGGTTAGGGTTAGGGTTAGGGTTAGGGTTCGGATCAGGGTTAGGGTTAGGATCGGGTTAGGGTTAGGGTTCGGGTTCGGGTTCAGGTTCGGGTTCGGTTTGGGGTTAGGGTTAGGGTTAGAGTTCGGGTTAGGGTTTAGGTTAGGGTTAGGTTTTGGATTCGGGTTCGGGTTCAGATTAGGGTTAGGGTTAGGGTTAGGGTTAGGGTTAGGGTTAGGGTTAGGGTTCAGGTTAGGGATAGGGTTAGGGTTAGGGTCGGGTTAGGGTTAGGGTTCAGGTTAGGGTTATGGTTAGGGTTAGGGTTAGGGTTAGGATTACGGTTAGGTTTCGGGCTAGGGTTAGGATTGGGGGTAGCGTTAGAGTTCGGGTTAGGGTTAGATTTTGGGTTCGGGTTTGGTTTTGGGTTCGTGTTAGGGTTAGGGTTCGGTTTAGGGTTAGGGGTCGGATTAGGGGTAGGGTTTGGGTTCGGGTTAGGGTTCGGGGTAGGGTTAGGGTTCAGGTTCGGGTTCGGAGTAGGGTTAGGGTTAGTGTAAAGATTTGGGTTAGAGTTTGTGTTAGGGTTAGGGTCAGGTTTAGGTTTCGGGTAAGGGCTCGGGTTTGGGTTCGGGTTAGGGTTAGTGTTAGGGTTAGGGTTCGGTTTAGGGTTAGGGTGAGGTTTAGGGTTTGCGTTCGGGTTACGTTTACGGTTAGGGTTAGGGTTAGGGTTAGAGTTCGGGTTAGGGTTTGGGTTAGGGTTAGGGTTTGGATTCGGGTTCGAGTTCAGGTTAGGGTTAGGGTTAGGGTTCGGTTTCGGGTTAGGGTTCGGGTTCGGGATTGGGTTCGGTTTCAGGTTAGGGTTAGGTTTAGGGTTTTGGTTAGGGTTCGGGTTAGCGTTAGGGTTAGGGTTAGTGTTACTGTTTGGTTTAGGGTTAGGGTTAGGGTTAGGGTTCAGGTTAGGGTTAGGGTTCGGGTTAGGGTTAAGGTTACTGTTAGGGTTAGGTTTTGGGTTAGGGTTCGTGTTAAGGTACGGGTTAGGGTTAGGGTTCGGGTTAGGGTTAGGTTTAGGTTTATATTTCGGGTATGTTTAGGGTTAGGGTTAGAGTTCCGGTTAGGATTCCGGTTCGGGCTAGGGTTCGGGTTAGGGCTAGGGTTCGGGTTAGGGTTAGGGTTAGGGTTAGGGTCGGGTTAGAGTTAGGTTTCAGGTTAGGGTTATGGTTAGGGTTAGGGTTAGGGTTAGGGTTAAGGTTACTGTTAGAGTTAGGTTTTGGGTTAGGGTTCGTGTTAGGGTACGGGTTAGGGTTAGGGTTCGGGTTAGGGTTTGGTTTACGGTTATATTTCGGGTATGGTTAGGGTTAGGGTTAGAGTTCCGGTTAGGATACGGGTTCGGGTTAGGTTTCGGGTTAGGGCTAGGGTTCGGGTTAGGGTTAGGGTTCTGGTTAGGGGTTCGGGTTTGGCTTCGGGTTAGGGATTCGCATTAGGGCTAGGGTTCGGGTTAGGGTTAGGGTTCGGTTTATGGGTTCGGGTTTGGGTTCGTGTTAGGTATTTGGGTTCGGGTTCGGGTTAGGTTCGGGTTCAGATTCATGTCAGGGTTAGGGTTCGTGTTCCGGTCAGGGTTCGGGTTAGGGTAGGGTCAGGGTCAGGGTCAGGGTTTAGGGTTTAGGGTCTGGGTCTGGGTCAGGGTTAGGGTAGGGGTCAGGGTCAGGTATTAGGGTTTAGGGTTAGGATTAGGGTCAGGGTCATGGTCAGGATCAGGGTCAGGGTCAGTGTCAGGGTTAGGGTTCGTTTTCGGTTGACGGTTCGGGTCGGGTTCCGGTTCGGGTTATGGTTGGGGTTACGGTTAGGGTTCGGGTTAGGGTTAGGATTAGGGTTAGGTTTCGGGCTAGGGTTAGGGTTCGGGGTAGGGTTAGAGTTCGGATTAGGGTTAGATTTTGGGTTCGGGTTCGGTTTTGGGTTCGTGTTAGGGTTAGGGTTCGGTTTAGGGTTAGGGGTCCGATTAGGGGTAGGGTTTGGGTTCGGGTTAGGTTTCGGGGTAGGGTTAGGGTTCGGGTCGGGTTCGGAGTAGGGTTAGGTTTAGGGTAAAGTTTTGGTTTAGGGTTCCTGTTAGGGTTAGGGTTAGGGTAAGGTGAGTGTTAGGTTTCGGGTTAGGGCTCTGGTTTGGGTTCGGGTTCGGGTTAGGGTTAGGGTTAGAGTTCGGGTTAGGGTTTGGGTTAGGTTTAGGGTTTGGATTCGGGTTCGGGTTCGGGTTCAGGGTTAGGGTTAGGGTTAGGGTTAGGGTTAGGGGTTCGGGTTTGGGGTCAGGTTAGGGGTTCGCGTTCAGGTTCGGGTTCAAGTTCGCATCACGGTTAGTGTTCAGGTTCGGGTCAGGTTTCGGTTTAGGGTTAGGGTAGGGTCAGGGTCAGGGTTTAGGGTTTAGGGTCAGGGTAAGGGTCAGGGTCAGGTTTAGGGTTAGGGTTAGGGTTATGGTTCGGGTTAGGGTTCGGGTTAGGGTTAGGGTTCGGGTTAGGGTTCGGTTTCGGGTTAAGGTTAGGGTTAGGGTTATGGTTAGGGTTCGGGTTAGCGTTAGGGTTAGGGTTAGGGTTAGGGTTAGGGTTTGGTTTAGGGTTAGGGTTAGGGTTAGGGTTCACGTTAGGGTTAGGGTTAGGTTTAGGGTTAGGGTTAGTTTTCGTGTTAGGGTTAGGGTTAGGGTTAGGTTTCGGGTTCAGGTTCATTTTAAGGTTAGGGTTCAGGTTAGGGTTAGGGTTAGGTTTCGTGTTAGGTTTAGGATTAAGGTTAGGGTTCGGGTTCGGGCTAGGGTTCTGGTTAGGGTTATGGTTCGGTTTAGGATTAGGGTTCGGGTTAGGGTTCGGTTTCGGTTAGGGTTACGGTTAGGGTTCGGGTTAGGTTTAGGTTTAGGGTTAGGGTTTGGGTTAGGTTTAGGGTTCGGGTTACGTTTCAGGTTCGGGTTCGAGTAAGGGTTAGGGTAAGGGTTAGGATTAGGATAGGGTTAGGGTTAGGGTTAGGGATAGGGTTAGGGTTCGGGTTAGGATTCGGTGTAGGGTTAGGGTTCGGGTTAGGGTTCGGTTTCGGGTTAAGGTTAGGGTTAGGTTTATGGTTCGGTTTCGGGTTAGCGTTAGGGTTAGGGTTAGGGTTAGGGTTTGGTTTAGGGTTAGCGTTAGGGTTAGGGTTCACGTTACGGTTAGGGTTTTGTTTAGGGTTAGGGTTAGTTTTCGTGGTAGGGTTAGGGTTAGGGTTAGGGTTAGGGTTAGGTTTCGGGTTAGGTTTAGGATTAGTGTTAGGGTTCGGGTTAGGGCTAGGGTTCTGGTTAGGGTTATGGTTCGGTTTAGGGTTAGGGTTCGGGTTAGGGTTCTGGTTCGCGTAGGGTACGGTTAGGGTTCGGGTTCAGGTTTGTGTTAGGCTGAGGTTTAGGGTTAGGGTTCGGGTTCAGGTTACGGTTCGGGTTAGGGTTCGAGTAAGGGTTAGGGTAAGGGTTAGGATTAGGTTAGGGTTATTGTTAGGGTTCGAGTTAGGCTTCGGGTTAGAGTTCAGGTAGGGTTAGGGTTAGGGTTAGGGTTCCGTTTAGGGTTCGGGCAAGGGTTAGGGTTTGGGTTAGGGCTAGGGTTCGGTTTAGGATTAGGGTTCGTGTTAGGGTTATGGTTAGGGATCAGGTTAGGGTTAGGGTTAGGGTTAGGGGTTAGGGTTAGCGTTAGGGTTCGGGTTAGGGTCAGGGTAATGGTCAGGATCAGGCTCAGGTTATAGGGTTTGGGTTCCAGTTAGGGTACGGGTCGGGTAAGAGACCACAGTGCCCAGGCACCGTCTGAGCCCTTCCCTCATCCCGGCGGTTTAGCAGCAGGACTTCAACCCGAACGAACCCAGCCCGGAGACTCCCTGGGGCAAAAACGGCTTCCGACGAGCAATATGCTCTTGCTGTGGAAAACCTATCCCAAGTGGGGGTGGCCAAGTAAACAAAATGCCACACACCCAGGTGTAAGAGACAACATTGCCCAGGCATGGTCTAAGCCCCTCACCTCGTCCCTGTGCTTTTGGGAGCCTGAGGGACACCCGAGGCCCACGGCTCTGAGACCCGTTTGGCAAAAAGCCGGCTTCCAACGGAAACAGTTTTCCTGAGGTGCGGACCCTATCACAAGTGGTTGTGGCAAGGTAAAGCAAATGCCCTCCACTTCTCTGGAAGAAACCACAGTGCCCAGCCATGTTCTAAGCCCTCCCATCGTCACTGGGCTTCTGGCAGCAGGAGTGAAAAGAGAGGAGCAGAGCACTGGGACCGGATTGACAAAAACTGGCTTCCCACGAGAAGTCTTTCTTCACGTGCAGACATGCTCCCAAGTGCCTGTGGCAAGGTGAAGGAAATGCCATACACTGACCTGTAAGAGACCACAGGGCCCAGGCACCGTCTGAGCCCTTCCCTCATCCCGGCGATTTTGCTAGCAGGAGTTCAACCCCAACGAACACAGCCCGGAGACCCCCTGGGGCAAGAACGGCTTCCAAGGAGCAATATGCCCTTGCTGTGGAAAACCTATCCCAAGTGGGGGTAGCCAGGTAAACAAAATGCCACACACCCAGGTGTAAGAGACAACATTGCCCAGGCATGGTCTAAGCCCCTCACCTCGTCCCTGTGCTTTTGGTAGCCTGAGGGACACCCGAGGCCCACGGCCCTGAGACCCGTTTGGCAAATAGCCGGCTTCCAACAGAAACAGTTTTCCTGAGGTGCAGACCCACCTACGGTTTGCGTTAGCCCCCAGGAGGCCGTCAGGCCCAATCCCCTGGCTGTGTGGCGTGCGGTGGGGCGGGCCGAGGGGACTGAGCTGGCGAGTGGGACCATGGGCCCACAGGTTTTGTCGTGGGGGACTTTGAAGATCCTCAGGGGCTAGGAGGGCCCTGCCCCTTCTCCTGCCTCGTATGACCGGTGGGCCCCCTAGAGTCCCAGGTGGCGTGGGGCTGCAGGGTGAGTATGGCGCTGGGTCTTGGGTCCCCAACCTCGGCCGCTGTGGCGCCAGGCACCTTGGGTGGGGCCCCTCAGGAGCCCACTTAGAGTTAGTGTTAGCCCCCGGGAGGCCGGCAAGCCCGACCTGCTGGATGTGCGGCGAGCAGAGGGGCAGCCCAAGATGAGGGCGCTGAGGACTGGGAGCGTGGGCCCAAGCGTTTTGGCGCTGGGGGCCTTCAAAAGTCATCAGGGGCTCGGAGTGCCCTGCATGTTCTCCTGCTCTGAATGACGGGCGGGGCCAATAACGGCCTGTGTGGCGGTGGGGCGAAGGGTGAGTCCAGCGCTGGGGCTCGGGGTTCCCAATCCCCCCGGCGTTGCGGTGCCAGGCTCCTTGGGAGGGGCCCCTCGGGGCAGAACAAGGGTTAGGATTAGCCCCCAGGAGGCCGGCAGGAAGGATCCACCGGCGGTGTGGCTAGCGGGCGGGGGGGGGGGGTGCGGTGGGGGGGGTGGGCGACCGGAGGGGAGGGCGGTGCAGAGCGGAGCGTGGCCCCAAGTGTTTTGGCGCAGGGGGCCTTCGAAGCTCCCTGGGAGCTCGGAGGGCCCTAACCTTTCACCCCCGCTGAATGACCGGCGGCGCCCCTAGCGGCCCGGGTGGCGGGGGGCTGCAGGGTGAGTCCAGCGCTGGGGTTTGGAGGTTCCCAATCCCTGGCGTTGGGGCGCCAGGCACCTTGGGATGGGCGCCTCGGGGACCCACCTAGGGTTTGTGTTAGCCCCCAGGAGGCCTTCAGGCCCAATCCCCTGGCTGTGTGGCTCGCGGTGGGGCGGACCGAGGGGAGGGAGCTCGCTAGCGGGACCGTGGGCCCACAGGTTTTGGCGCGGGGCCTTCTAAGGAGGTCGGGGGCTCGGAGGGCCCTGCCCCTTCTCCCGCCTGAATAACCTGCGGCGCCCCTAGCAGCCCGGGTGCTAGGGGGCTGCAGGGTGAGTCCGGCCCTGGGGCTAGGACTTCCAGGATCCCTGGCATGGCCGCGCAAGACCCTTTGGGAGGGGCCCCTCCGGGACCGCCCTAGGGTTAAGGTTACCCCCAGGTGGCCGGCAGGTCCGATCCGCCTGCTGTCTTTCGAGCGGAGGGGCCGGTTGAGGTGAGGGCGCTGACTAGTGGGAACAAGGGCCCAAGCGCTTTGGGGCGGGGGGCCATCGAAGCTCAGCGGGGGCTCAGAGGGCCCTGCCAGTTCTCCAGCCCTGAATGAGCGGCAGCGCCCCTAGTGGCCCAGGTGGTGGAGGGGCAGCAGTGCTAGTCTTGCCCTGGGGCTCGGGGGTCCCCAATGCCCGGAGTTGCGGTGCCAGGACCCTTGGGAGGGGCCCCTCGGGGGCCCACCTAGGGTTAGGATTAGCCCCCAGGACGCCGGCAGGCAGGATCCACCGGCGGTGTGGCGAGCCGAGGGGCGGGCCGAGGGGAGGGCGCTGGAGAGTGGAGCGTGGGCCCAAGTGTTTTGACGCAGGGGGTCTTCGAAGCTCCCCGGGGGCTCAGAGGGCCCTACCCGTTCTCCCCCCCAAATGACCGGTGGCGCCCCTAGCGGCCCAGTTGGCGGGGGGCTGCAGGGTGAGTCCAGCGCTGGGGTTTGGAGGTTCCCAATCCCCAGCGTTGGGGTGCCAAGATCCTTGGGATGGGCCCCTCCGGGACCCACCTAGGGTTTGCGTTAGCCCCCAGGAGGCCGTCAGGCCCAATCCCCTGGCTGTGTGGCGCGCGTTGGGGCGGGCCGAGTGGATGGAGCTGGCGAGCGGGACCGTGAGCCCACAGGTTTTGGCGTGGGGGACTTCGAAGATCCTCAGGGGCTAGGAGGGCCCTGTCCCTTCTCCCGCCTGAATGACCGGCAGCGCCCCTAGCGGCCCGGGTGGCGGGGGCTTCAGGGTGTGTCCGGCCCTGGGGCTAGGACGTCCAGGATCCCAGGCGTGGCAGCGCAAGGCCCCTTGGGAGGGGCCCCTCGGGGACCAACGAGGGTTAGGGTTAGCCCCCAGGAGCCCGTCAGGCCCAATCCCCTGGCTGTGTGGCACGCGGTGGGGCGGGCCGAGTGGACGGAGCTGGCGAGCAGGACCATGGGCCCACAGGTTTTGGCGTGGGGGACTTCGAAGATCCTCAGGGGCTAGGAGGGCCCTGCCCCTTCTCCCACCCCGTATGACCGGTGGGCCCCCTGGAGGCCCAGGTGGCGGGGGGCTGCAGGGTGAGTCCGGCGCTGGGTCTCGGGTCCCCAACCTCCGCCGCTGTGGCGCCAGGCACCTTGTGTGGGGCCCTTCAGGAGCCCACCTAGAGTTATTGTTAGCCCCCGGGAGGCCGGCAAGCCCGACCTGCTGGATGTGCGGCGAGCAGAGGGGTAGGCCGAGCTGAGGGCGCTGAGGAGTGGGAGCGTAGGCCCAACTGTTTTGGCGCGGGGGGGCCTTCGAAGGTTGCCTGGGGCACAGAGGGCCCTGCCCATTCTCACGCCCTGAATGACCGGTGGGCCCCCTAGCGGCCCAGGTGGTGGGGGGCTGCGGGTAAAGTCCGGCCCTTGGTCTCGGGTCCCCAATCCCCGGCGTTGGGGCGCCAGGCCCCTTGGGTGGGGCCCCTCAGGAGCCCACCTAGAGTTAAGGTTAGCCCCCAGGACTCCCGCAAGCCCGATCTGCTGGAGGTACGGCGAACGGAGGGGCAGGCCGAGCTGAGGGCGCTGAGGAGTGGGAACGTGGGCCCAAGCGTTTTGGCGCGGGGGGCCTTCGAAAGTCTCAGGGGCTCGGAGTGCCCTGCACGTTCTCCCACTCTGAATGACCGGCGGCGCCAATAACGGCCTGGGTGGCGGTGGGGCAGAGGGTGAGTCCAGTGCTGGGGCTCAGGGGTCCCAATCCCAGGCGTTGCGGTGCCAGGCCCCTTGGGAGTGGCCCCTCGGGTGCCGAACAAGGGTTAGGATTAGCCCCCAGGAGGCCGGCAGGCAGGATCCAGGGGCGGTGTGGCGAGCGGGGGGGGGGGGCGGAGGGGAGGGCACTGGAGAGTGGAGCGTGGGCCCAAGTGTTTTGGCGCAGGGGGCCTTCGAAGCTCCCCGGGAATTCGGAGGGCCTTACCCGTTCTCCCCCCCCTTAATGACCGGCGGCGCTCCTAGTGGCCCTGGTGGCGTGGGGCTGCAGGGTGAGTCCAGCGCTGGGGTTTGGAGGTTCCCAATCCCCGGCGTTGGGGCGCCAAACCCCTTGGGATGGTCCCCTCGGGGACCCACCTAGGGTTTGCGTGAGCCCCCAGGAGGCCGTCAGGCCCAATCCCCTGGCTGTGTGGCGCGCGGAGGGGCGGGCCGAGGGGATGGAGCTGGCGAGCGGGACCGTGGGCCCACAGGTTTTGGCGTGGGGGCCTTCGAAGATCCTCAGGGGCTAGGAGGGCCCTGCCCGTTCTCCCGCCTGAATGACCGGCGGCGCCCCTAGCGGCCCCGGTGCCGGGGGCTGCAGGTTGTGTCCGGCCCTGGGGCTAGGACGTCCAGGATCCCGGGCGTGGCTGCGCAAGGCCCCTTGGGAGGGGACCCTCAGGGACTGACCTAGGGTTAGGGTTAGCCCCCAGGAGGCCGGCAGGTCCGATCCGCCTGCTGTGTTTGGAGCGGAGGGGCAGGTTGAGGTGAGGGCGCTGTCTAGAGGGAACGTGGGCCCAAGCGCTTTGGGGCGGGGGGGCCATGGAAGGTCGGCGGGTGCTCGGAAGGCCCTGCCCCTTCTCCCGCCTGAATGACCGGCGGCGCCCCTAGTGCCCAGGTGGTGGAGGAGCAGCAGTGTTAGTCTGGCCCTGGGGCTCAGGGGTCCCCAATCCCCAGTGTTGCAGCCCCAGGCCCCTTGTCTGGGGCCTCTCGGGGACTACCTTAGGGTCAGGGTTAGCAAGCAGGATGCCGGCAGGCCCAAAATGCCGACTGTGCGGTGAGTGGAGGGGCGGGCCGAATGAGGGGCCAGCGAGCGGGAGCCTGGGCCCAAACATTTGGCGGGGGTGCCTTCGAAGGTAGCCGGGAGCTCAGAGGGCCCTGCCCGTTCTCCCGCCCACATGACCGGTGGGCCCCCTAGAGGCCCAGGTGGTGGGGGGCTGCAGGGTGAGTCCGGCGCTGGGTCTCGGGTCCCCAATCCCAGGCGTTGGGGCGCCAGGCCCCTTGCGAGGGGCCCCTAAGGAGCCCACCTAGAGTTAGGGTTAGCCCCCAGGAGGCCTGCAAGCCCGATCTGCTGGATGTGCAGCGAGCGGAGGGGCAGGCCGAGCTGAGGGCGTTGAGGAGTGGGAGCGGGGGCCCAAGAGTTTGGCGCGGGGGCCTTCGAAATGCGCCAGGGGCTCGGTGTGCCCTGCACATTCTCCCGCCCTGAATGACCAGCGGCGCCAATAAAGGCCCGGGTGGCGGTGGGGCGGAGGGTGAGTCCAGCGCTGGGGCGGGGGTCCCCAATCCCTGGCATTGCGGTGCCAGGCCCCTTGGGAGGAGCCCCTTGGGGGCCGACCTAGGGTTAGGATTAGCCCCGAGGAGGCCGGCAGGCAGGATCCAAGGGCGGTGTGGCGGGGGAGGGGCGGGCCGAGGGGAGGGCGCTGGTGAGTGGGAGCGTCGGCACAAGTGTTTTGGCGCAGGCAGCCTTCGAAGCTCGCCAGGGGCTCGGAGGGCCCTACCCGTTCTCCAGCCTGAATGAATGGCGGCGCCCCTAGCGGCCCGGGTGGTGGGGGGCTGCAGGGTGAGTCCAGCGCTGGGGTTCAGAGGTTCCCAATCCCCAGCGTTGGGGCGCCAAGCCCCTTGGGATGGGCCCTTCGGGGACCGACCTAGGGTTAGGATTAGCCTCCAGGAGTACGGCAGGTCCGATCCGCCTGCTGTGTTTCGAGCGGAGGGGCGGGTTGAGGTGAGGGCGCTGACTAGTGGGAACTTGGGCCCAGGCGCTTTGGGCAGCGGGGCCATCGACAGTCGGGTGGCTGGGAGGGCCCTGTAAGTTCTACTGCCCTGAATGAGCGGCAGCGCCCCTAGTGGCCCAGGTGGTGGAGGGGCAGCAGTGTTAGTTTTGCCCTGGGGTCGGGGGTCCCCCAATCCCCAGCGTTGCAGCCCCAGGCCCCTTGTCAGTGACCTCTCGGGGACTGACCTAGGGATAGGGTTAGCAAGCAGGATGCCGGCAGGCCCGAAATGCCGGCTGTGCGGTGAGTGGAGGGGCGGGCGCAGTGAGGGCGCTGGCGAGCAGAAGCCTGGGCCCAAACATTTTGGCGCAGGGGGTTTTCGAAGGTCGCTGGGGGCTCAGAGGGCCCTGCCCGTTCTCCCCCCTGAATAACCAGGGGGCCCGCTAGCGGCCCAGGGGCTGGGGGGCTGCAGGGTGAATTCGGCGCTGGGTCTCGGGTCCCCAGTCCCTGGCGTTGTGGCGCAAAGCACCTTGGGATGGGCCCCTCGGGGACCCACCTAGGGTATGGGTTAGCCCCCAGGAGGCCATCAGGCCCAATCCCCTGGCTGTGTAGCGCACGTTGCGGCGGGCCAGGGGAGGGAGCTGGCGAGCGGTACCGTGGGCCCACAGGTTTTGGCGCGGGGGGGCCTTCGAAGGTCGTTAGGGGCTTGTAGGGCCCTCCCCCTTCTACCGCCTGAATGACCGGCGGCGCTCCTAGCGGCCCGGGTGGCGGTTGGCAGCAGGGTGAGTCCGGCCCTGGGGCTAGGACGTCCAGGATCCCGGGCATGGCGGCGCAAAGCCCCTTGGGAGGGGCCCCTCGGGAACAGACCTAGGGTTAGGGTTAGCCCCCAGGAGGCCGGCAGGTCCTATCCGGCTGCTGTGTTTCGAGCAGAGGGGCGGGTTGAGGTGAGGGCGCTGACTAGTGGGAACGTGGGCCCAAGCGCTTTGGGGCAGGGGTCCATCGAATGTCGAAGGGGGCTTGGAAGGCCCTGCCTCTTCTCCAGCCCTGAATGAGAGACAGCGCTCCTAGTGGCCCAGGTGGTGGACGGCAGTAGTGTTAGTTTGGCCCTGGGGTTCGGGGGTCCCCAATCCCCAGCGTTGCAGCCCCAGGCCCCTTGTCAGGGGCCTCTCGGGGACTGACTTAGGGTTAGGGTTAGCAAGCAGAATGCCGGCAGGCCCGAAATGCCGGCTGTGTGGCGAGTGGAGGGGCCGGCGGAGTGAGGGCGCTGGCAAGCAGAAGCCTGGGCCCAAACATTTTGGCGCGGGGGGCCTTCGAAGGTCGCTGGGGGCTCAGAGGGCCCTGCCCGTTCTCCCCCCCTGAATGACCGGCGGCGGCTGAAGCGGCCCGGGTGGCGGGGGGCTGCAGGGTGAGTCCAGCGCTGGGGTTTGGAGGTTCCCAATCCCGACGTTGGGGCGCCAAGCCCCTTGGGATGGGCCCCTCGGGGACCCACCTAGGGTTTGCGTTAGCCCCCAGGAGCCCGTCAGGCCCAATCCCCTGGCTGTGTGGCACGCGGTGGGGCGGGCCGATGAGACAGAGCTGGCGAGCGGGACCGTGGACCCACAAGTTTTGGCGTGGGGGCCTTCGAAGGTCCTCAGGGGCTAGGAGGGCCCTGCCCCTTCTCCCACCTGAATGACCGGTGGCGCCCCTAGCGGCCGGAGTGGCGGGGGGGCTGCAGGCTGATTCCACCGCTGGGGTTCAGTGGTTCCCAGTCCCTGGCGTTGGGTCGCCAAGCCCCTTGGGAGGGGCCCCTCGGGGACCCACCTACGGTTCAGCTTAGCCCCCTGGAGGCCTGCAGGTCCAATCCGCCTGCTGTGTTTCGAGCGGAGGGGCGGGTTGAGGTGAGGGCGCTGACTAGTGGGAACGTGGGCCCAAGCGCTTTGGGGCGGGGGGCCGTCGAGGGCAGCGGGGGCTCAGAGGTCCCTGCCCCTTCTGCCGCCCTGAATGAGCGGCAGCGCCCCTAGTGCCCCGGTGGTGGAGGGGCAGCAGTGTTAGTCTGTCCCTGGGGCTCGGGGGTCCCCAATCCCCAGTGTTGCAGCCCCAGGCCCTTTGAAAGGGGCCTCTCAGGGACTGACCTAGGGTCAGGGTTACCAAGCAGGATGCCGGCAGGCCCGAAATGCCCGCTGTGCAGCGAGTGGAGGGGCGGGCAGAATGAGTGCGCTGGCGAGCGGGAGCCTGGGCTCAAACATTTGGTGGGGGGTCCTTCGAAGGTAGCCGGGAGCTCAGAGGGCCCTGCCCGTTCTCCCGCCCTGTATGACCAGTGGGCCCCCTAGAGGCCCAGGTGGCGGGGGGGCTGCAGGGTGAGTCCGGCGCTGGGTCTCGGGTCCCCAATCTCCGGCGCTGAGGCGCCGGGCCCCTTGGGTGGGGCCCTTCAGGAGCCCACCTAGACTTAGTGTTAGCCCCCGTGAGGCCGGCAAGCCCGACCTGCTGGATGTGCGGCGAGCAGAGGGGTAGGCCGAGCTGAGGGCGCTGAGGAGTGGGAGCGTGGGTCCAACCGTTTTGGCGCGGGGGCCTTCGAAGGTCATCAGGGGCTAGGAGGGCCCTGCTCCTTCTCCCGCCTGAATGACCGGCGGCGCCCCTAGCGGCCGGAGTGGCGGGGGGCTGCAGGCTGATTCCACCGCGGGGGTTCAGTGGTTCCCAATCCCTGGCGTTGGGTCGCCAAGCCCCTTGGGAGGGGCCCCTCGGGTACCCACCTAGGGTTCAGCTTAGCCCCCAGGAGGCCGGCAGGTCCAATCCGCCTGCTGTGTTTCGAGCGGAGGGGCGGGTTGAGGTGAGGGCGCTGACAAGTGGGAACGTGGGCCCAAGCGCTTTGGGGCGGGGGGGCCATCGAAGGTCGGCGGGGGCTCGAAGGGCCCTGCCCCTTCTCCCGCCTGAATGACCGGCGGCGCCCCTAGCGGCCCAGGTGGCGGGGGGCTGTGGGTAAAGTCTGGCGCTCCGTCTCGGGTCCCCAATCCCCGTCGTTTGGGCGCCAGGCCCTTTGGGAGGGGCCCCTCAGGAGCCTAGAGTTAGGGTTAGCCCCCAGGAGGCCGGCAAGCCCTATCTGCTGGATGTGCAGCGAGCGGAGGGGCAGGCCGAGCTGAGGGTGCTGAGGAGTGGGAGCGGGGGCCCAAGCGTTTTGGCGCGGGGGGCCTTTGAATGTCGTCAGGGGCTCGGAGTGCCCTGCACGTTCTCCCACTCTGAATGATCGGCGGCGCCAATAACGGCCTGGGTGGCGGTGGGGCGGAGGGTGAGTACAGCGCTGGGGCTCGGGGGTCCCAATCCCCAGTGTTGCAGTGCCAGGCCCCTTGGGAGGGGCCCCTTGGGGGCCGAACTAGGGTTAGGATTAGCCCCCAGGAGGCCGGCAGGCAGGATCCACCGGCGCTGTGGCGAGCAGGGGGGCGGGCCGAGGGGAGTTCGCTGGAGAGCGGGAGCGTGGGCCCAAGTGTTTTGGCAGAGGGGGCCTTCTAAGCTCGCCGGGGGCTCGGAGGGCCCTACCTGTTCTCCCGCCCTGAATAACCGGCGGCACCTGAAGCGGCCCGGGTGGGTGGCGGGTGGCTGCAGGGTGAGTCCAGCGCTGGGCTTTGGAGGTTCCCAATCCCCGGCGTTGGGGCGCCAAGCCCCTTTGGATGGGCCCCTCGGGGACCCACCTAGGGTTTGCGTTAGCCCCCAGGAGCCCGTCAGGCCCAATCCCCTGGCTGTGTGGCGCAAGGTGGGGTGGGCCGAGGGGACGGAGCTGGCGAGCGGGACCATGGGCCCACAGGTTTTGGCGTGGGGGCCTTCGAAGATCCTTAGGGGCTAGGAGGGCCCTGCCCCTTCTCCCACCTGAATGACCGGCGGCGCCCCTAGCGGCCCCGGTGGCGGGGGCTGCAGGGTGTGTCCGGCCCTGGGGCTAGGACGTCCAGGATCCCGGGGCGTGGCTGCGCAAGGCCCCTTGGGAGGGGCCCTCGAGGACCGACCTAGGGTTAGGGTTAGCCCCCAGGAGGCCGGCAGGTCCGATCCGCCTGCTGTGTTTCGAGCGGAGGGGCAGGTTGAGGTGAGGGCGTTGACTAGTGGGAACGTGGGCCCAAGCGCTTTGGGGCGGGGGGCCGTTGAGGGCAGCGGGGGCTCAGAGGTCCCTGCCCTTTCTGCCGCCCTGAATGAGCGGCAGCGCCCCTAGTGCCCAGGTGGTGGAGGGGCAGCAGTGTTAGTCTGTCCCTGGGGCTCGGGGGTCCCCAATCCCGTGTTGCAGCCCCAGGCCCTTTGAAAGGGGCCTCTCGGGGACTGACCTAGGGTCAGGGTTACCAAGCAGGATGCCGGCAGGCCCGAAATGCCCGCTGTGCAGCGAGTGGAGGGGCGGGCAGAATGAGGGCGCTGGCGAGCGGGAGCCTGGGCTCAAACATTTGGCGGGGGGTCCTTCGAAGGTAGCCGGGAGCTCAGAGGGCCCTGCCCGTTCTCCCACCCTGTATGACCGGTGGGCCCCCTAGAGGCCCAGGTGGCGGGGGGCTGCAGGGTGAGTCCGGCGCTGGGTCTCGGGTCCCCAATCTCCGGCGCTGAGGCGCCGGGCCCCTTGGGTGGGGCCCTTCAGGAGCCCACCTAGACTTAGTGTTAGCCCCCGTGAGGCCGGCAAGCCCGACCTGCTGGATGTGCGGCGAGCAGAGGGGTAGGCTGAGTTGAGGGCGCTGAGGAGTGGGAGCGTGGGCCCAACCGTTTTGGCGCGGGGGCCTTCGAAGGTCATCAGGGGCTAGGAGGGCCCTGCTCCTTCTCCCGCCTGAATGACCGGCGGCGCCCCTAGCGGCCGGAGTGGCGGGGGGCTGCAGGCTGATTCCACCGCGGGGGTTCAGTGGTTCCCAATCCCTGGCGTTGGGTCGCCAAGCCCCTTGGGAGGGGCCCCTCGGGTACCCACCTAGGGTTCAGCTTAGCCCCCAGGAGGCCGGCAGGTCCAATCCGCCTGCTGTGTTTCGAGCGGAGGGGCGGGTTGAGGTGAGGGCGCTGACAAGTGGGAACGTGGGCCCAAGCGCTTTGGGGCGGGGGGGCCATCGAAGGTCGGCGGGGGCTCGGAGGGCCCTGCCCCTTCTCCCGCCTGAATGACCGGCGGCGCCCCTAGCGGCCCAGGTGGCGGGGGGCTGCGGGTACAGTCTGGCGCTCCGTCTCGGGTCCCTAATCCCCGGAGTTTGGGCGCCAGGCCCTTTGGGAGGGGCCCCTCAGGAGCCCACCTAGAGTTAGGGTTAGCCCCCAGGAGGCCGGCAAGCCCTATCTGCTGGATGTGCGGCGAGCGGAGGGGCAGGCCGAGCTGAGGGCGCTGAGGAGTGGGAGCGTGGGCCCAAGCGTTTTGGTGCTGGGGGCCTTCGAATGTCGTCAGGGGCTCGGAGGGCCCTACCCATTCGACCCTGAATGACTGGCGGCGCCCCTAGCGGCCCGGGTGGCGGGGGGCTGCAGGGTGAGTCCAGTGCTGGGGTTCGGAGGTTCCCAATCCCCAGCGTTGGGGCGCCAAGCCCCTTGGGATGGGCCCTTCGGGGACCGACCTAGGGTTAGGATTAGCCTCCAGGAGTACGGCAGGTCCGATCCGCCTGCTGTGTTTCGAGCGGAGGGGCGGGTTGAGGTGAGGGCGCTGACTAGTGGGAACGTGGGCCCAAGCGCTTTGGGGAGCGGGTGCATCGATGGTCGGGGGGGCTGGGAGGGCCCTGTGAGTTCTCCTGCCCCGAATGAGCGGCAGCGCCCCTAGTGGCCCAGGTGGTGGAGGGGCAACAGTGTTAGTCAGGCCCTGGGCTCGGGGGTCCCCAATCCCCAGCGTTGCATCCCCAGGCCCCTTATCAGGGGCCTCTCGGGGACTTACCTAGGGTTAGGGTTAGCAAGCAGGATGCCAGCAGGCCCGAAATGCCGGCTGTGCGGCGAGTGGAGGGGCGGGCGGAGTGAGGGCGCTGGCGAGCAGAAGCCTGGGCCCACACATTTTGGCGCAGGGGGCCTTCGAAGGTCGCTGGGGGCTCAGAGGGCCCTGCCCGTTCTCCCCCCCCTGAATAACCGGCGGGCCCCCTAACGGCCCAGGGGGTGGGGGGCTGCAGGGTGAATCCGGCGCTGGGTCTCGGGTCCCCAGTCCCTGGCGTTGGGATGCCAAGCACCTTGGGATGGGCCCCTCGGGGACCCACCTACGGTTTGGGTTAGCCCCCAGGAGGCCATCAGGCCCAATCCCCTGGCTGTGTAGCGCGCGTTGCGGCGGGCCAGGGGAGGGAGCTGGTGAGCGGGACCGTGGGCCCACAAGTTTTGGCGCGGGGCGGGGCCTTCGAAGGTCGTCAGGGGCTTGTAGGGCCCTGCCCCTTTTACCGCCTGAATGACCGGCAGCGCCAATAATGGCCCGGGTGGCGGTGGGGCAGAGGGTGAGTCCAGCGCTGGGTCTCGGGTCCCCAATCTCAGGCATTGGGGCGCCAGGCCCCTTGCGAGGGGCCCCTAAGGAGCCCACCTAGAGTTAGGGTTAGCCCCCAGGAGGCCGGCAAGCCCTATCTGCTGGATGTGCGGCGAGCGGAGGGGCAGGCCGAGCTGAGGGCGCTGAGGAGTTGGAGCGTGGGCCCAAGCATTTTGGTGCGGGGGGCCTTCGAATGTCGTCAGGGGCTCGGAGTGCCCTGCACGTTCTCCCGCTCTGAATGATTGGCGGCGCCAATAACGGCCTGGGTGGCGGTGGGGCGGAGGGTGAGTCCAGCGCTGGGGCTCGGGGGTCCCAATCCCTGGGGTTGCGGTGCCAGGCCCCTTGGGAGGGGCCCCTTGGGGGCAGAACTAGGGTTAGGATTAGCCCCCAGGAGGCCGGCAGGCAGGATCCTTTGGCGCTGTGGAGCAGGGGGGCGGGCCGAGGGGAGGGCGCTGGAGAGCGGGACCGTGGGCCCACAGGTTTTGGCGTGGGGGCCTTCGAAGGAGGTCGGGGGCTCAGAGGGCCCTGCCCCTTCTCCTGCCTGAATGACGGGCGGCGCCCCTAGCAGCCCGGGTGCCAGGGGGCTGCAGGGTGAGTCCGGCCCTGGGGCTACGACGTCCAGGATCCCCAGCATGGCGGCCCAAGACCCCATGGGGCTGCGGGTAAAGTCTGGCGCTCCGTCTCGGTTCCCCAATCCCCGGCGTTTGGGCGCCAGACCCCTTGGGAGGGGCCCCCCGGGGGCCGACCTAGAGTGAGGGTTAGCCCCAGGAGGACGGCAGGCCGGATCCGCCGGGTGTGCCGCAAGCAGAGGGGTGGACCGACATGAAGGTGCTGGCGAGCGAGCTTGGGCCCAAGCGTTTTTGCGCGGGGGGCCTTCGAAGTTTGCTGTGGGCTCAGAGGGCCCTGCCCGTTCTCCCGCCCTGAATGACCGGGGGCGCCCCTAGCAGCCCGGGTGGCGGCGGGGCGGCACGGTGAATCCCGCGCTGGAGCTCAAGGGTCCCCAATCCCTGGCGTTTTGGTGCGAAACCCCTTGGGATAGGCCCCTCGGGGGCCAACCTAGGGTTAGGGTTAGCCCCTATGAGGCCGGCAGCCCTGATCCGCCGGCTGTGCAGCGAGCGGAGGGGTGGGCCAAGGTGAGGGCGCTGGAGAGCGGGAGCGTGGGCCCAAGCGTTTTGGCGCGGGGGGGCCTTCGAAAGTCTTCGGGGGCTCGGAGTGCCCTGCCCGTACTCCCGCCCTGAATGACCGGCGGCGCCCCGAGCGCAGGGTGGCGGCGGGGCAGCAGCGTGATTCCGGCGCTGGGGCTCCGGGGTCCCCAATCCCCGGTGTTGCTACGCCAGACCAGTTGTGAGGTGCCCCTCGGGGACCGACCTAGGGTTAGTGTTAGCCCCAAGGAGGCCGGCAGGCACGATCCGCCAGCGGTGTGGCGAGCGGAGGGGCGGGCCGAGGTGATTGCGCTCACGAGGGGGAGCGTGGGCCCTAGCGTTTTGGCTCCAGGGGCCTTCGAAGGTCCCAGGAGGCTCGGAGGGCCCTGCCCGTTCTCCGGCCCTGAATGACCAGCGGTACCACTAGTGGCCCGGGTGGCGGCGGGGCGGCACGGAGAGCTCGGCGCTGGGGCTCAGGGGTCTTCAATCGCAGGCATTTGGGCGCCAGGCCCCTTGGGAGGGGCCCCCTGGGGGCCGACCTAGAGTGAGGGTTAGCACCAAGGAGGCCAGCAGGCCTGATCCGCCTGCTCTGTGTCGAGTGGAGGGGCGGGTTGAGGTGAGGGCACTGTCGAGGCGGAGCATGAGCCCAAGCGTTTTGGCCCAGGGGGCCTTCGAAGGTAATCGGGGGCTCGGAGGACCCTGCCCGTTCTCCCGCCCTGAATGACCGGCCGCACCCCTAGCGGCCCAAGTGGCGGTGGGGCAGCAGGGTGAGTCCGGCGCTGGGGCTCGGGGGTCCCCAATCCCCGGTGTTGCAGCGCCAGGCCCCTGAATAGGCCCCTCGAGGGCCTACCTAGGGTTAGGGTTAGCCCCCAGGAGGCCAGCATGCCTGCTTCTCCAGCTGCGCGGCGAGCAGAGGAGCGGGCCGAGGTGAGGGCGCTGGCGAGCGGGAGCGTGGGCCCAAGCGTTTTGGGGCGAGGGGCCTTCAAAGGTCGAAGGGGGCTCGGAGGGCCCTGCCCCTTCTCCCGCCCTGAATGACCGGTGGCGCCCCTAGCGGCCCAGGTGGTGGCGGGGTGGCAGTGTGAGTGCGGCAATGGGGCTCGGGGGTCCCCAATCCCTGGCGTTGCGGCACCAGACCCCTTGGGAGGGGCCCCTTGGTAGCCGATCTAGGGTCACGGTTAGCGCTCCATTCTAGTCGGCAGTCAGACAGTGACCCTAGGTATGATGAGAGGGAGGGGGTAACGGCATTTCATCTGATCGCCCCCCCACCCCTCTGGCCTCCTCTAGCTACGGATGCGTCCTCTCTTCCTGGGACGAGATCGGCGGAGCCCGTGAGCAGCGGGGCATGTGAGTGAGCTTTGGCTAATGCAGAGGGCCCTTCCTTCTTCGAGAGGGCAGTGAGGGGACTGTGTTCTGGGGGCTGCTGGACCCTCATCCCACACATCTGCAATTCCTGTGAGAGGGTCCAGGTCTGAGGGCTGCTTCTGCAGAAGAGAAAAGGGGTCCTGAGGAGCCCTGGGTGGGCTGTGGGCACTGTGGGAGAGCAGAGGGGGCTGGAGGGCAGCCTCAGCCCCTAACAGAGTCATTCCCCATCCCCGCCGCCTCCCAGCCCTGTCTCTACCCCAATCCTGGGACCCAGAACAAAGGGCATGGCTTCCACACATCTGGTGGAATGTCGACACTGGGTGCTCAGCAGGTACTCAGGAGACCCAGGGAGAGCTCGGGGACTGGACGTCCCCCACCCAGTGGGAGATTAGCGTCCACGGAAGGACACCCTCTCCTGGCACCTACTGAACGAGGCAGCACGTAGGCACAGGAGGGGAAGTGGGAGGTATCGGGAGGGTCCTGGGAAGGCCAGGGATGGGACAGAGTCCCTTTGTTCCCTCCTTGGTTGGACAGTCACAGAGCACTAGTGTGCCCTGAGGGCAAAGACCACGGCAGACACGCCACCCCTCCCTGCCCACATGCAGTGGAAGTCACGCGGCAAGTGGGCAGGGAGACTGACCAGGGCGTCCAGCTTCCGCTTGGAGGACAAAAATGGTCACACCAGGGGTCAAGGGCTCCCACTCACAGAGGCTTTGGGTCAGCCCAAAGGTGGACATGGAGTAGGAATGGGCTCTGACAGCCGGGAGCCGGGGACCCAGGGGCCCAGGTTCCCACAGGGGTTCCCTGGGGCATCCGTGTGGGAGGTGCCCTGTCCTCTGACTCCTCTGCCCACCTGTCTGTCCCCAGGGCCATCTCCTCCATCCTGGGCACCTGGCTGGGCCACTACCCTGAAGATTTCTTCCAGCCCCCAGAATTTCCCTGCCTAAAGACACTACTGGCATACGTAGGGCTCAACGTGCCAGGCTCAGACCTGGAGCAACGTGCCTGGCTCCTCCTCTCTCGGCTGCGACACCTCGAGCCCGCTGAGCCGGAGGCTGGGGTTGAGGAGGACTGGGGGTGACTGATGGAGGGCTGTGGAGGGGAGAGAGTGGGCCACACAGAGCAAGCCTCCACAGACTGCAGTGTGGCTGGGAGCAAGGAGTGGTCTCAGATCACTGTCCCCATGGGCTACAGTTTGGGGAGACCACCCAGGGACAGATTCTTAGACTCAAACAATATTGAGTGGTGGGCAAAGTTGCCTTCATTTGGAAGGGACATGGAAAGACAATCATGACGACCATACTTTCTCTTCTTGGAGAGACAGCAGCAGCCCCAGAGCGAGATCCAGAACCGCGCCGAAAGCTAGTCCCAGCTCCCACTGTGGTGCCTGCTGCAGCTTCAGAGCCTGAGCTGGAAAATCCCAACACTGTTGCTGGAGCTCAGCAACTCAAAAGAGCAGGGACGTCACCTGCCATGTCGGGCCCAGTGCAGCTGGTGGTCAGAGCTCTGATCCACCGTGAGGACGTGCAAGAGTCACCTGCGCCTTTGGAAAGCCAGGAGCCTCAGCAGGCCCCAGCACCAGCCATGGAGGTCCCTAAAGAACCCGTGACGACACCTCCCATTTCAGAGCCACGGCAGGATATACTCACAGCTCTGACTCCCTGTCAGGAGCTTGAAGACCCCCCTGCACCTTGTGCAGCCTCGGTGCCCGCGCACACTGCAGCACTAGCTATGGAGGTCCCTGAAGGGCCCCTGATGCCACCTGTCCTGTCAGAGCCAACGGAGGTTACACTCACAGCCCTGACGAACGGTCATGAGCTGCAAGAGCCACTGGCATCTATGGCAGCCTGGGCGCCCGCGCACGCTGCAGCACTAGCTATGGAGGTCCCTGAAGGGCCCCTGATGCCACCTGCCCTGTCAGAGCCAACGGAGGTTACACTCACAGCCCTGATGAACGGTCATGCGCTGCAAGAGCCACTGGCATCTATGGCAGCCTGGGCGCCCGCGCACGCTGCAGCACTAGCTATGGAGGTCCCTGAAGGGCCCCTGATGCCCCTTGCCCTGTCAGAGCCAGCGGAGGATATACACAGAGCTCTCACTCCCTGTCAGCAGCTTCAAGAGCCACCTGCACCTTTGGCAGCCCCGGAGTCCAAGCAGGCTACAGCACCAATTATCGGGGTTGCCGGAGGGTGCTGGCAACCATTTCTCTCAGTGGAGCAACTGGCCTCGGCCCCAGAGCAGCAGTTCCTGCTCGCTGAATCCCCAAAGGATGGCTTTCCCTCCCCTGTCATTCCAGTGTTTCTAATTTTTGCGTTGTTCATGCACCTATTTCATAGCTTAATATATTCTGGTCTATAAATAAAGATAAATTGAGTTTTCATGGAATTTTACTCTGATCCTTTTAAATTGTACATCCAGGTGTCATTCGATACAGAGTGTTTCACAACCTTGTCCTTCTACAATATTTCCCTCCAGGAGACTCCCGTGCCACTCGTCAGATACTGCTCATTCTCTCAGCACAGTCCCTGCAGCCACAGCTCCCCTCTCTGCCTCTGTGAGTTACTTCTTCTGGGTTTTCATGTGTGTGGGATCAGACAGTGTGGCCTTTTTCTATCTAGCTACGTAACCTATGAGTGATTCATTTATTTTTTTCAGGTTTCTTTCTCTTAACAAACAAACAAACACACAAAAACAGAAACAAAAAAAACCCACCATTTTACTACAAAGGAATATTCCTGATACAATACCGCGCAGGTGAAGCCCCAAAATGAAATGTTTTCATGATCTGGGATAGGCTTCCCTTTTGTAAGTGTGACCCAAGAGCCAGAAATACCTGGGTCCATGAGACACCTGCAAAATCTTTCATTTTCCAGGATAGGCCAGGTTTCAATGATTCTAATGTGCATATTATAAAAATATTGAGACTGCATATTAAATCTTCCTCTTTATTACAAACATATCAGGTAATTAAAAGGTTCTCTAAGGTTTTAGCCAGATTACGTTTTGTTAGTAAAATAGTGATGTAAATATGAAGAAAGGAAGACACATTCCTTCTACCTTCTACCATGATAGCCCATAACGCATGGCGTCCCTCTTCCAGTCCTTTCTCTCGGAGTGTATGGGTGAGTGTGTGCGGGGGAGGGGGTTTGCCTGTGTGTGGGACAGGGTGGGGCAGGGAGGGTTTCACAGCTGGGCTCTTGTTCGGCCTGAGGTCCCCACAGTGGACAGGCACTGCTACTCCTCTCCTGTCCCCTTCTGCATTTTCAGGGGCTACACATCATTTACTCAGCAGCACCACCTGCCGAACAATTGAGACCTCTCCAATTCTTTGAGTCTCATCCTTAAAGTGAAGGGTACAATGTGCCGTAAATCTCTTTGGCTTAAGACTGTTTCCTAAAAGCACAATTTCTGGAACACACTTTAGTCCCATTGTTGCAGTATTGGCTGCAGGGTCCTCTATCTATACTCTCTTTCTTTCCGTGGAGCCTTGCTCGGGAAAGGAGGGTCCCCGGAGACTAGAGAGGAACCCTGAAATCATGAGGAAGACAAGCCAGCAGTGAGGCCATCAGGCTACCTGGGCGGGACCCGTGAAGCAGGGAAGAGCCTGTCCATACCGCCCTCATGGATCCTCCCTCCACAAGCATCCCTGCCCCACCACACACACACACACACACACACACACACACCCCGCCCTGGAACACCCCTCATCCAGACCCCGTCCCAGGACACACCCCAGCCACTCCAGCCCCTCCTGCTCTAGAACTCGGCTTCTAAGTAGAGCAACCAGGTCCTGCTTCCAGGCCAGCAGAGGGGCGTCGGCCGGGCCACACTTGTCTGCTTGCTCCGGGTCCATCCTTTTTGGGCCCTCTCCTCCCAGGAAGGAACCAACCTCTCATGGCAGCTCAGGTCAGTGAGTCACAGACATGACCTGAATGTGTTCATCCATATGTCCACTAGGTGGCAACAGCAAGAACTGCTTGAACCTCTGTGAACAGGAGGGACCTTTACTGAGGAGGGAAGAGAAGGCTAGCTGAGGACAAAGCCGGAACTGACACCCCACACCCACCCCCCACCATGGGGTGTACGTGACATTCCTCAGGCACTCCTGGCTGCCCTAAAGGACAAAGAAAGAGTTAACCTATAGACACCACAATCCTGCAAGACTTAAGTCTCCCTCAGTTTCCCAATGTCTTAGCAGTTTACAAGAACCAAGCATTTCTATCAATAACTTAGCTTCCTGAAGGGAAAGCAGATACAACGAAATGTCCTTATAATCTGCAGCCTCCAGGAAGTTCCCAACCGTCTTAATGTTCATGCCTTGCTAGAGGGCAAAACCACCTTCCCTAGACAATGGCAGGGCCTCTGTACCTTGTGAGTCTTCTTTAACATATGCAAGTATTATCTCAACCTCCCTTTTTCCTTATCTTCCCCCAACCCCATAGTCTATCATCAGCCAGCCCTCACAAGCCAGGGCAGCAGCTCTTTCTGCCACCTGTCCTGTCATAAACCACCAATTTTGCACCAAAGACGTCTCGAGAATTCCTTCCTGGTCGTCGGCTGCGGATTCCACCCCACTGAACCTCACCTATATTCCACAACCTCCTCATTTCCAAAGCACACTGGGTGCTCATGGAAGCTGCAGGATGGACAGAGCCTCAACCGGCGGCTTTGGCACTGGGCATAGCCCCTCCACACCACTCAGGCTCCTCCAGCAGTGACCCCCTGCCCCTGCCAGCCCCAATTCTTAATAACCCTCCAGTTCAGTTGTTGTGGCAGCAGTGCCTACGCTTCCTGCTGCAGACACAAGTGACGAGAAGGGAGAGATCCCTCTCCTTGCACGAAGTCACTTGACGGGGAGTCCACTTGATCAGAAGCTCTCCATCTGGGAGCCCTGCAAAGGACAGGAATGCTGTGACCCTCCGCCTTCCCCAAGGAGCTTTGGTGTGGGGAGCACCGCAGAAGTCTACAGAACTTGGCGCACAACAGCATCACACCTCCACGCCTACAGATGCGGGCGGCAGTTTTTATTCTCACCCTCTCAAGAGGTGAGGAAAGCCCTCTGGGCACACAAGGCACACAGAACAACCAGCTGACCCTGAGCCCCACCGGGCCCCCTGACGGGGGCAGTGCATCCCCGTCCAGGCAAAACCACCTGAGAATCAGCGCACTGGGCCCCTGCCCCCCGAAAACGAGGTGAAAGAACAAGTGAACAGCAAGTTTACAGACCAAAGAGGACGGCCAAACTCCAGCGCTAGGGGAAAATAGCACCTAGAGCTCGAGGCTTTTTCTCATGATTCATTTCTCTCTCCATTCAAAATTTTCCATTTCGTTTTTTTTTCTTTTTTCCCTTTCCAACTACCTTTTTTAATTTTAGCAACACTTCAATTTTCAATCTTTTCTTAACTTTCATTTTTTACATTGACATTTTATACATATATTCTTCATTTTTGGATTCCTGTTGCTACATTCAATTTGATTTCTGTATAATATGAGTTTGGCTTTCTTTACAATTTAGGGATTTAGTGACTTCCAACACACAGACCAAAAGATACTCGGGACCATGTGGCTCACCCTGTTTTGTCCACCCTGTGAGATCCTAATCTCTCTCTCCCCCAACCATTCTTCTCTGGGAAAAGTGACTAGAGGGAGGGATTCACAGCAAAAAAAAAAAAAAAAAAAAAAAAAAAGAGCCAGAGGTAACACTCTCTGCCACTGATCTAATGCATAGGGTTTTAAGTAAGAAGTCACAGCTGGAACTCAGGATGACAATTACAAAGTTGCTAGCTGGGCTTGAAAAAAGTATAAATGACACGAGAGACTCTCATAGTGCAGAAATGAAATCGAATCAGGCCCAAATTCCAAAGGCTCTAACTGAGATGCAGTCTACATTGGATGTGCATGCTCTAACGGCTAGGGTCAATGAGGAGAAGACAGAGTCAGTGACACCAAAGACAAGCTGATGGAAAGGAAGGAAGCTGAGGAAAAGAGAGAAAGCCAACGAATGGACCATGGGTGGAGGAGTCGAAAAATCAGTGATGCCACAAAAGGAAACAATATTGGAATTACTTCTGGCCCCGAGGGAGAAGACACAGAGGGACAGAAGATCTATCTGTGTAGATCGTAGCTGAGAACTTCCCTAATCTGGGAGGGAAACAGGCATTCAAGTCCAAGAGGTAGAGAGGACTCTTCCCCAAATCCATAAGAATAGAGGAATACCCTAACATATACTAGTGACGTTTGCAATTTCAGACAGAAAGAGAAAATCCTGAAAGCAGTTTGAGACAAGAGGATCTTCACCGACAGGGGTAAGCACGTTAGACTAGCCACATACCTATCCACAGAGTCCTGGCACACCAGAAAGGGCTGGTGTGATTGAGTCATGGTACTAAGTGAGAAAAACATGGAGCCAAGAACGCTTTACCCAGCAAGGAGTCATTCCGAATAGGAGCAGAGATAAAGAGCTTCCAGGACAGAAAGAAACTCAAAGGATTTGGCCACTAAACCACCCTGCAAGAATAGGAAGGGGGATCCTGTAATTGAAGACAGACTCCAAGAGTAACACAGACCAGAAAGAAACAGAGACCATCTACAGAATTAGGGACGTGACAGGTAATGCAATGGACTCATCTCCATCTGCTTTTTAGATTTTTTTCTTTATCATTGGTCTTAAGCAATTTTATTGGGATGTAGGTTGATAAGGAGGTTTTTTTTCATGATCCTTATGTTTGGGGTTTTTGTTGCCTGGATTCCTGAATTCTTAAAAATATGGGTGTAGAGGGTTCATACAATTCAGATAACAATCAGAATTACTTCTTCAAACAGTTTTTTTCTGTACCTCAGCCAATTTCGTATCTACCAGGCCACTTGAAATTGCTACAAAGCTCACACATACTCTAGTGTTTGTGTGCAGGGCGTGGTTTGCACCCTTCCTTTTCTCTGCTTTATTCTGGACAACTGCTATGATCATACATTCAAGTTCTCTCTCTCTCTCTGTCTCTCGCTCTCTTTTTGCTATTTAGTGTCTAACGGGAAAGAAAGCCCATCTACTACATTTTTCATCTTAGACGTGCCACTGTTCAGCTCCAGAAGTTGGGTTTTCCTTGTTTTCATATTTCCTATATCTGTTTCACTTCATCCTTTGTGTACATTCTTACGTATATAAAACGTCTTTCTAACAGTTGTTTGAATGTCCATGTGCAATACTTCCATCGTCTTTTTCATTTCTGGGTAGGTTTCTATTGTTTAATCTTTCTCCTCAGTACGAGGTGAACTCTTCTCCTTCTTTGCATCCTGGTAATCTTTTGTTGGAAGACAGGTATTGTGAATTTTAATTGTTAGATATTAACTATGGCTTATATTTCTACACATACTCTTGAGGATTGTTCTGATGGTGAGGTAGGTTCCTGGAAGACGATTTTATCCTTCCAGACTAGCTTTCCAAAGGTTTGTTAGGTGGTATCACAGTAGTCTTCAATGTATTTTGCTATTGTTCTGTTGGTATTCTGGGCTCTCTTTGCAATGTCCCACGAATTACGAGGTTTTCCACTCTGCCTGCTGCTGGTAGCACAGACTTTTCCTGATTGTGTGTGAAGGCTAGTGACATTTTCCTCTCTGCTTCCCCTGGGCTATGATTTTCCCCACACCACATAGGTTCCTCACACACGTGCCCTACTGAGGAATTCCATGAAAACTCAAAAGTGATCCTAGATGGCTTTCTGAGGTCCTCTTTCTCTGTGCAGCTCTCCTCAGTATTCTGTACTGTAAACCACAGCTATATTGACTTCTCCAAACTTCCATCTTTCTGTCTCCAACTCATGGGAATGGCTAAGCTTCACCTGTATTCTTCATCCCTGACCCGTAGACTAGAAATGAAATCTCTTTAGGCAGTAAGTTAGGGAAATACAGAGTCCCCCATGTTTGTCTTCCCTCTTGCACTAGTCACTTCCCTGCATTGCCTGGAAATATATCGACAGTGTTCTTTTGCCAGGGTGCCTGGGTGGCTCAGTTGCTTAAGCCTCCTACTCGTGATCTGGACTCAGGTCACGAACTCAGGGTCTTGGGATCAAGACCAGCATTGGGCATCACACTCAGCACAGAGTCGGCTTGAGATTCTGTCTCCCCTCTCCCTCTATCCTCCCCACCCCCCACATTCTGTCTCTCAAACCAACATAGAAAATCTTTCAAATGAAATAAAATCAGTTACGTAACAGGCAGCCTCTGCAACGAGGGGAAGACCCCAGCAGGGTCCGTGCCTTGCCCAGAATCACAGACTGGTAAGAAGGCAGAACCAGGCCTGAACCCAGCTCTCCGAGTGTCCTCAACGTTGGGGCCCTGGCTGAACCTAGCTACTCACTGGGAGCTCGGGAAGAAGTTGTGTTTTGGAACTGGCTGTAGACCTGGAGGTGGTATGGGGGTGAGAAGAAACATTGACATCCCAGGCAGGAGGCTTCCCAGCACGTACCTGTCTGAGGAGGAGCCCAGGCCAGGGCAACCCACTGACGGCACCCCTGCCCGCATGACACCCAGAGGAAAGGAGGGATGGCTCGTGACACACAACTGGCAGCGTCTAGGGGTAAGAGTGGGCTCAGCCCCTCTAAGCCAAGGTTCCAATGCCTTCTGCAGGATTGGCCTTGGAAATCAGAAAGCCTAAGACCTGGGAAAGCTATTTCCCATAAACCCTAGGTGGGACTGTCATCTTCTGGGCCTGCACAATAGGAGTATTGGGGCACACACATGTGCACAGTTACACACACAACACAATAGGGACTGTAGGTGGGATCGGAAGAGCTACAGACTCAGAGAAGGTGAGAAAGGAAGAAAATGTGGTGGCAGTTATTCCCTACGTACGACACCACTCCCCCAATTTCTTAGATGGTATCCCACCTATGCCTGTGGACTTCTGCAAGAAGTACATGCTGGAATAATCCCTATCGCACAGGCAAGACACAGACCATCCCTGACAGGCACAACGGCTTCTCTGGGATCCAAAACAGGGAAGATGGATACTTGCGTCAGAGCCCGGGGTGTTTCTAAGCTGGGGCCCTGGCTGCACCCAGACCTTCCGTGGGGCTTGTGGAGAGGGGTGTGTTGGTGTCACTGGGTACGCATGTGGCATGGCATGCAGAAAGGGGATGAGCAGTCGGCAGCCCAGAGCACTGTTTGTGTAGGTGCTAGTCCAGGTGTGGACTCAGGGAGGGGATCCCAGGAAGTGAAGTCACTTCCCTGATAACTGACCCCAACAGAACTTGGAACCCCGGTCACCAGGCAACCACATCATAGTGCAGTCCCGTATCAGGCTCACTTGGCTGGAGACAGTCGATAGTGAAAGATGTTCTCTTGCTGCGTGCCCATTGTCCGGGGCTCTGGCTTCCAGAAACCCCAGGGTGAGGGACTTTTCACATGCTGCAGACACTGGCTCGACCCGCGCCCCCGACGCCGCAGGGCCTTTGCCAGGAGGGGCCGGAAGGTAATACCGAGCGACCTAGGCCAGGCCAGGCCACCTCTCCGAGCCATCCCTGGACAGCCCCATTCCCCCAGTTTCAGGGAAAGAGGGGTATGTGGGGGAGGTCCAGCCCTGGGCTGGAGGAGGTTGCAGGGCAGTGGATACCCTGGGGATGCCTTCATGTTCACACCAATGCCACGGTGGGCAGGGTGGAAAGAGGATTCCTGAGGTGCCTCTCACCAGGGCCAGAGTGAATCCAAGGCCCTCGAGCTGGGTCACTTTTCTCTCCATGGTGGAGCTGCGTGCATCCTGGCCTGTGGTGTGTCTGCAAGGGTGTCCCCTGGGTCTGAGGATCAGCAAAGGCAGCCAGACAGACCTCTGAGGCCTCCCGCCTGGCTGCCAGGCACTGTCTTTACAGAGCTCCACATGGGAGACAGGGCAGGAGCTGAACGATGGGATCCCCTGCCCCACCTCCTTGAAGGACAGGAAGGAGTTCCCTACTGCCAACAAAGTCCAGCGCTGTCTCAGGGTGAGCGCAGGTGCCACAGGGACCCAGCACCCAGGGCACCGATGTGGCACAAAGGGACCCAGATCCCAGAAACCAGCCTCTGGGCTCCTCGGGGCTCCCTCCTAGACTCCTGCTCCCATGTGAACCTGGATCCCCATCTCCTCCCCAAAACTGCCCTCAGGGCCCTGCCAACGGCCTTGGCCCGATGCATAGTCCCTATCCACATATCTGTATGAATATCAGAAAAGCGACCTTAAACCACCTCTCATCCATTGCTCGAAATCCTGGTGAGCTGGGAGACTTTTCCCCAAAGGGGTATGGGGCTTATGGTACTATGCCTATTGCTCTGCCCTTTGGTTGTGAAGGAACACATCCCTGGGGCCCCTCCAGGGTCTGGAGCAGGCGCCTCCTTGTGCTGCACAACATTCCAGAAGGCCCATTGAGCCCTTCACAGATGCAGGACGTTCATGTGATTCCCTTCTGTTGCCAACTCACAGCGCTGCACGGAACATTATTACAAAGTAATAATAGTAATATGAATAATAAAACCACATATTTTAATTTGAAACAGTACTTTTTCATGAATTAATTTCTATTGAAATTATATGATTTCATAGATACTCAACATTATTATACTAAGATTCAAATACTGGTCTAGCTCTGTATTTTTGTTTGTTTTGGGCATTTCTACCCTGGGAAAATAAGGAAACAGGTTTATAATTGCCTCCAAATTCACAGATTATAAGAAATATAAATTTATCTGTTAAGTTATTTTTTTAGTAAAATATTTCAAGTGAAAGAATGTTGTCATCTAAAAATGGTAAGATTTATCACTTTTATTACTTACATATTAACCAAATTAAGTCACATCTGCTTTTTAAATAGAAGTAAGTGATCTAAATATTAATATATCCTTGTTTAATCAACGTTTGACATCAGATTAAAAATTATGAATGTGAAAGATGACAATTTTTAATGATGCCTTCTCAAAATTTTTTAAGAACATGAAATATAAAGAGAATTGAGTGCTGGAAATATTCTTGAACAGAATAGAGAAATACTGAATGAAAAAATAAGCCCCCTTCATGATAAAAATCCTCAAACAAACTAAGTTTAGTGGAAATATATTTCAACATAATAAAGGCTATACATGAAAACCCCACTGCTAATATCATACTCAATGGTGAAAAATGGTGAGAGCTTTCCCCCTAGTTCAGGAACAAGATGAGAATGTCCACTCTCACCATTTTTATTCATTCTAGTATTGGAAGTCTTAGCCACAACAATCAGGCAAGAAATAAAAAAACTTCCAGATTGGTAAGGAAGAAGTAAAACTTTCGCTATTTGTAGATGGCATATTATGTATAGAAAACCTAAGATGCTACCAAAATACTACTAATACTGATAAACAGATTCAGAAAGGTTGCAGGATACAAAAAAAAAAAAAAAAGTACAGAAATCTGTGGCATTTTTCTATACTGATAATGAAGTAGCAGAAAGAGAAATTAAGACAAAAATCCCATTTACACGTGCACCAAAAATAATAAAATACCTAGGAATAAATGTAAACAAAGTGAAAGACCTGACTGAAAATCATACAATTTTGATGAAAAAAGTCACAGACAACACAAATGGAAAGATACTCCATTCTCTTGGACTGGAAGAATAAATATTGTTAAAATGTCCATACTACCCAAAGTAATCTACATATTTAATGCAATCCCCATCAAAATAGCAACAGTATTTCTCACTAGAACAAATAATCCTAAAATTTGTATGGAACCACAAAAGATCCAGAATAACTAAAGAGATCTTGAAAAAGAATGACAACCTAGAGGCATCACAATCCCAGATTTCAAGATCTACTACAAAGTTGTAGTAATCAAAACAGTATGGTACTGATACAAAAAAAGACATATAGATTAATAGAACAGAATAGACGGCCCAGAAATAAACCCTTGAGGAGCTGAGTTTTCAAAAGGGATGTTCTCCACTTCTCCCAGGACATTCAAATACTCCCTAGACCTCGCTCGTCTAATTAGAGATTTTTCTTTAGGCTCTCAGGACATTGTAATTCTTAGAGAAATTCTTCTCAGGGTCTGGAAGGTAATGTTTTTGCTCATTGTACTTCTTTAATTTAGCTAGATGCCCTTGTATTTGGAAGATATTCTTATAACATCTCCAAGATTATTTTTTAATAGATTTTCTTGTCTGTTTCTTTAAATTACTTTTGCTTACATAAGGGATATCAGAGAAGATATAAATATTTTATTCTTCCAGGAGACTCTGTGTGTGTGTGTGTGTGTGTGTGTGTGTGTGTGTGTGTATTTAGGCCATATATTTAGTTCATTAAGATTTGTACAGATTTCTAGAAGAAAAATAATCACATGATCACATGATTTAGGATTACTTATAATCATAAATAGATTTTTAAATTGGAGAGGAAAACGGATAGCTAGTAAAGCATGAAACCCTGATAGGAAACATACATACTGTGTGCTGGTTAATTGGTTATAGTCACTTCATGTATTATTATGACAGCTTCTGCCTGTGAACTTAGAAGATGCTGAGCTTCTCAATAATCAAAGAAGAGAACAAGTGTTCATTCAAAATGCTGACCCAAGCAGTGCCTGCTTTTCTGTTTTTCTATCTGAAGCCATCATTTAGAATTTGTACTCTTTCAACAGTAGGAAAGTCCATAGACCTCTAAAGCATGAGTAAAATTCAAATAGGGTCAAATTCCTGAGGGCAAAGCATTATTTTTCCTCCCAGCCCTGTTACATTTGGCCATACATGCTTATTTCAACCCATGCAGCAGAGAATAAGGGCTGTGATTTTCATTATGATCACTAATTCCTTAAAAGTGCATCTAGGGCCTTCCAGAGTCATGAATTCAGCAGAATAACAGAAGGTAGCATGTCAAAAGACCATATGCAGGCCCTAGGCTGTATTTGCAGTACTAGTTCTGCATAATGTTTCCAGTTGGTATGCAATCATGCATGAACTCAAGCTTAAAAAAAACAAAAAGCTAGAATTTTTCATGCAGTGCTGTTACCTTTCAACGCACACCCAATTCAGCAAACTTAAATATTATCAAATATCCTTCCATAGTGATTGCAGTCTCCAGGGCTATCTACTGGTAATGCATAGCTTGGTTTTTAGATAATAAATAATAAAACTCTTCTAACAGGTGAATTTGATAATCAGTGTGCATCCAGAAGCATTGAATGTTTCCCATTAAATGACTGTAATCTTTCAGTTTGGTTTGCACCACCATATGCTATTGGCCTTGCATTTTGTATGTTAACTTTGCAGAGCTCACTACAAACACACTCGGGACCTCTAAATACTTGTTTCTTGTGCATACCATGAATTTGTATTCACATTTTTGGAGAAAGGAGACAATGCTGATGTTTACTTGTATTTCAGAAAAATCAATCAGGTCAGCCTTGAGAGGTCACAATGACCAATACAGCTGATACACTGAGAGTTCACTAAATATTTTCTGAGACTTCGGTATCATTGTTGCAAGTATTCAGACAATTTTCTGGATCACATGCCCGTGACAGAGGGTTCCCTTACATTCACAATTCTGGAAGAAAACTCTTCATATTGCCATCCCAGAAATCCAGAAATCCTGCCAGGGAGTGAACATTTACTGTAAAATAATCTGTGCCACATTGCTCCTCTTTTTATACAGCACCATGACCCACTAAGGAATAAGAAAAATCCCTGAGCTGTCTCTGTATGTTTTTAGCATTATGATTTCATACACATTTAATGGAATTAATTTAAAAAAGACAACCCTAGTTCTAAGATTAAAAAATCTTCATAAAATAGTCAAATGGAGCCAATGTGCTAAATATTTTTTTTCTGAGGGACCTTAAATTTCCAAGTCTTATACTTTAAATATGGGCTTAATTTGAGAACAGTCATTTTAAAGTTGGCCTAACTCATTTGTCCAAACTCAATTTAAAAATTCACAATTCCTGAGGAGTTAAGATGGCGGAGGAGTAGGGGACCCCTTTTTCAGCCGGTCCCCTGAGTCGAGCTGGATAGGTAACAGACCAGCCTAAATAACCACAGAATCAGCCTGAGACGCAGGAAGATACATCTGGATCTCTACAAATGAACATCTCCAGCACTGAGTATTGAGGTACCAAGAGGGGTGCCGTAAAACCGCGCAGATATCGGAAGATAAACAGAAGGGGGAGAGAGCCGCCGCGTTTGGGCGCCGGGAAGCAGCAGCCACCTGCACGGGGGAGCGGGCAGACTCAGGGACCGCAACCGCAAGAGAGCAGACTGAGACCGGTGAGCCGTGAACGCGCGCCACAAGGCATCTCCTGGAACACCGGAATCCCGGTGTGCTCACGGGATCCAGACTGAGACCGGGAGCTCCCGGAGCGCGCGCGGGGCGGCTGGCGGCTGGCGGGCCACCTGCACGGGGGAGCGGGCGGACTCGCGGTCGGCACCCGCGAAACAGCAGACTGAGACCCTGAACCGGGTGCGCGCGTCACCAGGCTTCTCACGGAACACCGGAATCGCGGTGTGCTCACCGGGCATAGACTGAGACCAGGAGACCCGGGAGCGCGCGGGGCGGCGGTGGCTGGCGGCATTAGAAACACAAAGGACAGAGACGCGCCGGCCCTGGAAGTGAGGGCAGGGATGCCGGGTTGGTGCGCACATCCCGGGTCGCTGCAGGGTTGAGCAGTACCAACAGTAACAGAGTTAAAGTGGCCAGAACATCAGTGGAGAACGGGCCGCAATCCCTCTGTTCTGTGACAATGCAGCCTCTGCTGCTCTGACTCTCAGAAGAGGCATAGCCGACCGCCAGGGAAAGCCGCCAGAGAACAAAAGCCTGGAAATACCGGCTCACAGCATGCCCATCCCCATCCCCCCTCGCGGGGGACACAGAGACTCTACCCAAACAGGGTTGCCTGAGTATCGGTGCGGCAGGCCCCTCCCCCAGAACACAGAAGGCAGGCTGAAAAATCAAGAAGCCCACAACCCGGGCGCCTGGGTGGCGCAGTCATTGAGTGCCTGTCTCCGGCTTAGGGCGTGATCCCAGCGTTCCGGAAAGGAGTCCCTCATCGGGCTCCTCCGCTGGGAGCCTGCTTCTTCCTCTCCCACTCCCCTGCTTCTGTTCCTGTTCTTGCTGACTGTCTACCTCCCTCTCTCAGATAAATAAATAAATAAAATCTTTAAAGAAGAAGCCCACATCTCTAAGATCCCTATAAAACAAGGGGCACGGCCTGGGACCCAGTCAATAATTTGGGCTCTGGACAACCCCGCAACCTCTCCTCATCAGAATGACAAGAAGAAGAAGCCCCCCCCCCCAGCAAAAAAAAGACAGTGAGTCTGTGGCCTCTGCCACAGAAATAATGGATATGGATGTAACCAAATTATCAGAAATGGAATTCAGAGTAACGATGGTCAAATTGATGAGCAGAATTGAAAAAAGTATTAACGAAAAGGTTTCTGAGAATATAGAATCCCTAAAGTCAGAAATGAGAGCGAATTTGACAGAAATTAAAAATTCTATGAGCCAAATGCAGGCAAAACTAGAGGCTCTGAGGGCCAGGGTCACAGAAGCAGAGGAACGGGTTAGTGAATTGGAGGATGGGTTAATAGAGGAAAAAATGAAAATAGAAGATGCTTTTAAAAAAATCTAAGCCCACGATTGTTGGCTACGGGAGATTACTGACTCAATGAAATGATCCAATGTTAGAATCATCGGCATCCCCGAGGGGGTGGAGAAAAACAGAGGTCTAGAAGAGATATTTGAACAAATCGTAGCTGAAAAGTTCCCTAATCTAGCAAGGGAAACTAACATTCGTGTCCAAGAGGCAGAGAGGACCCCTCCGAAGCTCAACCACGACAAACCTACGCCACGTCACGTCATAGTGCATTTCGCAAATATTAGATCCAAGGATACAGTATTGAAAGCGGCCAAGGCAAAGAAATTTCTCACGTACCAAGGCAAAGGCATCAAAATTACGTCAGACCTGTCTACACAGACCTGGAATGAGAGAAAGGGTTGGGGGAGCATTTTTAAAGCTCTTTCAGAGAAAAACATGCAGCCAAGGATCCTTTATCCAGCAAGGCTGTCATTCAGAATTGATGGAGAAATAAAGACATTTCAGAATCGACAGTCACTAACCAATTTCGTAACCACGAAACCAGCCCTACAGGAGATATTACGGGGGGTTCTATAAAAGTAAAAAGGCCCCAAGAGTAATACAGAACAGAAAGTCACAGCCAATACAAACAGACTTTACTGGCAACATGGCATCATTAAAAGCATATCTCTCAGTACTCAGTCTTAATATTAATGGCTTAAATTCTCCCTTACAACACCACAGGGTTGCAGATTGGATAAAAAGAAATGACCCATCCATTTGCTGTCTACAAGAGACTCATTTCGAACCCAAAGATGCATTCAGACTGAGAGTAAGGGGATGGAGTACCATCTTTCACGCAAATGGACTTCAAAAGAAAGCTGGGGTAGCAATTCTCATATCAGATAAATTGGATTTTAAACTACAGACTATAGTTAGAGACGCAGAAGGGCACTATATTATTCTTAAAGGAAGTATTCAACAAGTGGATATGACAATTATAAATATATATGCCCCCAACAGGGGAGCAGCAAGATACAGAAGCCACTCTTAACCAGAATAAAGAGACATATAAATAAAATACATTAATAGTAGGGGACCTCAACACTCCACTCTCAGAAATAGACAGAACACCCTGGCAAAAACTAAGCAAAGAATCAAAGGCTTTGAATGCCATACTCGACGAGTTGGACCTCATAGATATATAGAGAACACTACACCCCAGAACCAAAGAATACTCATTCTATTCTAATGCCCATGGAAAATTCTCAAGAATAGACCATGTTCTGGGACACAAAACAGGTCTCAGCCGATACCAAAAGATTGAAATTATCCCGTGCATATTCTCAGACCACACGCTTTGAAATTGGAACTCAACCACAAGGAAAAATTTGGAAGAAACTCAAACACTTGGAGACTAAGAACCATCCTGCTCAGGAATGACTCGATAAACCAGGAAATCAAAAATCAAATTAAACAATTTATGGAGACCAATGAGAATGAAAATACAACAGTCCAAAACCTATGGGATACTGCAAAGGCAGTCCTAAGGGGGAAATACATAGCCATCCAAGCCTCACTCAAAAGAATAGAAAAATCTAAAATGCAGTTTTTATATTCTCACCTCAAGAAGCTGGAACAGCAACAGAGGGACAGGCCTAATCCACACACGAGGAAGCAGTTGACCAAAATTAGAGCTGAAATCAATCAAGCAGAAACCAGAAGTACAGTAGAGCAGATCAACAGGACTAGAAGCTGGTTCTTTGAGAGAATCAATAAAATTGACAGACCACTGGCAAGATTTATCCAAAAGAAAAGAGAAAGGACCCGAATATTAAAATTATGAATGAAAAAGGAGAGGTCACGACGAACACCATTGAAATTGGAAGGATTATTCGAAATTTTTATCAACAGCTATATGCCAATAAACTAAGCAATCTGGAAGAGATGGAATCCTACCTGGAAACCTATAAACTACCAAGATTGAAAAAGGAAGAAATTGATTTCTTAAACATGCCAATTAATGATGAAGAAATTGAGTCAGTGATAAACAACCTTCCAAATAACAGAACTCCAGGCCCGGACGGTTTTCCTGGGGAATTCTACCAAACTTTCAAAGAAGAAATAATACCTATTCTCCTAAAGCTATTTCAAAAAATAGAAACAGAAGGAAAGCTACCAAACTCATTCTATGAGGCCAATATTACCTTGATCCCCAAACCAGGCAAAGACCCCCTCAAAAAGGAGAATTACAGACCGATTTCCCTAATGAATATGGACGCCAAAATCCTCAACAAGATACTTGCTAATAGAATCCAACAGTTCATTAAAAGGATTATCCATCACGATCAAGTGGGATTCATACCTGGGATGCAAGCGTGGTTCAAGATTTGCAAATCAATCAGCGTGATACATCATATCAACAAGAAAAGACTCAGGAACCATATGATCCTCTCAATCGATGCCGAAAAAGCATTTGACAAAATACAGCATCCTTTCCTGATTAAAACCCTTCAGAGTGTAGGAATAGAAGGTACATTTCTCAATCTCATAAAAGCCATCTGTGAAAAGCCTACTGCAAATATTATTCTCAATGGGGAAAAGCTGGAAGCCTTTCCCTTAAGATCAGGAACACGACAAGGATGCCCACTCTCGCCACTATTATTCAACATAGTACTAGAAGTCCTTGCAACAGCAGTCAGACGACAAAAAGGGATCAAAGGTATTCAAATCGGCAAAGAAGAAGTCAAAATGTCTCTCTTCGCAGATGACATGATACTCTATATGGAAAACCCAAAAGAAGCCACTCCCAAATTATTAGAAGTTATAGAGCAACTCAGTAACGTGGCAGGATAAAAAATCAGCTCAGAAATCAGTTGCATTTCTGTACACGAATAGCGAGACCGAAGAAAGAGAAATTAGGGAATCCATCCCATTTACAATAGCACCAAAAACCATACGTTACCTTGGATTTAACTTAACCAGAGACGTAAAGGACCTATATTCTAGAAACTATAAATCCCTCTTGAAAGACATTGAGGAAGACATAAAAAGATGGAAAGATATTCCATGCTCATGGATCGGAAGAATTAACATAGTTAAAATGTCCATGCTACCCAGAGCCATCTACACTTTCAATGCTATCCCGATCAAAATACCGAGGACATTTTTCAAAGAACTGGAACAAATAGTCCTTAAATTTGTATGGAACCAGAAAAGGCCCTGAATCTCCAAGGAACTGTTGAAAAGGAAAAACAAAGCTGGGGGCATCACAATGCCGGATTTTGAGCTGTACTACAAAGCTGTGATCACAAAGACAGCATGGTACTGGCACAAAAACAGACACATAGACCAATGGAACAGAATAGAGAGCCCAGAAATGGACTCTTTGGGCAACTAATATTTGATAAAGCAGGAAAAAACACCCGGTGGGAAAAAGACAGTCTCTTCAATAAATGGTGCTGGGAAAATTGGACAGCTACATGCAAAAGAATGAAACTTGACCACTCTCTCACACCATACACAAAAATAAACTCCAAATGGATGAAAGACCTCGATGTGAGACAGGAATCCATCAAAATCCTAGAGGAGAACATAGGCAGCAACCTCTACGACATCCGCCAAAGCAACCTTTTTCATGACACATCCCCAAAGGCAAGAGAAACAAAAGATAAAATGAATTTATGGGACTTCATCAAGATTAAAAGTTTCTGCACAGCCAAGGAAACAGTCAGAAAAACTAAGAGGCAGCCCACGGAATGGGAGAAGATATTTGCAAATGACACTACAGATAAAGGACTGGTATCCAAGATCTACAAAGAACTTCTCAAACTCAATACACGAGAAACAAATAAACAAATCAAAAAATGGGCAGAAGATATGAACAGACACTTTTCCAATGAAGACATACAAATGGCTAACAGACACATGAAAAAATGTTCAAAATCATTAGCCATCAAGGAAATTCAAATCAAAACCACACTGAGATACCACCTTACGCCAGTTAGAATGGCAAAAATAGACAAGGCAAGAAACAACAAATGTTGGAGAGGATGTGGAGAAAGGGGATCCCTCCTACATTGTTGGTGGGAATGCAAGTTGGTACAGCCACTCTGGAAAACAGTGTGGAGGTCCCTTAGAAAGTTAAAAATTGAGCTACCCTATGATCCAGCCATTGCACTACTGGGTGTTTACCCCAAAGATACAGACGTGGTGAAGAGAAGGGCCATATGCACCCCAATGTTCATAGCAGCAATGTCCACAATAGCTAAATCGTGGAAGGAGCCGAGATGCCCTTCAACAGATGACTGGATTAAGAAGTTGTGGTCCATATATACAATGGAATATTACTCAGCTATCAGAAAGAACGAGTTCTCAACATTTGCTACAACATGGACGGCACTGGAGGAGGTAATGCTAAGTGAAATAAGTCAAGCAGAGAAAGACAAGGATCATATGATTTCTCTCATCTATGGAACATAAGCACTAGGATGATCAGTAGGGGAAGAAAGGGATAAAGAAAAGGGGGGTAATCAGAAGGGGGAATGAAACATGAGAGACTATGGACTATGAGAAACAAACTGAGGGCCACAGAGTGGAGGGGGGTGGGGGAATGGGATAGGCCCGTGTTGGGTAGTAAGGAGGGCATGTATTGCATGGTGCACTGGGTGTTATACACAACTAATGAATCATCGAGCCTTACATCGGAAACCGGGGATGTACTGTATGGTGACTAACATAATATAATAAAAATCATTATAAAAAAGAAAAATAATAATAATAAAAAAAATTTAAAAAGGTAGTAAGGAGGGCACGTATTGCATGGTGCACTGGGTGTTATATGCAACTAATGAATCATCGAACTTTACATCAGAAACCAGGGATGTACTGTACGGTGACTAACATAATATAATAAAAAACATTAAAAAAAATAAAAAAATAAAAATTCACAATTCCTTATCAGTCACCTTTAGGACAATTTCTCATACTCTCTTCTCTCCAAATATATCCATATTTTAACTTAATGCAAAGAAATTTCAACTTACAATTGCTATAACATCTTTAATTTCCAATGTTTTCCTTTTGGATATAATCTATATAAAGGAATGAATTTTTTATCTCTGGCTTAAATCGCAAAAACCCACAAAGCTTTTGACGGAACTTTTTGGCATTCAAGACCATTTCTAGTGCTGTGCAAAGCAGTCAGTGCTTTCTGGGGAGCAACTACTTAAAATTCATATGGACATATTAGATGTAATATGTATATTTGGAATAACCATTGAAATATTTCTCTATTTAATTAGAGTAGTCTATGCTAACTCACAGGGTGGACACTGTCAGCTATTTTCAATCTACCAATTATTTCTTTGGGGGACATGGTAAAATCTCTGCTTCAGTAAATGTTTTCACTTTCTTCATGCACTAGTTTTCCCTTCTTCTTCTTCTAGCTCTGTCTCAGTGGGAAGAGAGAGCAAGAAATGCTAGCTATCATAATGCAAGCACGGCAGAAGGGGACACAAAATTTTCCCTTGCAACAAAGCAAGCTTTGATACTCAATTCCAATATTTGTTGAATGGTTATAAATGCACCCATTATCTTTTTTTCTGGTGTCCTATAGAGTATGTGCCCTCAAACAGTCAGGAAATGAAGGCATTACTGACTTTCTGTTCATGGTGCTAGGAATACAGGATTGCACTCTGTGGACAACCACTTATGTCTGCCCCCCTCAGCTCCTAGGAATCTGCAGATTTACCCCTTTCTTGATGCACTCAGTACTTCTACAGAGTCCTGGACAGGATCTTAGATGAAACTCAGACCAGCACACTATCTCTCTTCCCCTCTCCTCTGCCACATCTTGAGTCAAGATGAAGTGGTGATCACTGGTGAGGACTTCAAAAGCAAATCAAAGAACAAGGGCTATGATCAGAAAGAACGATTACCCAACATTTGCAGCAACATGGACGGAACTGGAGGAGATAATGCTAAGTGCAATAAGTCAAGCAGAGAAAGACAATTATCATATGGTTTCACTCATTTGTAGAACATAAGGAATAGCAGGGAGATCGGTAGGAGAAGGAAGGGAAGAATGAAGGGGGGTTAAACAGAGAGGGAATGAACCACGAGAGACTATAAACTCTGGGAAACAAACTGAGGGCTTTAGAGGGGAGGGGGGTGGGGCATTGGGCTAGGTCGGTGATGGGTATTAAGGAGGGCACATATTGCATGGAGCACCGGGTGTTATACACAAACAATGAATCATGGAACATTACATCAAAAACTAAGGATGTACTGTATGGTGATTAACATAATAAATTTAAAAAATATATTAAAAAATTTAAAAAATTAAAAATAACCCCCCCAAAAAAACAAAAGCAAAAATAAACAAACAAAAAGAACAATGGCTATGGGCTCTAGGGACAGATGTCAGCAAGTTACAGCCAAGGATTAAATGTGACCAGTGGACATCCTCCAGAGTAGGTACTGACTATGCACAAATATTCATGACCTCCCAAAATTCATATGTTGAAGTCTTAATCCACAATACGATGATTTTTGGAGATGGGGACTTTGGGCGATAACTAGGTTTGGATGAGGGTCTAGGAGTGGTACCTCCATGATAGGATTGGTATAAGAGATTTTCATCTCTTAAGAGATGAAAAGACCTCAGTTCCTTTCCCTCTCACTCTACCATGTGAAGATTCAGCAAGAAGGCACTGTCTGTAAACCAGGAAGGATGTCCTCCCCAGACATCAAATCTGCTCACACCTTGATCTCAGATTTCCCAGCTTCTAGTTTGCTGTATAAGCCACCCAGTCTCCAGTACCTTGTTAAAGCAGCTCAAAGAGAACATCCAGGACTCTGGACTAATCCAAGGAGCCACCTACCTCCTGACATAGACGTCGAGTGGATCCATCCAATGTATCTTTGGCCCTCAAAAAATTCCTCAAAGCACAGTAGTGAGACAAGAGCATTCCAACATCTCTTCTTAAAAAAAAATCCTTTCTAATATTCTCTCCAACATTTTTAAAAGAACAGAGGCAGGTAGTCTTCTAAAGTTCATGAAAATTATGACAAGGTCTGCTTCAGTGAACTCATATCCTCTTTTGCAATGTGGGCATGACTGACCGTTACTAGCTTGAGGCCTCAGCCAAAACTGAGAAAAGGGATACTCATGTTAACATACACTACAACTAAGGTATCCGCAGAAAACACAGTTGTTACTCTCTAGCATGGCCATGCTCTGCTTATGAGACCACCTTTCAGCAGGTGGCTAGATTTAGAATTGCCAGTTAATAGAGTTTCTTTCAGTCTGAATTGTCTCCCTTCACTTTAAATATTGAACATTTTAAAAATACAACTCCCTATTGGATTTTAAATGATTACTGTGGAATAACTGACGTTTTTGTTTTTGCTTTCTTAGGTAAAATATTTAATAGTTTGCTTTTTTTCCTCACTTCCCTTTTCTGCCCTAGGAGGGTATCTGTGTCCATGAGGCAAACTCTATGTCCGTGGCAGGAAGCTAGTGGGTCCTGGTATACACCCAGCATCTTTGCCGGGGGGGGGGGAGGGTGTTTACTCTTGAGTTACTACATTGGTATCATTTAATCCTTTGCTGTGATGTACAGGCATCTGCCCCAGGAGCTCACGGCCATACGTTCTTTTTTTTCCACATACATTTTAAGTTATTGCCAGTAGCATCTCTTCATCTTGACCCCAGGCCTTTGCTGGTTCAACCATGTGCTCATCAGGTCTGTATCCTTCAGGAGGACATCTGCGATTTTTTGAAACATTTAATATTTACCATCTTAACCATTTTTAAATGTGCGATTCAGTAGTGTTAAGTTTATTCACAGTGTTGTGAGGCAGATCGCCAGAACTTTTTCATCTTGTAAAACCAAACCAAACCAAATGAAAAACAAAACCAAAAACAAACCAAACAAAAATGCTCTATACTCCTTAGATAGCAACAGTTTCCCCTTTCCTCCCTGACCCCTAGCCTCTGGTAACTACCATTCTACCTTCTGTTTCTAGAACTGGACTACTTCAGATACCCTGGATCAGCGGATCGTCCAGTAACTGTGTCGTTGTGAACAGCCTGTTTCACTCAGCATAATGCCTTCAAGGTGCATCCATGTTGTGCATGTAACAGGCTTTCTTTTTTTGAGGCTGAACAATATTCTGGTGTTATGTATACACTGCATTTTTAAAATCCATTTATCTTCTGATAGACATTTAGGTTGATTCCACCTCTTGTTTATTGTGACTAGTGCTGCAATGAATGTGGGCATGCAAATCTCTCTTCAAGATCCTGTTTTCACTTTTTGTTTTATTTCTTGGATGAATACCCAGAAGTGGCATTGCTGGATCATACTGTGTTTCTATTTTTTAATTTTCTTGAGGAACCTACGTTGTTTTCATATGCATTATTTTACATTCCCATTAACAGTACACAGAGATTCTAATTTGTCTGCAGCCGTGCTGACACTTGTAATTCCCGGGGGTTTTGTTTTTTCCTTTTTTTTTTTTTTTAATAGTAGCCATTTTATTGGGTGTGAGGTGATATCTCAGTGTGGTTTTGATTTGAATTTCTCTGATGATTAATGATGTTGAGCATTTTTTATATGCTCATTGGTCAAGTGTAAGAATTTTTTCATTGTACTACAGATACCATTGCATTGGCAAAATTCCACACTGTGTGTAATTTCCTCTAAAACCAAACCAAAACAAACTGAAATCTAACTCCAAGTTGTCAGAATTACTGGTTTACATCCCAGTTCTTTATAAATCTCTGGAATTAATTGTGTCCAAGTTTTCTTTTCCTTCAAGTTGACCACTCTCCTCACATTGGTAGCCTCTTTCTTCACTTTGTTAGAGGCTAAGGTTTCAACTGAGATATGAAATTATGTCACAGGCTTTCCCTTGGAGTTGAATTCCTTAATTCACAAATAGAAATACGAGCGGGCACCCAAGAGGTGAGAGGAAAGAATTCTATTTCTAGAGCACTAGAATGTGGAATCTGTTAATATATGAATTGGGACAACAAACATCCTGTCAATCTCAGTTGTTGTAATATTTAAAAAAGGAATAATCAAAGTCCTACAATAACAAATAAGAATAACAAATAGCAAATATATCACAAGTTTCTTTAAATCGCTGGTAAAATATGTGGAGTGCCTTCAAAATCTTGTAAAAATCCCATGGTGTTTTATAATTTACAAAGAACCTTCACATGCAGATTGCTCGTATGATTTTTACAATAATGTTTTCAGGTAGGCAGAATGAGAAATTATATTTACAAAGTACCTATGCATATATCAATAGTGGTAACTGATATCCCCATTTTACATTTAAAATTATGACTTTTCCTAGATCTCAGAGTTTGTAAGTGAGCCCATATCATCGTATAAGTGTTTTGCTTTCTTGTCTGGTGTGCCTCACTATTTCCTCGGTCTTTCTATACATTTTTTTAGTTCTTATCATTTGTTATTCAAGTAGAAAGGTACTGCTGGGGTCACAGGGAATATAAAACTTAGTTTCATCTCACGGAAATATATATATTTTTAAATCTGTTTTAAAATAATCAGCATTATCTGAATTATTTTTGTCTTTTTTCATTTTCCTGTTACCAACTTTTTATTAAGCAATAGGTCTGTGGTAGGCAGAGTAATGGCCCCAAGGATGCCCACATCTTAATCCCTGGGATGTATGAATACGATACTCTATATGGCAGAAGGAACTTTCAGAGATAATTAAAGTTATGGACCTTGAGATAGGAAGATTATCTTGGATTATTTGGGTGAGCCCAATATAACCACATGGGCTCTTAAATGTATAAGGAGGCAGAAGACAGAGTCAGAGGGAAATGTGGCCATTTGAGAATGGCCAGAAAGATACAACATTGGTGGCTTTTAAGATGGAAAAAGAGGGCCAGGAGCCAAGGAATGTTGGTGGCCTCTAGAAACTGGAAAATGCAAGGAAATACTCAACCCTATAGTCTCCAGAAAGGAATACAGCCAAACTAACATGATGATTTTAACCCAGTGAGATCCTTGCTGACTTCTAACTTATAGAACTCTAAGATAATAAATTTTTGTTGATTTGAGCCACCAAGTTTGTGGTGATTTGTTATGGTAGCAATAGAAAACTGATAGAAGGACCACTCATGTAAATTTAATTATATACAGGAATACGTAATACATACGGGAATAATTATTTCTCTTTTGCAGTCAAATCTTACTTCTAGCTTCTCAGCACATCTTTTTGGTTTTTTTAGGGCTACTGTACCAATTCCCATACACTCATTTTTCCCCCTGTTACCTCTCTCAGGAATCTGGAAAGAATTGTATGTGCTTTGAGACACATACCCTAAATGCACAACCCATAAAGTACTAAATACTTTTTGATAAAGCTGTCTAGATGAAATATTTTACAGGTAATATGAGCTATATGAAATGCTTTCTGGAAAACACTCTAGCGAGTGGGCACCACCAGGTTAGAAGACGCTCTGGTAATCAAAACTGCTAAATGTTTACCCACCAATAAAGGAAAATATCCTCTTGGGGATTCTAGACTTGTTACCACAGATGTTGTTTGCTAACTCTGATTGTTTTCCTACCTGCTTATAGAAACTCCGTGCTGTCACCCATCTGTTCTCTCATCAAAGCAGCTTTGTGGTGGCAGTTATTTTAGACATTTTTTTTTTATGATTTCAGATGTCTCTGCATTGAACTTGAGAACTTGATGATCAGAGCTTTAATGCAGGTAGAAACACACAGCTCCTACTTTTCTCCATTTAGTAATAGGAGAGAAAGTTATAATATCTGAATTATTTAAAAATTGTTAGAAACCTTGATTTCCCCTTTGGGATACTCATCACACCAAAGGTTTCTTATTTAAAAATGTTATTCTTCATTATTAATTCCTCAATTTTATAGGTGACCTTTTAATTGCTACTTCCAACTGGCTGACACAATGTCTAGTACACAGTAGTCAGTGAATGTTGCTTGTAAATGTTTTAATGACATGCCTCTTATCACTGTCACTTATTTTAGTTTTAAAACTTAGAAAACATTCTTTTACCCTATACTGCTAAATAGTTAATCCTCGTCCTTGAAGACTATCTCCATTCTTCCACACATCACTGTCAATTGTTCCTCTGGCCTGAGAGAGATTACCATTCTTCCCTTCGTTCTTGGCTCAATCCCAACTTCTCCAAGCTGGATATTACATCCTGCTTCCTTCAGAAACTTGACTCGTTCATTATATTCTTTCTTCCAAATCTTCTATCTTTCCTTCATTGCTAGATTATCCTACTCGATAAAGAAAGAAGATAATTTTTTAATTATAAAAATTTTGTCTTTCAACTTTTTACCTTACCAATTACAAACAAGCTGAAGAATAACCTGTAATGCCTCGCTTCCTCATTTTTCATTTAATCCAACTTCCAGTCACTTACAGGAAGTCCCCTTTCCAAGGTCACTGATATAATGTCCATCTATTCCAAAGAACATGTGGCAGTTTACATGCTACTCATTACATTTGATACTGTTTGTCACTCTTCTGAATACTCTCATCTTGTTTGACCTCTCAGATCCTTCTTTATGTTCCCTTTCCTTTGCCCATACTTGCAAAGTTTGATGTCCGGAATTTCTCCTCTGCTTATTCTATGCAATTCATCTAAATGGTTTCATCTGTTGCCATGGTTTCAACTACTGCTAACATGTTCATTACTCCCAACTGTCTTTCCATAGCCTCAGAGATTGAGCTGCTTTTTAGGGAATTGCCATCCGGTATCCTAGAGGCACTTCCATCTCAATAGATACAAACGGGATACCTTGTCCTTAGGTTATGATGCTGGCTCCTTCTTGTATATTTTCTAAATCAATAAATGATACCATCTCCTGTTCTGTTGTTGTAGGCAGAGTTGTGGTTGATTAATCTTTTCTTACTCCTCCATGTAAAAAGCACCATCTCTCATTCACCACCCCCCCTACCTACATCATAAATATCTTTCTAATAAATCATTTTGTCTTTTCTACCTGTCATTAACCATATGGTGTCCTACCTACTCTGGGGCACTGAGTAGGACAGGACTAGCTGGAGAGCACATACACGTCATTCAGAAGATAATGCGTATGGGGCAAAGCCAAAGCCAGGAACCATGTGCAGCTAGGTCTGGGGAGAGATGCAGCAGCTGCGCATGAGCTAACAGAGAGAGATGGAGCAGGCGGGGTGTGAGGGCAGGGCAAAGCACACTTACTTACAGGTCCAGAAAGCCCACATGCGCTGCTTTCGTGAAGTGCACAGCATGGCTATCATATATATCGAGGGAGTGTGGACACTTAGATATTTTTCACCCTCCACCTACCTCCTGGATATCTGATGATGTTTACAACTTTTCTTCCTGCCTTCCTAATTGGTCTTAGCCTTTTGATACTCTCACTGTTCTCTGAATGACATTTCAAATACATTTCACTCAGTGCTGGTTTTACAATCAGACTTTTTTTTTTTATAATGATTTTTTATTATATTATGTTAGTCACCATACAGTACATCCCCAGTTTTCGATGTAAGGCTCGATGATTCATTAGTTGTGTATAACACCCAGTGCACCATGCAATATGCGCCCTCCTTACTACTCATCACCGGCCTATCCCATTCCCCCACCCCCCTCCACTCTGTAGCCCTCAGTTTGTTTCTCATAGTCCATAGTCCCTCATGTTTCATTCCCCCTTCTGATTACCCCCCCTTTATCTCTTTCTTCCCCTACTGATCATCCTAGTGCTTATGTTCCACAGATGAGAGAAATCATATGATCCTTGTCTTTCTCTGCTTGACTTATTTCACTTAGCATTACCTCCTCCAGTGCCGTCCATGTTGTAGCAAATGTTGAGAACTCGTTCTTTCTGATAGCTGAGTAATATTCCATTGTATATATGGACCACAACTTCTTAATCCAGTCATCTGTTGAAGGGCATCTCAGCTCCTTCCACGATTTAGCTATTGTGGACATTGCTGCTATGAACATTGGGGTGCATATGGCCCTTCTCTTCACCACGTCTGTATCTTTGGGGTAAACACCCAGTAGTGCAATGGCTGGATCGTAGGGTAGCTCAATTTTTAACTTTCTAAGGGACCTCCACACTGTTTTCCAGAGTGGCTGTACCAACTTGCATTCCCACCAACAATGTAGGAGGGATCCCCTTTCTCCACATCCTCTCCAACATTTGTTGTTTCTTGCCTTGTCTATTTTTGCCATTCTAACTGGTGTAAGGTGGTATCTCAGTGTGGTTTTGATTTGAATTTCCTTGATGGCTAATGATTTTGAACATTTTTTCATGTGTCTGTTAGCCATTTGTATGTCTTCATTGGAAAAGTGTCTGTTCATATCTTCTGCCCATTTTTTGATTTGTTTATTTGTTTCTCGTGTATTGAGTTTGAGAAGTTCTTTGTAGATCTTGGATACCAGTCCTTTATCTGTAGTGTCATTTGCAAATATCTTCTCCCATTCCGTGGGCTGCCTCTTAGTTTTTCTGACTGTTTCCTTGGCTGTGCAGAAACTTTTAATCTTGATGAAGTCCCATAAATTCATTTTATCTTTTGTTTCTCTTGCCTTTGGGGATGTGTCATGAAAAAGGTTGCTTTGGCGGATGTCGTAGAGGTTGCTGCCTATGTTCTCCTCTAGGATTTTGATGGATTCCTGTCTCACATCGAGGTCTTTCATCCATTTGGAGTTTATTTTTGTGTATGGTGTGAGAGAGTGGTCAAGTTTCATTCTTTTGCATGTAGCTGTCCAATTTTCCCAGCACCATTTATTGAAGAGACTGTCTTTTTCCCACCGGATGTTTTTTCCTGCTTTATCAAATATTAGTTGCCCAAAGAGCCGAGGGTCCATTTCTGGGCTCTCTATTCTGTTCCATTGGTCTATGTGTCTGTTTTTGTGCCAGTACCATGCTGTCTTTGTGATCACAGCTTTGTAGTACAGCTCAAAATCCAGCATTGTGATGCCCCCAGCTTTGTTTTTCCTTTTCAACAGTTCCTTGGAGATTTGGGGTCTTTTCTGGTTCCATACAAATTTAAGGACTATTTGTTCCAGTTCTTTGAAAAATGTCATCGGTATTTTGATTGGGATAGCATTGAAAGTGTAGATTGCTCTGGGTAGCATGGACATTTTAACTTTTTAAATGCCTTCAAAGGCTCTCTAATTAGGTAGAGGTTAAGTCTTAAATCTTTGCAAGTCTTGCAAGGGAGTCTAAGATTGGCCCTTGACTTCATTTCCAACATGCTTTTCTCAAATCATTTTTGGAACTACCCTGAGCAACATTAAACACCTTTCAGTGCCTCTGCTGTACTGTATTTTCTCTACGTTTTTGTAATTTCCACCCTTTCTCTCTGCAATGCTGTTATCATCCTACGAACCTTGCTGGGATCAACTCTTCTAAAAGAAAGACATACCCCATTCTCCCCGGGTCCCACCCCAACTGGGTTAGGTTCACTCTTCTGAGTTCTCATTCCTCATTCTATAATCTAATCTATTCTCTAGCCATATTGTACATTATTTGAGGACAAAGATTATATTCTGCTACCTATTTATCATCTATTATTATTTGTATTTCTATTGCCTTGCACAGTGTGTAATGCACAAAAGGCACTCAATATATGTTGGTAAATGGTAATTAAATATCCTTAAAATTTTTCTATTTAGTTAGGTCTTCAGGGAATAGCAAGTTAAGTTTTTGGAAGGCAGGGATGGGTCTTCATTGCATTTTTCCTTCTTATAGAACTTAACAGGACTTCATGTGTAAAAATTACTAAATAAATAAAAATATTAAATGTAATGCTAGAATACGACAGCTATTAGAGTATAGGCTTCAGTGGCAGAAATCTGAGTTCAAATCCTTTTCTTCAATCTTTGGAAGATGAATCAGAGCCACAAATCCTCCATAGAATAATCTCTATCTCTTTCTTCCATATAGGCTTCATTTTTCTTCTTTACTTCTACTTAGCTAAATGCTTTTTTCTGTTTCACTGCTTTTTGTTTTTGCTTTTGTTTTCATCACTTGTCTCCCCTTTCTCTCTCTTCCTCTGAGTACATGTGCAGATTCACATGTGCACCATGTGTGTTTGGGAGTACGTTAAGTGTGGGTGGTTTGCCAACCACAAGACCCTGTGAGTGTAACAGAAAAGCTATAAGCCAAAACTAAGAGTGAATACAAATGCAGACCAACAATGCAAACATAAATAAAACCATGCAAAGCATAAGAGCTGCACAGAGACAACACTAAGATTGTTATAATTTAACTTTTTCTTCTTTTAACCTTTGCACATTCTTATTGTCCTATTTTATTCTTTGCAGTTTCCTCTGCTCCCCCTCTCTGCTTTTTCACCAAGGAGGAGGAAAAAAGGAAAATGTGAAGAGCAACTTTCTTTAAAGAGGAAATACACTAAAGCCTTTTAACCTTAGAGGGAAATTCATTATTTAAATTGGGAACTACATGGACTCCCAATACCCTGTCTGCTCTTCAGCCAGTCACCTTATAGGTGAGACCACTATGATTACCCCTGCTCATTTACAGAGAGCGGCTACCATGGTCCTCATTCTGGGAAAGTCCTGTGAGGAAGCCAACCTCTACAGTAGCCAAGGAAACCTCTACCAGTTGCATATACTGTAGATTTTAATCACCTGGTAGTAAATGTGACCAACTGGCCAGGAAACAACAAGTGCTTGAGAAAAACCAGTGGTATTAAAGAAAGAATCAATAGTTTAAAAAATGGCACAGCACATAATCACCTAGGCTATTATTTCCTACCCTGAGTTGAAACTGAATAGTTTGATCTAAAAGCAGATTTCACATTCTAGGGAAAAATAACCACAACAGTTCAGTCAATCCCTTTTCTCTTAGGACTCCTCTGATGATTCTGATTATCAACTTAATTCCAACCAAGCCCCCAGACAAGGTGCCAGCTTCCTGGGGCACTTAATTGCATTCATAAGAGTTTATGAGCAAGGGGAATTTTCAGCCTAATGCCAAGTAATTGACAACTAAATTTTTTTCCTGGTTTCAACCCAAATATTTATTCTTAACATGGCAAAAGTTTAGGATTTGTAGCATTTCCATAGCTTCCAATTATCTCCATTGCTGCAGGACACGGACCATATATAAGTCTCATGTGGTAATCACTAACATTTATCTTTGTTATTGTCACCTGGTATCTTCCTCAATGTCAAAAGAGTCTTAGAAAATGAAGCTCTGCAGTTTTGCTGGCCCAACAACAGAGGAGAAACCCTATCTCTGTATGACAGAGAATGGGCAGCAGAAACATCTCTGACAGCTGTTGCATGATGGGGTACGATAAAGGTCATTTCCTGCAAATGTTAGGGGTTTTTAAGAATCCCACAGGCACTGGAGAAATAATTGGACTCAAGCAATCAATCATACTTGAAGCATGTGAAGTATATCTAAGGACCAAAGGTCAGGATTTAATGCCCAAATTCATCCAATTGTCTGGAAATAAAAAAAAAAAATTTAACTTCACAGAAGGTTATATGGAGGAATTTAATTGAAGTTAAATATAAATTAATTATAGATTTTTTTCTTTCTTTGAAAATCTTTGTTGATAAGGACTAATATGATAAATTAGAACCTAAGTGATCTCCCTGAGACTTTATTATTCAAGTAATTAATAAAAGCATACTGAAGTTTTTAACTGATTTTTCTTAAGAAGTGTTACTTTTGTCATAAACTAAAAGTAATTTAATATATTGGTTTTAATTGACATTAATAATTTTAAGAATGAAATTTAAGAATATAACTATGGTTTAACATCCTAAGATGTTTAGCTGGAAATTTAATTTTAAATCACCTGGTTCTCTTCTAGATTCATATGTTATTAAATGCGGTTTTGCTTAAGCTATGATAGTGTTAGGATAATAATGAAATTTAAAAACTGTAATCCTGTTCAAGACCTTAAATCTTTTTATTGAGTGTGACAGACTTCTAATTGTCCCTAAATACCCAATTCCCTCTTCTTTCTTTTAAATGCAACTTTTTATTTTGAAATATGTTGGCTTCCTGAAGTTTCAAAATAGTAATGATCATTCTGGTATATTTTAAAGCAGCTTCACCCAATGATCATATCTTCCATAACCACAGTACATGGTCAAAAGCAGGAATCTCACATTGGTACAATACTCTTTTTTTTTAATTTTTCTTTTCAGAGAGAGTGCACATGCACGAGTTGGGGGAGGGGCAGAGAGCGAGAGGGAGAGAGAGAGAATCTCAAGCAGGCTCCACCCCCAGAGTGGAGCCCAATGCGGGGCTTGATCTTATGACGCTGAGATCACGACCTCAGCCTAAATCAAGAGCGAGACACTTAACCAACTGAGCCACCCGGGTGCCCCAACATTGGCACAATACCCTTAACTTGCAAATATACTTTATATAGATTTTAAATGCACTCTTCTTTTGCTCTCTTTTATGTGTATAGTTCTTTGAAATTTTATACCAAGTGTAAATTTGTTGAAGCATCACCACATGGTACATATTACCATTAGGGTACAGAACGGCTCCATCGGCACAAAGACACTCCCTTATGTTACCCATTAACAGTTCTGTCCTCCTCCCCAACCCTAACCTCCGGCAGCAACTGACTACTTATCACTATGATTTTGCCATTTCAAGAATGTTATAGAAACAGAATCATATCATATCCAATTTTTTCAGATTGGCTTTTGCACTCAGCATAAATCCTTGACATCCTTCTAAATCATTTTTTGTATCATTAGTTTGTTTCTTTGTATTTGTTGTATCACACTTTATTCACCAGTTGAATTTTGGGTGCTTTCCAGCTTTTGGCTACTATAAAGTGACTGCGAACATACTTTAGTTCGCTAGGATAGAAACCCAGGAGGGCTGGGCTGTATCGTGGTTGTTAACTTTAAGAAACAGCTGAGCTGCTTTCCAGAATGGCTATGACATTTTACGTTTTCATCAACAATGTTTGAGAAATCCAGTTGCCCTCTATCCTTGTCAACACTTGATACTGTATTTTTTAATTTTTTTGCCGTTTTAATAGGTATGCAATGGTATCTTACTGTAGCTTTAGTTTGCATTTCCCTAATGACTAATGATGGTGAACATCTTTTCTCTCGTGTGTATTTGCCATCTCTATACCCTTTTGGGAGAAATATCTGTTAAAATGATTTGCCTATTTTCTGATTTTTTTAATTGCTGAGATTAGAGAATTCTTTATATATTCTGGATAAAAATTGTTTCTCAGATATGTGATTTGATAATATGTGTCAATGACAAACTTGATACTCTAAATAGACCTTGATCCTCTTAATAGGGATCACACAACAGAGCAAAAGTTTTTAAGTTTGATGGTCTATATTATTTTATTTCTTTTATGGATTGTACCTTTGGTGTCATGTCTAAGAGCTCCTTGTCTAACCTAAGCAAAGGAAAAATTTTTCCTGTGATTTCTTCTAGAAGTTTTATAGCGTTTTTTTAAATGTCTCATTTAGATCTATGATCCATTTTGAGTTAATTTTTATATAAGATGTTAAGTTTAGGTTTGGTTCTAGAGAGTTCTGTTTGGATATTGATGGGAGAAGGACAAATTTCAGAAGGAAGAATACTGATGAGTGAAAAATGATGTCAGTGTGTACTGAACAAAGTTTCAAGATAGTGACAGAGGAATAAGGAAATTGGACAGTAGTCAAAATCAAACACACTAGAATACAGAAAGAAGAGTGAAGAGAATGACAGAGTTCTGAAAGAAAATGAAAAATTTAAGAGTAGGTTCAAAATATCAAAAAGCTTTCTAGTTCTTAGACTTGCCCACAGTTGGACTAGGCTATCTTGGTTGAGAGTTTATAAAGATGTTCCTATATATATTATCAATAATACTTGAATAATAGCATTCTGGCTATAAAACCTCTTACTTGCTCAAAAGAGTCATCCCGATGGTGAAATTTTAAATCTGTTAAGGAAGTTTATTATAACTTGAAAACAGCATAATAATTTAAGGTGTATTTCTATGCTTCTGAAATTCTTTTGTATGGCTTTTTGTTCAAGAGAGTATAACTCAAAAGCTAAAGAAGGACAACATTTTTCTGATATTCCGAAGATACTTAGTAGCATCAGAAAGGCAAAGGATAGCTTACAAAATAACAACAACTCTTAAAATTGGGCTAAAAAGCAATCTTAAACAATGAAATTTAACAGAGAGGCCATGAAGAAGTCACATTTAAGAGGAAGATAAAGCACCACGTAAAACTTGGAATTTGTTAAAATAACAACAAATAGAAAAATGAAGTAAATATTTCATTTCAATTTTAAGATTTCCCAAGACCCATTAGCAACATGGCAAGTGTAAATTGAGAACTGGTTTTTATGGGAAAAATGATAATAATTTCTACTTTCACTATCTTTTCCCTAAGTAGATTTACAATGATGTGTGTATTTCCATGAAGAGTTGCTTAATCCAATAAGCTTTCCATTGACATCCCATGTCAGATAGGAACACCACTGTATCACTTACTGATTTCACTAGTATTAGCCTTTTCCTAGAAACTAAAACCAGATGTTACTGAAATTTACACACATGTACATGCACACAGAGTCTATTAAAAATCAATTATTCATCTTTCTGCCTATAATTTTCAGAAGGAAGAAAAGAAAGATGTGCTCAAAGACAAACTATTATTTATCAGAAAAAGCATAAAGATAACTCTCAACCTGAATATTTCCAGTAAGTGTCTTGCTGAAAATTACTGAGGTGATTCTACAAAAATATCTTAGTTTTTAGAGCACATAGAAAGCCATTTCCACAAATTTGATTTTTTTTAGTTTTATCAAGATAATTGGCATACAGAACCGTATAAATTACATAATGACTTGACCCACATATATTACAAAATGATTAGCACATAAAGCTTAGTTAACATCAGCTCACATAGATACACAAAGAAAAGAAAAAATGTTTTTATCCTTGTGATGGGGTCTTTTAGAATCTAGTCTTTTAGCAGCTTTCAAATATACCGTACAGCAGTATTAGCTATAGTCATCATGTTGTATATGTTACATTCCTAGTATTTATTTATCTTATAGCTGGAAGTTTGTTTCTTTTCATTAACTTCCTCCAATTCTCCTCATTCCAACCCCCCCATCCCCACCTCTGGTAACAGCAAATCTGATCTTTCTCTGTTTTGTTTTTGTTTTTGTTGTTTTTTTTTTTGCTGTTGTTTTAGATTCCACGAGTAAATGACATCGTATAGTATTTGTCTTTCTCTGACTTATTTCACTTGGCATAATGCTCTCAATATTCACCTATGTTGCCACAAATGGCAGGATTTTCTTCTTTATGGCTGAATATTCCGTGTGTGTGTGTGTGTGTGTGTGTACATTTTCCAGATTTTGCTCATCCATTCACCTCTGATGGACATTCCATGATTTCCATGTCTTGGCTGTTACAAACAATGCTGCAATGAACATGAGGCAGATATCGCTTCTACAGTGATGTCATTTCCTTCAGATGTATACCGACGACTGGGATTTCTGGATCACATGGTAGTTCTAGTTTTGATTTTCTGAGGACATCCATACTGTGTTCCAGTGCCTGCACCAGTTTACATTCCCACTAACAGTGCACAGAGGTTGCCTTCTTTCCACATCTTCACCAGCCTTTGTTACTCGTCTTTCTGATGATGGCCATTCTAACAAGTATGAGGAGAAGATAGTTCACTGTGGGTTTGATTTGCTTTTCCCTCATGAGGAGTGATGTTGAGCACCTTTGCATGTGTCTATGGCCATCTGAATGTCTTCTTTGGGAAAAAAGTCTATGTAGGTCTTTGGCCCTTTTTTAATTGGAGGATTTTTGTTATTATTGAATTGTATGAGTTCTTTATATACTTTGGATATAATTTGTAAATATTTTCCCCCATTCTGCAGACCGCCTTTTCATTTGGTTGATCATTTCTTTTGCTGTATGGAAACTTTTCATTTCTATTTATTTATTTTTAAATATTTATTTTAGAGAAAGAGAGAGCATGACCCCAAGTGTGGGAGGGGGTGGAGGGAGAGAGAGAGTCCTCAAGCAGACTCCCCACTGAGCATGGAGCAGATCCCAAGACCCTGAGATCATGACCCAAGCCGAAACTAAGAGCTGGCTGCTTAACCAACTGAGCCACCCAGGCACCCCAGTGTGGAAGCTTTTTAATTTGATGTAGTCCCACTTCCTTATTTTTTATTTTGTTGCTTATGCTTTTGCTACCATATCCAAAAAAAATCATTGCCAAGATCCATGTCCAGGAGCTTTTTTCCTGTTTTCTTCTAGCAGTTTTATGGTTTCAGATCTTACATTTAAGTCTTTGATACATTTTGAGTTAGTTTGTGTGAGTGGTGTCCACAACTTTTTAATGTTCGTAATAAATTTGAACATACAACATATCATCCAAATTTATTAGACAGCTTGAAGTATAGTAGTCAAATATCTAGCATAGATTAGTTGAAATGGGTAGCTCTCTTAAGACTTTAAAATTTGTCCTTCTCATAGATCTGAACTCCTAAATGTGTAAAATGAAGCGTTAATTAATGTTAGCAACACTTTTCAAAATACTATTTAAGTTCCAGAACAACCACAATGCTCAGAAATGGTCCCTTTCCAGGTTATTTCATGCTCTCTGTAAGATTTCTGGATTGGGTATGAGTTATGTCAAGTATGAGTTAATATTGATATTATTTCTGTCTTTTTCACAAACCATAAGCACACTTCTAAAGTTGTCAATAGTATGAAAAAAAAGAAGCAAATTTTGGAATAGGTGACTTCCCTACATTAACTCAAGTTGACTTTGTTCTTCTGAATGATGACAAATACTATCTTGGAGTAGAATAACATGGAAATTCTGTAAACATGTTTAGTTGAAAGTATCCCAAAGATACACAATAATTCAATGGAAGATATAAAAGTAGATCTCAGAAACAGATTTTAGGTTCACTTCTATTTAATTATCTTAATTTTTCTAGTGTAATTAAGATTCTGCCTTGACTATGTAAGTGGCTTATGAAAGAGTTATAAAAGTAATATGTAGGGACATTTGAAATATTTTCTTTTTGCTCACTTTGAAAAGATTTCCAGTTTGCTTCTAAATGCATATCAAATTTGAAAGGCCAAGTGATTTAAGGCAGGTATATCATTACTTTCCTCTATGGTTTGTTCAAGCAGGTAAAAAGTATGCAAGAATCTGAATGTTCCTTGCAACAGTAGCTTCAATTTTCATCAGCCAAGACCCAATTTGTGTCAGAGGGTAAAACTTGCCTGATTAGATCTGTTCAAAAAGCCGTTAAACAACTTTCAATGTTCTTGCTCTCTCACATTTAGGACACTAAACTTTTACAGAGACAGGCTGTTTGAAGCCTTCCTAATTATTTCCATTATTATCCAAGAAGGATTACTGATGTTCAGCCTCCATTGGAATTCTCAAAAGTTCTCAGTGCAAATTATATGGCAATCTAAAATGCCTTTCTCTGGCTTTATGGCCTGATTATTATTTAGAGTCTCTCCAGCAGTGAACTTGAAGATCATGCAAATGTGCTCTTTGGGAAAGTCACTGTATAGCTGAATAATTTGTTTTGTAGGAAGCCAGCTCAAGTTTATCATCAACCACGAAAATTCTTTATCAATGCTTTTCTATAAAGTAGGCCTATTATTATACCAGTTCCACTTTAACTCTGACAGAAAGCCGATTGGGAATGCTATTATTAAGTCATAAATGCCTATTTTAAAATATGTTGCCTCATATTATTACACTGTATCGTTTCATTAATTCGTGTAATATTTCCTTTGGTTTTTAGTATCTTCTATGTCATAATCAAAACTAAAATAACTCTAAAAATGTAAAGTCTATAGCATAGATTTAAAGTCAAGAGTCCGTATGCGTCTACAACTTAATATGTATAAATACATACAAATTTAACTAGACAGAAGTGACCATGTTCACTCACTACATGCAATATTTACAATGCTGAATAACAACTGTATTTGCCAAGATATTCACAGTTCATAATATTGTGAGATAAAATGTAGCTATAAACATTAATCAATGGCATGTTTATTAAACCTATATTTCTTAGATCATAAGATATACTGATGAACAAATTTCACTGTGTAATAACAAGGAGCCTAGAGCCAAGTGGGAACAAAAATACCTAAGTAATTTTAATTTGTGAGATAAACTATCAGTATAGGGATTTATTCAGGATACCACTGGCACACCTTACACCCATTCAGGAAAGTTGTTAACAAACGATATTCAAATAGGACCTAATTAGGCATGAGGTCCTAGAATAGAGAGAGTGTGCCAGTCAGGAGAAGACATGTCTACATGGACAGTAGGAATATGTTACAACTGAGGTTTAAAGTCATATTAAATCAGACTTAAAATGGAGTTTGGTCTTCATCTTGATGTTGAGATAGATCACTGAAGGAGAGTGATATAATCACATTTCAGTTTGGAAAGATCATCCTGGCTCAAGTATAATGAATGTTTTAGAGGGAATAATGGAATTAGACCAGTTCAGATAAGAAATGATACTGTCTTACCCTGTGGTAGTGATGGAAAAGAAAGAAAAAAAAAACATAAAATAAACTTACTTCTCAACTTATTCTGTTATGACTATTGTTTTGTAATAGACTTTACAGATGTTACTTTTAAAATATTCTGTTAGTCTGAGGAGCCATTTATTTATAGATCTCCTTGTATTATTTGTAACAATATTGTATTTATTTTTTTAAAGGTTTTTTATTTTTATTTATTTGACAGAGAGAGAGAGAGCCAGCGAGAGAGGGAACACAAGCAGGGGGAGTAGGAGAGGAAGAAGCAGGCTCCCAGCGGAGGAGCCTGATGTGGGGCTTGATCCCAGGACCCCAGGATCATGCCCTGAGCCGAAGGCAGGCGCTCAATGACTGAGCCACCCAGGTGCCCCTGTATTTATCTCTTAAGCACAGATTCTCTACACATCATCTCAAGTTCCCAGATTGTTTTATTAAAACATTTATCTTCAATCATCCAAATGTGACTAAACACTATCTGAAAAGTCCCATAGTATTCCATACCTGTGAACACATTTACATTTTTGTGCTGAAAGATACATGAAAACAAAGGCTTAGATATTTGATCTTACTGATTTGAAGAAATGATAACATGAAAAGAGAGGTAAACGGAGGCTAAGAAAATGTAAAGTGTGTATTGTGGAAACAGACATGTTATCTGAAAAGTGAATTGTCTGAGGGAAATATAGATCTAAGAGGCATGCATGAAAAATGCAAAAGGAGAGAGACGTGATTGCATACAAATCTAAACTATTTTAACTAGTGCCTACTCATAAAAACACCATCATTTGAATCATATTATGGATTTATGATCTTCCGAAACTGAAATGTGATACCGCTCTCCTTCAGTGGTATGTCTCAGCATCACGACGAAGGCTGTATATGTAGATACACACACATACACATTTATATACATACACAGATATATGTAAACTTATGATCTCATCACTGTAACACTATATGTATATGATGAGACTGTTATTCTAGAAAGCAATAGAACACAGACATTTTAGTCAATTAGAAAAGAGAAAATGAGGTTCAGATACCAATTTCCGGGTTTCAGGCAAGACACATAACCTCTTTGGGCATCAATGTCCTTATCTGTAAAATGACAAAACATACCCTACTATGTATCTCTTGTGTAAATGTATAAAAAGGAGATGGTAGTTTTGAAAGTGGTTTTGGAAAACATGTGCAAGGGGTTCGGTAATGATTCACTGTAGGGAGTGACATTTCTGAAGGAGTCAGAAAGATAGGGGTAACAAAATTCATTCAAACTTAATAGGAAAAGTAGTATTTACTAACTGGCAGGCTTTTAAGATTACGGAAAGAACCAATTTTACATGAATACTATATCTATTCCTCTGAAAATGCTACAAAAATATAGGAATCCATAATGTTAGATATTTTCAAGTTTTGTAGTCAAAATAACTTCCTTAATATTTCTTACACATTTCTCATACACATATGCTTCACACATGCTCCCCATTTTTCAGACAAGGTCAATGTTTTCACTACAATTCATTTACATTGTTATTAGAACTATTTTCTAGGTCTGTTGATAAAATTTGGCCTCACACATTGATAACACATTTTTCTAATTACACTGTAATTTTCACTAGTAATTCTAGCTTTTTTGAATATACAAATCATTTCAACTTATTATATCATTGCTTTAACACTTCATACAAATCTTGAGACATTTAGGCCACAAAAGATTATATTTAATATTAAAAGGATCAAATGTAAATAATTCTCAATTACTTATCCAAAGTGAAAACTTGAATAACGTGTATAGTCTAAATGTGCAAATAATCAGAAGATACAGATTTTTTACCCTCCTGCTACCGAATGTTTCCCTGAGTTGCTGTCAATGTTTACAGTGTTGTGCTTTAATTCCTACTCTCTTGTCAAGACACCAATTGAGGGGGCGCCTGGGTGGCACAGCGGTTGGGCGTCTGCCTTCGGCTCAGGGCATGATCCCGGCGTTCTGGGATCGAGTCCCACATCAGGCTCCTCCGCTATGAGCCTGCTTCTTCCTCTCCCACTCCCCTGCTGTGTTCCCTCTCTTGCTGGCTGTCTCTATCTCTGTCAAATAAATAAATAAAATCTTAAAAAAAAAAAAAAGACACCAATTGAAAACAGAATGCTAAGAACTCAGTGAGAACTAAGAGTGATAAATGAAGTGCCAGCATAATTTGGAAATTGGAAAATGTGCCCTTGAAAACATATTAGTTCGCTCAGTTTGTAACGTGTAACAGCAGTATTGGTTTTCTCTCTTCACTGCTAGGTCAAGACACTGATGGAAGTAGGAGTCGGCCGAGCCAGAAACAGATCTTCAGCTGGGGTCCAGTAAAGAGTGTGGGAAGGCTTCCCCGAGGCTGGCAAATATCTCGCCCCAGTGGCTAACACCCCTTGCTCTGTCATTCTGCCTGAGATTTCACCCAAAATGACATTCGCTTATGTGGTTAAGCTCAAGTATTTCCAGGAAGCTTAAGCAAGCTACGGTAGCCATTCCAACTTCCAGAAAGTCTCCCTCTTTGCTGTGATTGACCAAAAAAAAAAAAAAAAAAAAAAAGAGGTAATTTTTGGTGGAAAGCAGAAATGAATTTGGAGCACTGGGATATTTTTCAGAGAAGAGAGGCCTGGTAAATTTTAGTAGCCAACAGGAAACATGAAACATAGAAGTCAGGGGAGAATGAAAAAGGTGATACCAGGACATAAATAAACACAGAAATGGGCAGAGGAATAAAATAAATAAATAAATAAATAAATAAATAAATAAATAAATAAATAAATAAACAAACAAATAATAACAACAATAAGAACAATTATAATAACAACTCTCATGTCTTAAACTTTGCCCAGAGCAGTCCCAAAATATTCTATGTGGAGAAAGTGTAGGAACATGTCCAATGTGTAACTAAGATCAGTGGTCCCCTTGTGCGATGCCATGATCTTGCCTGGCTCGTGGCCTAAACAACTGGGTGAATCCTGAAATCTGCTCCACTCAGGAGAAAAGCTGGAGTGGCACATCGAATGTGCACATCTTCACAGCCTGGAACCTCAGGGTGGTTCCAGAACACTTTTCTCCTTTGCTTCCACGTTGGTCCAGTTATGTAGTTCTATCAATACGGATAACAGAATGTACTCAGAGAATCAGATGAGCATGGACTCTCCACCAGGAAGGTAAGTCAACGTAACACAAAAACAGATATGGCTATCAGAGTGGAACACGTGTCTTTTCCTAGCTGGGTATTTTGTCTCTCACAACACAACCTTGCAGACTATCAAGGATATAACAATTTTTGAAAGGGTCATGTTAGGAAAAGAAAATTATACACAGATGCAGCATTTTCCAATCTCTGTGCCATAGATAAGGTAGCTCTGAGAGTAACCAGGAAGGGGCTCGAATAGCGTGAGCCACTGGATCACTGTCACACACACTATAAGAAGCATGTCCTTTTACAGTAGGCTGTCTTACAAAAATGTCCATTTTCCGGGAATGGCATAGTACCAACAAAAGATGTTTTTGTTCTCCATTCCCACACTGTTTAAGAAAAGGCGAAAAAACATGGGTTACTTAAATTATAGCACATCCATAGCACACCATGGAATACAAACAAGGACGAAAACATCCTTGAGGGGGCTTAACTAAAATATGTGTGCCAACAATGCTGCCATGCCTGTACAATAAGCACATAAAAATACCAAAACTAATTTATTAAATTAAAACACACAGAACTGTACACAGTACAGAACTTTTGCCAAAGTTCAAGGGTAACACACGTGAAGAGTTAACACCTTCCAGAGAGTCTTTCAGTAAATCCTGAAAATTCCTATCCTCAAGTCCCCTGCCTTTGAGAGTGCTTACTTCTAACTTCTGCCTTAGAATCTCCAGCCACCATTAGCACAATCTCCTCCTTACTAGCGAGGTTAGACCTTCCCTGACACAAATCCCTCTTGTCTTTAGGATGTAACACTAGGTCTGCATTATCAGTCTAGAAGGACCCTCTGGTGGCAGTTGTGGTGCAGGCTCCTAGTGGGTCATTTTGTGGTTATCTCTGGTCCTTCGCGTACCTCCGAATAATATTAGCTGTGAGGCGATGGGTTTGACACTGCTAATTTCACAGAAGCATCTAAGGCATGAAAGGCTTCTCTTTGAGTATAAGGGTAAGTTACAGACCTTTATCTTTTATTTATTGGTAACGGTTGAATCAGATGTACATGCATATATATTTACATACACACACACACACACACTCCTCTATGTCCCAAAGATTAACGCTGAGCCTTATCTTATCCTGAAGTCTCCAAACTGCTTACTGAAATCAGGCAGATGAGATGAGAAGAGATGAGAAGGGGAGGGGAGGGGAAAGAGAGGACAGGAGAGAGTGGAAAGGGAGAGAAGAGAAAGAGGAGAGGAGAGGAGAGAAAGAACACCACAAATCTCAGTGGAACAGGCCATGCGTAAGAAGCAAGCTATGTGGTGAGAATGAAGAAGTGAGCACTAAAATTCCATCAAGAAACGACTCTTCAGCTCCACTGCCTGCGGCCACATGGGAACGAGGACCAGGTTTCCAGAGCTTCCAGTTCTTACACAGAAGCCAGGAATCCTCATGTACAATTTCTTATATGTTGACTTAAAATAGTTAAGTCTTGTGCAGACCAAACAAAAAATTTCCGTGAGAAGGATTTAGTCAATGAGCAGTGAGCGTGACCCTCAGTCTAAACAAATAAGAAGATAGGGAAACATCTGCCTAACTTCTTGATCACTGGCCGTTATTTCTCAACACCCGAGTTAGTACTTCTGGATTCTAGAGCATTGTTTCTTCCCCTTCTTCAATCAGACACTTTCAAATCATGCTGCCTCCCCTACACACACACCCCAACACACAAAATGAGACTAAGAAAGGAGTCTACTGCTGAGCCAGGAACATATCTCTAAAAGTTACCCTATCCCAGTTACAAAGAACCCTGGAGGAAACTTCCTCCACCTGACCTGTTCGGACTTTTTATCTTATCCAAGACCCATTTCCCTGCCAGGCTCACTGGGGAAGTAGAAGGAGGATTCCTCTATTAAGTGTGTACTAAAACTATTGTCTCCTCCCTCGATCTACTCTTTCGATATGAGTTCAAGCTCTCATCACTTCTCATCCGGCCCACTTGTCAATTTACATGAAGTTCATCGCCGCCCTCTAATCCAAACTTCCCACTGTTGACAATATCCTTGCTTATGCCTTAGACACCATCAAAGACACACCAAAGTCACTCTGCATTGCCTTGGACTTTCTTATGGTTACCAACTGTGACCACAGGCTCTCATGTACGTTCTGTCCTCCTATTATACTCATCCCCAGACTTAAATCCCCCTTAACACTGATCCTTGAAATTGGTGTTTCAATCAAAATCCATTCAACCACAGTCAGGATTATTTAAATTGAAAATAATGTAATAATGACAATTTAGTAAAAGATGTTAGAATCAGAGACTTGATGAAAGACAGAAGGTAAGATTTTTAAAATGAGAGATTACTCAACATTCTTCAAGCCACATTTCTTTATTTTTTATTCTCATTCACATAGGATTGATGTTATACCTAAGATAGTTGTAAAGATTAGAACTTAGAAGGAGGAATATATGCATGTATTCTTTTAGAAGTTATCTTCTGAAACCTTAGACTATCACCAATATTGAAGATAAAGAAATGTTTTGACAGGCTCTTGGATTTCTCATGTTGTATTTCTATCAAGAATTATGCTTAACTTGTATGCTCATGCTACAAGTTAACTGCCTTTTCAACATTCTTTACAGTCTTCTGCATGACAAAAGATACCATAAAGGAAATCAAAGACAAGCAAATTAATAAGGAAATGACAAAACAGTAAATAAGGTTAAATGGATAAAGATACAAATAGCAAATTCACAGAAAAACCTATACAATGGGACACAAAATTATGAAAAAATCCTTATGAAAACATGTGCAGTCCCATTAATAATCAGGATTGTACCATAAAACAGCAATGGGATTTTTTTAAAAAATCAACTAAATATTATTTATTGTTGGATAATTTTAAGTGTAAGTGAGAGTATAAAGAAATGGACATTCCTAAACTGGGGATGAAAATGCAAATTGGTATACAACCTGTTTGGAAGGAAAATTAATTAGGGAAATTAAATATGCACATACTTTGTGATGCAAGATTCCATTTGCCAGCATGTACACCAGAGAAAAGTGTGTTACATCTTCAAATAGGCAGACACTGAGTGCTCTGCATGGCTGTCTGTAGGAGGATAGTGCATTTAGAAAAAAATGGGGCAGAAACAGATAGGGAGTGATAATGTCAAAAATCCAGATACAAACTATGGGTGATTTGCTGCCATTTATGTCACCGATATTTAGTGGAAGAACAAAGACTTAGGGTCACCTTAGAAACCATGAAATGTATGTAAATATCAATCTTAAAGCTTTGGGAATATTTATCGATCTTTATAATTTATAGGTAATGGGCACTGGATGCTTGATCATCTGATGATGTTAGTTCATCAGATTCTCAAACAGTTCATGACTCAGAAGATGAACAACGTTTTTAGAGTTAATAAAAAAGGATTACTGAATCTATTATATATATTTTGATTTTAGGATTTAAAATGCTTTTTGTACTTCTCACAGTCAACACCGAGGTCTATGATACAAAATACATTGATAATAATATTTACAATATAGGATTGTTATAGGGGTTTCTTGAGGTAATGTATGTAAGTACCCTACGGATATGCGAACCGCAAGGCTGGTCCGTGGGAGGGACTCATTATGTTGGTCAGTCATGCTAGTATTCCACTGACTCAGCATCTCTCTCTAAAATAACGGTATTTATGAATTCAAGACATACCTTTCATGAATAGCAAGAACTTGCTCTATGACAAAAATAAACATAACAATTTTGTTTCTGTTGAACACCAAGCCAACTCTTTCCTTTCAAACCATGTTTACAAGGGAAATACTCATAAAGCTGAGATGGCTGGTGGTTCTAGGGATCACCTAGAAAATGGATTGTCAGAGATTGATTAGACACTGACTGGAGACACCAAGTAAGACAACAGTAACAAAGTAAGCAAGCTATCTGTGATTCAGAAACTGATAATCAAAAGTGCACTGATCAGCTACTATTACAGCAACCAAGTGATTTCCTCCAGTTCGGGCTCTATTTCTGATATAGCGTCATATGTTATCAATGAAAAAAATAATAACTAAATCTCCCTTCTCCTAATTTCCAGTTCCCTTCAAGGGAAACAATAATTTTATCGCCCCATTGCTAAAATGAAGTTGCATTAAATACATCTGCTCTCTAAACTTTCTGATGTGGTACTGTAAAAGTAGTTAGGTTTCCACTGTAAGACTGAATGAAATCAGTGGCCGTAATTAGGACCCAACTTACGTCATAACAGTACCTGGGGGGGGGGTATTTATCTCAGTGTTCCTGCTTTTCCATTCTTGGAAGCCGGTTTGGATGGATCCCAATGCCCTATAAGTCCTCCTGCGTTTGACTATTATCGGTCTCCTCCCCAGGAATCATTCTGCCCAAACCAAAACTCCACTCAATAGATAAATGCTACCAATCACGGAAAGGGAAAATTGAAAACTTGTAAGTATTCCCCAATATTAATGTGCCTGAACAATCATATTTAATTGGTTCTCAGGTCTATTATTTGTTCTGTCTACCCAAAGAAAGTTCTATTGTAGTTATTTCAATGATGAACTTGCTTCTTCTCAAAAAGTTTTATTATTCTGAGAAATTGCTTGAAAATAGCAGAAGTTGTAGTGGGGTAGTGAAGGCCTGATAATACATTCTAAAGGTTTTTTTAATAGTGTAATTTATGTTAAAACTTGTCCTAATACATTGCAAGATCACTTAGATATTTTATTTTAAATACTGTATGTAGCTTTCTCACAGCTCTAGTGCCATTTCCAGTAAAATGAGATTTTCATGAAAGACATTAAAAATCATGTTGCACTTAAATGGTGATATTGTTTCAATCTTTCATCAGGCGAGGTCATTTTCGTTCAGAAATTTGACATTCATCTAGAACATTCTGTATCTAAGAAAAATGAAATGCCTACAGTTGCTTCAATTTCCAGACTTAACTACTTTTACATAAGAGTCGAGTTCCTCTTCAGCCCACTAAGGTACTCACACATCTTCTTTATTCTTTAAGGCCAAACTGTCCTGAAACAGCTCCCCTGGAAATCTGACATAGTTACAGAAAAGAGCCATAAAATGTCTTATTAAAGGATTCAAGCTCGCAATCATTAACATGTAGATATGTATTTCACTTGGGTATAGAAATTAACCTACTATGCTTTATTTATTTTTAAATTTTATACATTGATACCCCTTGTACATTAATACCCCTAATCTGGGATTCAGGGGAGCTAATAAACACACATTTCCTCCTGTTCCTTTTCTTCCTCCTCCTCACTCATTAGTTTTCTTCTCTAAGAATACACATTAAGAAGTTAAATGCTAAAAACTGAAATTCAACAGGAGACTTTTGCATGTTTGCAAAGACCTCTGATGTTTCTAGTTAAACACATACCTTATCTCCTTACTCTCACCTAATTTCTTTTTTTTTTAATTTTTTTATTATATGTTAGTCACCATACAATACATCATTAGTTTTTGATGTAGTGTTCCATGGTTCATTGTTTGCGTGTAACGCCCAGTGCTCCATGCAATACGTGGCCTCCTTAATACTATGCTTTTTTTTAATACAAAAGGAGGCAGTCTGGAGAGATTTGAAGGAAACACAAAGGCACAATTAAATTATTAAAAGTTCTTGATAGATACAGAAAGAGAAGCAGGTACAGTTAAACTTTCATCTGATACAGGCTGGGATGAGGATATCTGTGCCTAGAGGCAAAAGTAAGGAAATAGGAAAATGTACCGATTTTGCTGATGATGTATCCTAAATACATGCTTTATTTTGGTTTCCTTCTGAAAAAATTTACTTTTCCTATAATTTACACTTGTATTCCTTGTTTGATTACAAAACAATTTTACATATGTTATGTCTTTGGACTTTTACAGTATTGTATGTTAGAGCAAGTTTTGGCTATTTAACAATGAGGAAATGGAACTTAAGTGACCTCCCATAGGTATATATGTAATAAGTTGAAGAGCAGGGTCATATACCCTATGTCTTGTGTTTCACTAAGTTTTTTAGGCATCATGTTATTGTCTTAGGGGAAAAAAACCCTGCTTTATGAGCCTATAAAGAACATTTTGACACCCTTTGATTTATAAGATTTGTTAGTTGGGCATGCATCAGATTTTCTTTAGTGCACAACAAAATAAATTTAGAAGAGTAAGAATAATTCAAATTCCTAAAGACAACATTGAGTAAATATTTTTAAAAATCAAAATACTATCAAAGTTAACACACACACGCACCCACACACATACGCACACAGCACAAATTTCAAGATACACAGCACAAGAATTTAAAGTCTATCTCCCTTCTGTCTCTTGCTGCCAGAAGTATCCCAGCCAAACAATTATATCTCCCAAGCGAAGATATTGAAGCATGATTTCTTTTTGCTTCCCTGCCCTTTATTTTTTTTTAAATGATTTTTATTATATTATGTTAGTCACCATACAGTACATCCCCGGTTTCCGATGTAAGGCTCGATGATTCATTAGTTGTGTATAACACCCAGTGCACCATGCAATACGTGCCCTCCTTACTACCCATCACCGGCCTATCCCATTCCCCCACCCCTCTCCCCTCTGAAGTCCTCAGTTTGTTTCTCATAGTCCATAGTCTCTCATGTTTCATTCCCCCTTCTGATTACCCCCCCCTTTCTTTATCCCTTTCTTCCCCTACCGATCATCCTAGTTCTTATGTTCCATAGATGAGAGAAATCATATGATACTTGTCTTTCTCTGCTTGACTTATTTCACTTAGCATTACCTCCTCCAGTGCTGTCCATGTTGTAGCAAATGTTGAGAACTCGTTCTTTCTGATAGCTGAGTAATATTCCATTGTATATATGGACCACAACTTCTTAATCCAGTCATCTGTTGAAGGGCATCTCGGCTCCTTCCACAATTTAGCTATTGTGGACATTGCTGCTATGAACATTGGGGTGCATATGGCCCTTCTCTTCACCACGTCTGTATCTTTGGGGTAAATACCCAGTAGTGCAATGGCTGGATCATAGGGTAGCTCAATTTTTAACTTTTTAAGGGACCTCCACACTGTTTTCCAGAGTGGCTGTACCAACTTGCATTCCCACCAACAATGTAGGAGGGATCCCCTTTCTCCACATCCTCTCCAACAATTGTTGTTTCTTGCCTTGTCTATTTTTGCCATTCTAACTGGCGTAAGGTGGTATCTCAGTGTGGTTTTGATTTGAATTTCCTTGATCCCTGCCCTTTATTTTTAACACAATGATTCTGTCCTACAAATTAGTTTCAACTTTTATCACTTAGCTCCATGGACAAGTGTGCTTGCACGCACACACACACACACCTGGGGACGCACACACTCTTCGTTCCGTATCAGCACAGGATCTTCCTTATTTTAATGGCTATAGAAATGTGTTATAATTTATTTGACCAGTTGGACATTTAAGTTATTTCCAAATATATCTTGCACAGATGTCATTTAGATAGCATGTATGTCACTGGATAAATTCCTAGAAGGGGAATTATTAAGCAAAATGAATTATACATTTCAATTTTGAGAAATATTGCCAAACTGCCTGTTGTATTGTATTAATCTCTATTTCCACCAGCAACGCATGAGAATGCATGCTTTCCTGACACCCCATTGACACATTGTGTCAGTAATTTTTTTTTTTTAACTATAGGAATAGGATAGGTATGTTACATAGCTGAGTTTCAATTTGTATAAGTGAGGATGAGATTTTTCCCCACATGCATGTCATCTTCCCAATCCTTCATTGGACATTGGTCTTTTCCCAACTGATTCACATGGATGCTGGACATGTTAAGAATATGAATTCCTTAACTGTTAAAGGAATTATAATTTTTTCCAGTTTTATCTTTTGTTTGTAGAAGTTTATATGCAGTTTTACTTTAATGTAATTAAACACAGCTATTTATATATTTTTGAACTTTTTGTCATTTTAAAAAAGCTTTCTCCAATCCAACACCATAGCATTTGAGTTGAGCTTTGCCTTGATAAGTTAACTAGTGGTATGTTTTATATAAAATATATCATGCAGATGAAGGAATTATCCTATTGGAAAAAAATATCTCCTATTTAAATTTTGGAGTTTGAGATAGTCAACATTTTGCTTTTTGCATGGTTAATATTCAAATGCACAGGCATTGGAAAACAGGCCTAATTGTTTCTAAAGCTATTTCTCGTTCTAAATGATAAAACCACATCTTTCACACAAACAAAGATACTTTGTTCTCATTTCCAGTAGAAACTGACAGCCTCCAAGTCATCTAGTAGTTACCCTAAAGGATCCAACTATAATTAAGATGTAGGAGATGTAGTTTACATCCCTTTGACCAGAATTAGAATTGTATTTGTCAAAATATTTTTCTTATGTTTATTCTAGCTGAAACTAGAAGCTACTTCTCATGAAGTAGATGGTGTAAAAGCATTTGTGGTTTTGTATCTTTACTGAGATTTTACAGTTTTCTGGTGATATTTCTATCTGTGGACTCAAAGCCTCGTAATTAATCATATATGTTGAAAACGCCTTTGTTCTTCATGACATGAAACTGTATTTTTTGAGTGACTTAAATGGGAGTATCTACACATAAACCTATATGCTCTTTTTATATTGATATATACATTTAGTCCAAAAAGTATACAAGTATACTGTTGGATAACAGTAATATTTTGAAGGGATATTCTATAGATTCATGGCTTTGTTCTTTTGTGAGAAAAGATTTTCCCTTTTTAAAAAAGAAAACTATACTCACATTTCTCGGTAAGGCAATTCTGTGTAGTTAAATCAGAGAAAGAACGTTTTGTAAGGTTTAGAGAACTCTTTCAGGAGAGACTACAACATAGACTTGCAGTTAGTATACGTGAATTAGTATAAGTGAAGTAATTATTTAAAGTCCAAGGACTTCATGTGAATCTCCAGAGCAAGTCAAAGCATACCAAGAATTCTCAACATAAAAGAGAGGAGTTGGGTTTGTACATGAATAAGATAATCAGATTTTAAAATTCCAATGTAGTTATCTAAACAGTCCACCCGTACCAATTGTAAATTGTATTCACTTACTTAAAATGTGTAATTCTACCCAAAAGTTCATTTGTCCCGACAATTTACTTAAATGATGTCCCTATAATAACGTGGAAAGTAAAATGGAAAATTCGAACATTTATCCCACATGGAGCAATATGGAAGACTCTAAATAAGAGACTTCAAATAAATACCTTTTTATACAATGAATTGCTTTGAATGAACCAAATTTCCAGTGTTAGTGACATATAAATGGAGATGAAGGAAAATCTTGTCTTTTACTTCTATTTTTATTATTACATACAGAAATAAGATTTTAAACAACAGAAGGAATAAAATCAAATATTTCAGAAAAATAGAAAGTTTTGAGGAGTAATTGTATATGGTATTGTTTATCCATGAGTATGATTTGGTAGGTCTTTCAACCCAGGTGGGAAAAGCAGGAGAGCAGCCCTGTGGGTGGGAGTGTGGGGTAGAGTGGGTGGGTGATTGGCACCTACAACTCCCAGACATATCCTGTGCAGGATTTAATACTGTAAGTGTGATGGAACTTCACTTTAACATTCCATAGCAGAGTGTAGCTTTGACATAAAGTGACTCTACCTTCGATCCACAGCAAGATGGCTAATTGCAAGTACAGAAGAACCCTATTAGGCAGTACTTCCTTAGACGATGACTACGGAGTAGTTTACCTGCCTCTTGGCCACAACTTTTGTAAGCGAAAGGCCGCCTAACTCCCTAAAGTTGGCTAATATCCATTGCTTGCTTCTAAGCCAGTGCATTTCTTCTGCTCAATTTCCCAATTAAATCTGGTCTTTCTTTGGGATCAAGTAAGTGAGCTGTAAGTAATAAATAAAAATACTAGCTAGAGAACAGGTGGATAGGTAGTGAAGGTAAGAGTTTGCCTGGAAGGAAGAGAAAGAAAATACAAACATATTAAGAGTCTCTAAAAAGTTAATACACATTGAATGTGAATGTAACTACTCATTTTTTAAAAACTGTGACTCTATCTAAAATAAAAGAGATGCTTTTCTGTGTGACTTTGGGATAATTATCTTTTATTTAAAAAAAAATCAAAATCTGTCCATGCGTTCCCAAGAACATGTACTTTGGCAATTAAATGCAGCAGTAGGGCTATCAGAATGGGAAGTATTTTAGCAATTATTAGTTCATAAAATAAACTTGATTTCTTTTTGAGTCAAGTTCATATAAGTGGGATATGCATGGAGCACTTTACTGTGGTTTACAAAAAAAACTATTTCATATGGGAATCTGATCTCCATCAAAGCATTAAATCCTAGTCAATCACTAAAACCACTAGATCTCAATCACGACATCACCTTTTAGGTTTACAGTTCTTCCTCCTATGTTGGAGGTTCTCAGAATAACAAAGTTTTTCAACTAGATCCAGGAGAACTATGGAGGTCCTCATGTCAGACAGGTAGGTAGCAGAATTTCAAAAATCACATTTGGACAGTCAGGTGCCTTTCTCAGTTTGCTACATAAATTTGCCACAGCCTAACAAGTCTACCATTTTATGTTGCAACCATGTAAGTTATATACTATTTTCCAAACTGAACTTTTAAGAGTAAAAGGGACACCGATAATAAGGATACCAGGAAAACAAACATAATCTGGGCCTATTTCAGGCTAACTGGAACTTAATGGCCACCTTACCAGGGAAGTGTTAGGGTCCTTTGTCTGCTTCTATTTCAAGAATGCAAATATTGACTTTGATATTTATATTGATTAAAGCAGGAAAAACATTACATCTCAATTTCTTTTGATGAAATGTGGATACACCATTTAGAATGATGGCTCACCCTTTCACATCCTATGATCTACCAATCTCGTTACCACTTTTTAAAGCTGGTTCATACAGAGAAAACCCAAAACACCACTTGTTTTAATATTGTAAATAAAAGACTTGAAACAGGGTAACAGGATCTCTGAAAAGCCAGGCCTTAAAAGGCATAAAATTGCAAGTCATTGTAATGTTGATCTTTATCCCCAAGATGATTTTGATGATGATAAGGTTTGTTATCATTCCTTGGATGAGTGCTGTATGCCAGGTGTTTTGCTATGTGCTTTTCATATATTAACTTTCCTCGCCTATCTAACATCACTCTCAATCTGTCCAGATTTGCTTTATTCTAAGAAGAAAAATCAGTCATAGATAAGTTTGATTGATTTGTTTAAAGAAGCCCAGCTAGTCACCCAATGGAAGCTTCTGTGTTCAAACTGGGATACAATTCCAATCCCCATGCTCTTCTTGAATAAGCTACAATACCTTTATGTCATCTTTCTTAGGAATTTTAGGATTCCTCCTGACATAGTACTGTGGTCAGCCTTGTTCCCACTGCTGAATTTTACATTAAGGAATTAGTGGAGACATTTGAGGCCATCAGGAAACAGAACATGATGTACATTTGCCAATGTGTAAAGAAGAAAAATGTCCACATTACTAGCAAAATAATAAAAGCCACGTGTACCTAATCCACAGCAAATAATATTGACCGGAGACAATAAACCGTGGGAACTGACATGGGATTGGAAGATAAGAAATTCTTAGTAACTGCTTTGTCAACGCCAAATTCCCCATGAACTCCTCTTTGCAGCCCAGTAATAAGGGGCTCCTCTACCCTGCCACCTACCAGGCAGTCACATGAGGAGAGATGGGAGGTCTACCCAGTACACGTTCCATAGCAGGCACCAGAACACCTACGTGCTGGTAAATATCTGTTAATTGCAAGAAGGACCTAGAATTAACTAAATCAGGGCATTAGTCAAATGGATAGGAGTATTTCCCATCTGCAAGGCCTCTTTTTTCATTAAGTTAGTATTAATATATGACTATTATCATTTCCATCTCTCAAATCAGAAAACCAGGCACAGCAACGTTACTAATTAGATCACACCCTTTCTAAGTGATATAATCAATTAAAAGATCTGGGTATTTTAATTTGAATAAGACTGTAGGCTTAAGTACTATGCCCCACTCTGCTTTTACTAAATTCTACAAATAAAAATTTAATTTGCAATACTGAAGAAAAATCATTAAAGTACAGATATGTTCGATTTTTAAAATGAAGTGCTTCTATTATTTCAATCCACATTATTATAAAGCTATATTTAAAAAAAAATTATCTTCAAAATGTTAACAAGGTTGCCCAAGGTCTACTCCTTAAATGATCTGAGCTAATCATCCTGCTTGGCCACTCCCTGACATCTCGATTTCAAGAAATAAAAGTTCTAGATGAAAACACATATTGAAAACATGTGCTGAAGTGGTGATTGGAAATCAGGCATATTTCACTTCATCAGCTACACGAAGTATCAGGGATTATGTGATGTTTCTACGTACACCTTGTCCTGATAGAAATAAAGTTGCATTTTTACCTATATTGTGATTTTACGAAAGGATCACTATTTGTCTTCCTCTCTACTCTCAGCTTCATTCTAGCAACTAATACTAATTACAGGAAGGTTGAATCGCCATCACGTGTGATTAACTTCAATGGCGTCCCTTTCTCCTCCACTTCAGACATCCTCTCCTTTCATGGAGTTCTTCTCAAGGCCACTTAGGACATCGGTGACACCTACAGAGAATACTAAAACCAAACTCATTATGAAAAGTAGTAGGGAGAGCCACTGTAGACAGGAGGAGGCATCTGGGGAAACCCAACAATAACAACAAAGGTAGAGCTGGAGCAAATGAAGATTGCAGCTGTGTCCCTACATCCCTTAGCACTATGGGAAAGATGAAGTAGGAAATGCTTTAAAAAAAAATTACACCGAATTTTAAAAAATTGTTTAACACTGTTTAATCCTGTTTAAAGCATACAAGAGAGTATCATTAAAAACTTCTCGAGAAACAGCTGTGTTTTGATGCTTTGCTACTTAGAAATGTAACAATGGAAGATGTAGGGTTGGAAGGGTTTAGATTTCATGTGAGCATTCAGGGTAAAGAGAGCGGAGCACTGGGATAAGGCACAAAGAGAATCTGGAGAGAGAGACAGCAAGAAGATGGCAGACTTGGTATGACATGCCAACCTTAGTGGGCTCAGCTACCACCCTGAAGGGCAGCTTCTGAGTCAGACGACAGGAGAAGAATGAGACACAGCTCAGTCCCTACAGATTCAGTGAGGACTTGGTCTCAGTTCTGAGATTCAGAGGTAAAACCGGTACTGCTGTGCTCTCTGTGGGTGGGTTCTGGCACTTGGCTAACAGCAGAAGAACTACTGCATAGGGGAGAGAGACAAGACTTGCCCCAGGGCTGTATATAGCCAAGGTGTACTTGAAAGTAAATCTGTCTTCATAAACCAGTAAGAAAAAACAAACTTCACTCATAGTGGGCAAGTTAAAACTAGACTTATATCTTTTTATTTTCACATCTTGCTTTCTTTTATTTTTAAAAGACTATTTGAGAGACAGAGAGAGAGTGAGCAGGAGGGGCAATGGGAGAGGGGGAGAAGCAGACTCCCCACCGAGCATGCAGCCTGATGTGGGGGCTTCATCCCAGGACTCAGAGATTGTGCCCGGAGCCAGTCAGATGCTTAACCAACTGCGGGGTGAGGCACCCCTCACATTTTGCTTTAACGTCATTTTGTCTTGTAATGGAAATGTATATATGTTTTATCCATATTTGCCTTTTTATTTAATAAACAGCTATTTTTATATAGGTAAAACACTTTGAATTTTAGTAAACTATGACCATATAAAGGACGCTTTCTCAGAGCACTGCTTTTGTCTGTCAAGCAGCTACGTCATTTAGTGGAAACTAAGCCAAACTGTAGCCATAAGCACAAGCATGGTACTCCAATATATATGCTCTTTGAATGCATATTAATCACATATTACACTCTCGAATGGCTACTTGGACCAAGCAAGTAATACATGAATGAAACGAGCCAAGATAAGAAAAATCATAATTGTTGGGGCGCCTGGGTGGCACAGCGGTTAAGCGTCTGCCTTCGGCTCAGGGCATGATCCTGGCGTTATGGGATCGAGCCCCACATCAGGCTCCTCTGCTATGAGCCTGCTTCTTCCTCTCCCACTCCCCCTGCTTGTGTTCCCTCTCTCGCTGGCTGTCTCTATCTCTGTCAAATAAAATAAATAAAATCTTAAAAAAAAAAAAAAAAGAAAAATCGTAATTGTTGAAATCTATGGTAAACTGATGTGTACTTGCCATGGCTAAAAGGACTCGACTCCAGAAGATTTCTTCCCTGTAGAAAGTGAACTCCATGTTGGCAAATCCCACAATTTTCAAAAGCCAGGTTACATGAAATTTCCCGATTTTTAAAAGTTATTCAATTAAAAAATACTACAGAGGTAAAAACAAAACAATACCACTCACAACAGTCATTGCAATAGAAATACATCTGCTGAATGAATTTGGCTTACAGGCTGCCAGTTTATGACTTCTGATCAAATTTTTGAAATTATCTTTGGGAGGGTGGGGAGGGGAAGACTCAATTTGAAAGGAGCCACATGTAGTTTTGCAAGAGAATTTGTAGACGTCAAGTATGCACTCAGAGCATTGCCCAAGGGAAAACGAAAACTAAAATAAGACACATTAAGGTTAATACTCAAAGGAAGGAAAAGTCACTCCTTTGCTATCATGCAGACGTACATTCACACATGATTGCTGGCTGTAAGACCAAATCAGTCTGTGAGACTAAACCAGAAAAAGTAAAAAGAATATAAACAAGCAAAAATAAAAGAAATATGAAAATCTTTCAATTTCTCATAGACAAGGACTAGAAATCCAATGTCAATAAAAACAAACAAACAACCCCACCAAGCAACTTCCCTAGGTATTACCTGGCAAACATGGGCATTAATCACAGTTTCACACTAAACTGCAGATTTTATAGCAGTATTTGCTGCAATAAAACTTGCTTAGTCTTAGCGCTAGTTGTAATTTATGTTTTGTTTAGATGAATTCATGAGTTCTCTGTACCTAAATTTAATTAAGGAATGAAAATAAATACTTTAGCTTATGTGCTTGCTTTGAAAAATAGATATAAATAAAAGGTAATAGTACATGGGTGATGGACACTGGGGAGGGTATGTGTTGTAATGAGCACTGGGTATTATATAAGACTGATGAATCACAGACTGTATCCCTGAAACAAATAATACATTACATGTTAATTAATTGAATTTAAATTAAAAATGTTTTAATAAAAAAATAAAATGTAATAGTACATTTAAAACCACATTTTGCATGGTAAGTATGTCCTATCTACTGGTGAGTTGATTACCAGAAAACATAGCAGGTGCCAATGGGGAATGTAAATATAGTTATTGACCTACTGTGTCAGTGACAAGAGATTAGTCTTTTTTTCCAGGAGGTTGTAATTAGCCTTGCAGAAAATATTCATTCCATACCAAATTAGACTACACATTGTATTTCTGTCATTGAATGTTTTCCTTGATGGTTGTCTGAGTAAAACAAATTGGATGTAGGTTGAAGGTATATCATTCAGGCACCTTCTTTCAAAAGTAATTAGGGTCTTACTCACTTGAAACCAGATAACTACATTTAATGTAATCTTAAAAGGGCCCCTAAGGATTGTTTTCCATTGGTAAATGAATGAGAAGTGGAACAAATTGACTTTCATGATCACTAAAGTTTAGAAGAACTAGGAAAAGAAAATAATGCTGAATCGAAAATTTAGTCTCATAAGACTAATAAAGGTAAAATACTTTTTTTTCATTTATTCTCATGTAACCCCCAAGGGATTTTTGTCCAGTGAAAGTGGCACATGGAAGGATGTTCCACAAAGACTCATTCAGTGATCAGCTCAGCATGCTTCCACACTAGACCTCCAACCAAATGAGAGCTAGACACTCATCCCCTTGGCTTCAATTCATTTAGGAAAAAAAGTGTATCTTTGGATAGCTCACTGTACTCCATGCTAGCACACCAGGATGATAAGACTTCATTCCTGACTCAGAATATAGGTGGAGACCCATCACTGTCTGACCTAAACCAGGCCACCTGTAATTAGAAAATAAATTCACTACCAGACCAAGAACTAGGTTAGTAGATACACAAAGATTTTAGGAGTAACATCATAAAATTAGAACAGAGGAGGTCTTGAAGGGAAAAAAAGGGTTTGGTAATTATTAATGGGCAGAAATGCTAATGATTTTAAAAATTCAGCAACTTTCAGAAGAAATCTTTCCCCAATTTCAAGTATTTCTAGAAAATGAATCTAGATGCAGTTTTGAATAGGTTTGTATACCAGAAAACAATTATATTTGATTTTTCTTATTTTTCTATGTCCAGTGTAAGAAAAAAATTGTACTAAATCACTGCAGGTACTGTCTAATTAAGTCGTATTCAACAATATATTTTAGTCTTCGAATGTACCCTACTAAAAGAAATACAATTTTTGAATCAAATAAAAGCTATTTTAAATTTCACTCTGCCAATTTCTAAAATGTATTCAGAAATTTATATGAAAATTATTTCAATGGCCACCGTGCTTAAATCTCTTATTTTAAAATACACATTTTCTTATTAAATCTATTTATTTGAATTTTAATTAACATTTGAATATGTAAATTTGTAAAGATACTTAAATATGCCAATGCTCCTATTTCCTTCCTCTGGGTGGGTATTTGAAACACATTTCTGTAAATTTAAAGGACCCTTTAAACTTTGAAAACATAGCTATTATTTGTACTTTCAAAACTTGGTGTTGCCTATGACCCTTTTTAACTGAATGTCTTCTAAGCAGTAAGCCTGCCACACTTCACCCACGTAATGGACACCCTGTGGATAAAATCATGATGCTTCATCTTCCTGACAGCATTCTCTTCTCTCCTGAGGGAACTTCTAATGGGATGACTCCGGTGTCTTGAATGTTTCTTTTAATTTCCTTCATATGATACACAGCCCATTCTTATTATGCTGTTGTTTTTTTTTTTTTTTGTAAAAATTCTGATCTAGAATTTGGCCTACTGTAGTGTATTGCTTATAGGACTCTCTTTTCAGCAACTTTGAACAGATTGAGGTTTAATTGACATACAATTAACCACACATGTTGAAGGATACAATTTGATAAGTTCTGAGTATGTAAATAAACATATATTGGTCAAATTCTAAAAAGATATGTTGAAATATTTGTTTCTTCAGGATGTGAACTTATTTGGAAATAGGGTAACTGCAGATGTAATTAGTTAATATGAGGTCGTATTGGAATTCCAATATGACTAGTGTTTTATGTTTTTTTTTTATGTTAGTCACCATACAGTACACCATTAGTTTTTGATGTACTGTTCCATGATTCATTGTGTATAACACCCGGTGCTCCATGCAATACCTGCCCTCCTTAATACCCATCACCAGGCTAACCCATCCCCCACCCCCCTCCCTTCTGAAACCCTCAGATTGTTTCCCAGAATTCATAGTCTCTCATGGTTCGTCTCCCCTCTGATGCCCCCCCCTTCATTTTCCCCTTCCTTTAAGAAGTGGGAACTTTGGAAAAAGACACAGATGCAGGGAAGATGGCCATATGAAGATGGAGGCAGAGACTGCAGGGATGTTGCCCCAAAGCCAGAAACACCCAGGACTATTACAGACTGGAAGAAGCAAGGAAGGATCCTCCCGTAGAGACCTCAGAGGAAGCAGGACCCTGGAACACACTGAGTTTGAACTCCTAGTCTCCAGAACTGACGTCATAAAATTCTGTTACTTCAAGCCAACCAGTTTGTGGTAATTTATTATAGTTGCCCTAGGAAACTAATAAAATTTGCAATCAGGAAACTGACAACAAAAATAGCAAACAAATGCATCACCTCAAAGAGTTACATGATCCCCTTGCCATTGACATTTCCCTAACACTCACCCCATCCCCATGAAACCACTGAACATTTTTCTGTCATCCTAGATTGCATTTTCTACAATTTTACATATATTTTACATAAATTTATAAGAATTCTAGAATTACATGAAATATAGACATATGGCATGCACTGGATTCTTTCAGCATAATTATTCTGAGACTCATTCATGGTGTTGTTCATTCACGTGCACATTCACTTGTTGCTCCTTTGTGTTAACAAACAGTATTCCATTACATGACTTTACCACCATCAGTTCATTCACTCACCTGCTGACATACATTTAGATGGTTTACAAAATCCTGGCTATTCGAAATACACCAGCTATATACATCATCTGAGTGTACAAATATCTGTATGGAGTTACACTTTCACTTCCCTTGGGTAGAGAGACCCCTAACTGTGGAATCACTGGGTCACAAAGCAGGTAAATGTTTACATTGTAAAGCAACTACCAAACTGTCTTCCCAAATGTATGAGAATTCCAGTTCCTCCACACCCTTGTCAACACTCGGTATGTGTATTAATTGTTCTTGGTTATTTTCTGTATATTATGACGTTCTGACCTCTCTTGGGAGCCTTCAGACCCGGGAAGAGACTGCCCTTCCCGGAGCTAGAGGATATCTGAAGATAATGACAACCTTCCCACAAGCACGTTTTCACGTACACACCAAGCAGTGCACTGTCCGTGCCCCAACTATGTCTTACCCAGCTCTCCCTCCCACGCCCGTACGGTCGTGTCCCCTAGCTGGGGAGCACACGTGCCAGGACCGCAGCGGTGCCGGAAACTGTGGAGAGTACCGAACCCCGTGGACATGACGCCCTTTCCTATGCCTAAGCCCCTCTGACAAAGCTTAATGCCTACAGGAGGCACTGGAAGAGACACAGCAGTACCCAGTAATAAAATAGCATCATTATAGCAATATACGTTCACAAAAGCTCATGAACGAACGTGGTCCCCCTCTCCCCAAATCCCTTATTACAACGCACTCACCCTTGTCTCTGTGACGTGCTACGAAACATCCACAGCAGGACAGGAAGTGGGACGAACGAGACGGGCGCGCCGTGTGAAGCAGCTTCGGCAACCGGCTATTTACGCTCCGACCGGAAGGAGGCGGAGCCACAGCTGCTCCCTGATGCAGGTGCAAGTGCGGAGCTGAAGATGCGGAGTCCGGTGCTTTCTCTGCCCTGAATGGGTTTCAGGCAACTAGAGACCACCTCTGTGGCCCCAGACGCACCAGAGTAATTCGAACCAGCTGAGCCTAAAGTGTTGACTCCTTCTTGCCTTGTCTTTCCTGGGGGAATTCCAAGGCGGCTCTGGCACAACTGCCTTCCTGGTTGGATTTACACTCTATTATTAAAGAAAGTCTTTCGTATTGATTTGTTTTTTCAAAAGTCTTCCCTAATTCATCTGTCTGTTCTGCCTCATCATTCCTTTTTGATAGGCATCGAGCATTCTCGCATCTGCAAGGATGAAAATACGGTAGCTATTTATGAGACCGCCATGAAATTGGAAAGGTTGAAAATCAGTTTTTGATACAGATTTCCATAAATAATTTTATTATTATATTCCTAATCTCTAACTGCTGAATGCTAGATGAATCTCTTACTTTGTTTTCTTGAAACAGAACATAATTTAAACTATTTTTGGGTTTTTTTGGTTTTGGGGGTTTTTTTGGTTTTGTTTTTTGTTTTTTTTTTGTAGCTGGTCTGTGATGTCTTTTAGCTTGAACGAAGTTTTGTTTAGAGAAAACATTTCTTCCTTTATCTGTATAGTCACACAGATTATAGTTTTAAGGGTGGGGGAGGGGCATAGGAAGAAGGAGACCGAGAATCTCAAGCGGACTCCATGCTGAGCACAGACCTGTCACAGAACTTGATCTCACAAGCTTCAGGTCATGACCTGAGCCCAGATTAAGAGTAGGACGCTTAACTGACCGAGCCACACAGATGCCCCTCTTAGTAGATCTTATTAGGAGTGTATCAAATCTATTAGTCTATAATTTATAGAGAAATCAACTTTTGGCTGTTTAATACTTTTATTGACTATTTAGTGTTCCATAGATTTTAAATTTTAATTTCTGCTCTTTATGTTTTTCTTCCATTTTCTTAGAATTGTTATTATCTAACTCCTTTAGAATAATCATTTTTAGCCTTTCTTTTTTTGTATATATACATTTAATGTAATACCTTCTGTCTAAACAATTTTGCCTGCCTCTGCAGGCAATACTAGATTTTTAAAAAATTGTAATTCAGTTCAAAATATTGTCTGTGGATTATTTAGTAATATATAGCTTTACTGTATAACGCTTGATCTGTGGATTATTTAGTAATATATAGCTTTATTTTCAAATATAAGGACATATTCTAGTCATCTTTTATGACTGAATTCCAGTTTAACTACATTGTGATCAAAGGACTTTCTGAATTATCTAGTACTTTAACATTTGTTGAGATTTTCTTTTTACTCCAGTCTATATAAAATTTTTTTACAATACTCTTTGATAAATGTTCATGTGAATGTCAAGAGAATCTGTGCATTCATCTATTTTGTTCTGCAGCACTTCATATATATCAATTAGGTAAATATCTTAATAACTTCCATAGATCTTCTATGTGCTTATTGAATTTTTTTCCTGCTTGGACTTAGTTATGAGAAATGTGTGTTAAAATCTTCTTCATTGTGGATTTTTGCACTCCACCTTTTACTTTTGCCACTTTGTTCTGTATATATTTGGAACTTAAATTGTTGGATGCACACAATTTTAGAATTATTAAATCTTCTTGGTAGATTGACCTTTTTCATTATGAAATGTTTTTCTTCTATTTATTTTTTTGCTCTCTCTTTATTTCTAGTGATACTTCTTGCCTTAAAATATTCCCTATTTGACATTGGCATAACTACATAAGACTTCTTTTGGATACTGCTGAAATAACATGTTTTTCCATTCTTTAGTTTTTTTAGCACTTTTACTCTTTTCTGTATTTATTTCTAGGAGTATTTTCCTTCTTCTTGAAGACTTCCTTTTAGTATCTACTACTAGTGAATTCTCTTCACTATAATTTTGTGGACATGTCTTTATTTCACCTTTACTTTGAAGGATTTTCTCAGTGGGCATAGAATTATATATTTTAAATTATTTTGTTTAAAATGATAATTGCCATTTTTTAAAAAAATTTCTATTAAGAATTCCACTGTCAGTCTTATTTTTAGTCTTTTGGGTTGCAGTTAAGAAATACACCCTTCCTATAACACTAACTTGACTACTAAGATAAGGAAAAACTGAAAAGCGGGAAAAGTTCATAGTGAGGAAAAAAAACAACTATAAGGGGAAGAAACACCATAGAAAATAATTTATTAGACAATTAAGTGACACTTTTGACCAAAGTTTGTAGACTGGCTGGAATTTGATTATTAGCGGTCAGATGAAAACAAGTAATGCTCCACTCTTTGTCAGAATACCTTCCAGAATGTCCTTTAGTAGAACCTGGATGTTACATGAAACTAATTGCCACAAATGAGGTTATAGTTTTAGTAAAATCCAGCATGCATGTAAATTTTGACTCGTACTCCAAACCTAAAATGAAAGTAGAACTATGTTGTTAACAGTCATATTTGATGAAAATAATTAATTCACTTATTCATTGATCAATATCGTATACCAATGAGGTGACAAAAGTTAATTTTCTTTCATTATAATTCACTTGATATATTTTGTTAAAGATATTTATAATATCAGTCAATAAAAATAAATACTGACTTTCAGTGAAGACACGATGCAGACATGCGTATTACATGAGAACATAAACCCTATGAGACTGTGAACTTTGTGTATCTTGTTCTCTGTGGTATCTCTTGCACTGAGATTAAGGTTTATTTCATAGTGCTCAAAAATATGTGTTGAGGGTGCAGGAATGCATTACACAGGTGATGGGGATTAAGACATGCCCTGGGGATAAGCACCAGGTGTTGTATGTAAGTGTTGACTCACTAAATTGTACACCTGAAACTAATATTACACCGTATGTTAACTGGAATTTCAATAAAAATTTTAAAAATATATATGTGTTGAACAAATGGATCAGTTTTTCTCTAAAAGTTGACTTAAAAACATCTTAAGGGTGATGATAATAAGCAGTATAATCTAGTTGGAGAGGCATCTAACAGAAGTCTGTAAACATCAATCTCTTATTCACTCTAAACACATAGTCCAGATAGTATTTACAAATGAGGCAAATCTTGAATGTCCCCTGAGATTGGCTCCGTCACTATTTTTAGGGGATACTGAAGTTACCACGTAGTGTGATCTGAAATGTCTTCAGGCCTAGTTTGCTCTAAAAATTATTAACACCTTTCAATGGTATAAACCACCTCTTGAAACTTTGAACTCTTCATCGTTTGCAGCACTTCTGGCGAGGCTACCAAGCTCTGTATATATTCAGTATGTTTTGATGGTAACAATAGTTTGAAAAGAAAAATATGGAAAATAACTACATATATTTGGGTGAGAAAGATAACTCCAAGTTTAGACATATGAGACAGGCCTACGTTTCTCACCAATAGCATTTCATGATTGTCTACATTTCCTGCCTGGCTTGAAGATCTTTAATGTAAAATACTTATTTGGTTAGATAGTGGTGAGGCTCTTGCCTCCAGACTTATTTAGCAACTGCCATAACTTTTACTCTCTTAGCATATTATTAGATTCTATGAGTGGTATAAAAAGTGCATAACACAGTCTGTTTTTATGACCATCACAATTTTGTTTTCTGCAAGGAAAAAATAGAGATATCTGCATTTGCTTGAACATGTATTAGAAATTCTGAAACCTCATATTAGAAGTCTGAAACTTCATAGTGGGATTATATATTTGAGGTCTAAATCTTGACTTAACTTTCCTAAAGATATCCATGGTTGGCAAAGCTGGGAAGTTGTGTTATGTAAAACCTTCCTGGTCTACTACTTCTGGGTTAAATTGAGAGTGTTATCACCCATCCTTGGAAAGAGAAAAGTTCCCCTCCCCCCGGAAAAACCGGATTACTTTAACCTTTACAAATGTAAAATAATGCCACCTAAAGGAGCTCCACTGATACAAAACAGAATTAGCATGCAGAATCTACTTTCATGTGAAAAACAGAGCAAAGAAACTATAGTCTGCGTCCTTCACCACTACTTCCCTGGAATAATGGAAAGATCACAGCCTTTTGAATGAGATAAATCTGGATTTGAGTCATATTTGTGAATTAGCACAGGTTTCTTAGTTTCTCACCTACAAAATGGCCTTAATAATGTCGCCACAGAGCATTCTTGTGAAGATTAAATAAGAGAATGCATGTGAAAGCTCTCAGCAATTAGATTTTCAGTAAAAATGAAGTCTAGTCTTCTGTTGTTCTTATAGTTGTTTCCACAGAGTTTAACAGAAATTGTCTTTCATTTCATACATTAGCTTTGTCTTTCTATTGGGTTAACATATAATTGAGGAAATGGCCAAGAGTTACGTGGAAAAAAATCACTAATCATCAGGGAAATGCAAATCAAAACCACAATGAGATATTACTTCACATCTGTTAGAATGGCTGTCATCAAAAAGAAAAGAGGTAACAAGTGTTGGTGAGGATGTGGAGGAAAGGGAAGCCCCCCATACACTGTTGGCAGGAATGTAAATCGGTTCAAACACTATGGGAAACAGTTTAGAGTTTCCTCAAAAAACTAGAAATAGAACTACCATATGATCCAGCAATTCCACTTCTGGCATGCAGCCAAAGGAAATGAAATCTCTATCTTAAAGAGATATTTGCACTCCTGTGTTCATAGCATCCTTATTTACAATAACCAAGATATAGAAAGAGCCTAGAGCAATGAGAGATGAATGGATAGAAAAATAGCAAATATACATATATATGGAATATATATATATATATGAATATATATATATTCCATATAAATTGATCAATGTGGAATATTATGCAAACATAAAAAGGAAAGAAATCTGGCCATGTATGACAACCTATATGGACTTTGAGGACATTATGCTAAGTAAAATAAATCAGACAGGGAAAAACAAATACTCATATGTGTAATCTGAAAAAGCCAAATTCAGAATCAGAGAATAGAATGGTGGTTGCCACAGGATGGGAAATGGGAAGAGTTGGTCAAGGAGTACAGACTTCTAGTTATAAGATTAATAAATTCTGGGCATCTAATGATGATTACAGTTAGCAATACTGTGTTATACACTTCAAAGTTGCTAAGAGAGTAGATCTTAAGTGTTCTCACCACAAAAACAAAATGGTAATTATGTGAGATAATGGAGGTGTTAACTAACTTTATTATAGTAGTCATTTCACAAAATATGTGTTCAAATAATCACCTTGTACATCTTAACCTTATACAATGTTATATGTCAATTATATCTCAATACAGTTGGAAAAAATACAATAATAAGGTCTTAGTCTTCTCCTTAGTACCAGTTTTCAGTCAGTTATAACACTGTGGTCTGGAAATACTACTTACCAGTTTGAGAAATAGACTGGTTCTCTCATTGTTTCATTTATGCCTATCTGCCTGTCTATCTATCTATCTATCATCTATCTATCCATCCATCCATCCCAGATCTTCTATACCTGATATGGATACAAGTGAACTTCAATATTTCTGTATTTATTGTTAAATTTGGTATTTTATTCCTTAAATACTTGAACAAAATTATCGTAAGTGCTATATAAATAGTAGATGCCATTATTATAGCTCAATCAGTAAATACTTCATTTTACAATAATTCATTCAAAAAATTATAGGAGAAAAGATATAAATTTCTTCTGAAAACATGGTTAAAATCAAAATTCAAGTTCTAAGCTGATAAAATTCTTAGTAGTAACAATAAAGCTGACAATACTTACTCAACCAGAAAAGTAGTTGACTTATCCCAATCTTACTCAAAGATTTCTGTTAGGTGACTTTAAATATCTCTTCTCACATACAAAAATGTGTACCTCATTTAATTGAGATAAAGATGCTTTCAATTTCCATTTATAAAATAATGGCCCTAAAGACTTTAAAACAAATAGTTAACACCAGTATGATTTATGGTGGGGATTTCAACAAAACTCCATCACAGATAAAGGTCAAAGCGATAAACTTATATTCCTAATGACAGAGAGTTCCAGAAACAGAGGTAAATCGAAGGTCTGTATACATAATCATGGAATGATAATATACTAGAGAACACCTGCATTATAACTCTGGCAGAAACCCTGCATCCTAAATGGCTAAGCGGGGAGCAGAGAATGAAAAGATGTTGATCACAACATAGTTACCAACACTCCCTTCACTGCCCCCCCCCACCACCAAAAAAAGGAGTAATCCAGATTTATCAGGCGGTCATGGACATTTTTTTAAAAGGAAGTTTTTTTTGTTTTTTGTTTTTAATTTATTTATATTGCATTTTCTTTTAATTTCTGGAAGGATGAATGCACTTACAATAAGTTTTAGCAAACGTATATGATATTTGTAATTCTGTCTTCTTTGTGTAGACCACTCATTATACACATTGGCATTGCCCAGGTGTGTCTTCTTCCCTTGACTACTTGTTTTTCCCATTCTGTGGATTTAACTATCACTTTAGCCATATGTGTGTGTGTGTGTGTGTGTGTGTGTGTGTGTGTCTATACATACAGATATAGAATATATCAGAATATATCAGAATCCAGTGTCTCTGTAAGGTATCATTCACAATGTTGGATATAATCCCATATTATTAGCTATACAAAGAAACCTTAAAATGTAACTAATACTCAGAATAAAAGGCAATCAATGAACAACTCTATAAATATACTAAAAACCACTAAATTATAGACTTTAAATGATAAATTCTATCATATGAGTAATTTCTCAAACTATTTCAGCAATAACAAGCAATCACTGGGGTTTCTGAGATGATCCATATGTAATTAGCAGACAAGATTTTAAAAGCATTTATAATAACTAGGCTCAGTATGTAAATTAAAATACACACATAATGATTAAACACATAAATCTTAGCAGATAAACTGAAATGTTCATTGAAGAACCAAATGGAAATTCTAGAAAAAAGTATAGATACATAGATCTTATGTATATGTATACTCCATGTACTTATATCTACATTTATAACTATCTATAGTAAAGTTTTCAACCATAATCATTCTCTACTTGAGACTTCTGTAATAGATACAAGGGTCCAATGACCATCTTCACTTTGTCTCATATGCACCTTGAAGTCAACACATTTAAAACTGAGCTTAACATCTTGTCTAAAACTCCACCTTCTGTATACCTCCACAGAAACAACAGATTCCACCCATCCCATCCAATATGGAAACTGAGATTTACCTTTGAACTCACATTTTTCTTCTCCACTCACATCTAAACAATCACCCAGTGAACACAGATTTTACTTTCTTAGTTTCCGTTTTCTTTTTTCTGCATCACTACTAGATCTATCATGGGTAATTGGGGGGAAAATCTCCTTTGTTCTCTTCTGCCTCTGGTCTTATTTCTTTAAATCCATTCTCTAAACAAAGCATAGTTACAAACTGAAATATAACTAGGGGCGCCTGGGTGGCGCAGTCGTTAAGCGTCTGCCTTCGGCTCAGGGCGTGATCCCGGAGTTATGGGATCGAGCCCCACGTCAGGCTCCTCCGCTATGAGCCTGCTTCTTCCTCTCCCACTCCCCCTGCTTGTGTTCCCTCTCTCGCTGGCTGTCACTATCTCTGTCGAATAAATAAATAAAATATTAAAAAAAAAAAGAAAAGAAATATAACTATACTACGGTTATGATCAGGTATTTTCAATGACTCTACATATCCTTTGAATTAACTCCAATCTTCCTATATTATGTGCAAAAGAGAAGATACTTCCACATCCCCTTCTTCAACTGGAAGAAAAAGATGGGAAAGGGAAATTTTAACTTTAAATCAACTAGGAATCTTGACTATTTTATGGGACTGGGCATTTTAATAATTGACTGAAGGAACTGACTGGAAAAATCATGAGGGAAACCCCATCTGAGTTTCAGCTGGAGAAAAGAGAAATGATTAGCCTCATCAAATGAATATAAAGAATAATAAGAGGAGGATCAGGGTCATGTATACTTTCATTCCAAGGAGGATGGATTTGATACACTAGTTATATGTGCAATTTTTTATACTCGATACAAGCTCTGTACTTCATGTTCCTTTAAAAAAAGAGAAAGAAAAGCTTTATCCTTAGTTTAGAATGCCCTATCTCCTCCTTCTGCCTTACTTGAATAATTACTCTTCATTCTTTAAAACACAACTGGTGATTTTACTTAGCAATTCCTGATTATTCAAATCTTAGTTTGTATTCCGCATCCTTGTTCCCATCATACCCCTTGATCTACACATGCCATCATCCTTACAGTATTGGATTTTGACCATGTGTTTTGGTTCTGACTATTCCATGAATTCTTTAAAGCCAGAGAATATGGCCCATTCATCTTTGTGTTTTCAAAACTGCAAACTGGACCTGAAATATTAGGTTATTGATAAATAAATGAAATGATGTTGCAGAGAAGGAGAGACAAATGGAACTATCAACAACAATAGAGAAGTAAGTATGATTATTTTTGAGAGGGGATGAAGAACTCCATCTGGGGAAGTTCATACTGGAATGGCAAAAGGTCGTTTTTAAAAATAGAGCTTCCTACAGACCTAATAAGCACTAGTTGAAGTTAAAACAGCACAAAAAGCTAGTTAGCACAATAAAATGGGATGCTTTGAAATTGCACTCTCTTTAGATACAGGAATCTGAACTGGAAATTCTGGGAGTTACAAAAAATAGAAGGTATGGTCCCTTCACTCCTTAACATCTCTGTAACCATGCACCACCTTTGGGGAATAATCATCTTCTGAGAAGATCCATCTGATGACTGAGATACAGAGAATACAAGTGATTCTCTCAATTGCTTAATAACGAAACTAAGACAAAACAAAAAACCTATCTTCTCTAAGGAAAATAACCCAATGCTTTGTGTGAGAGAAAATAGAACTAAGGAATGATTTAGCTATAGAAAACACAAGTATGATGATTATTTCAGTTCCTCTCAGAAGAAAGGAATGTCTTATGATACCACATACAGAAAACCCAAAAGACTACCAAAAATCTATTGGACTAATAAAGGAATTCAGTAAGATCACAGGATATAAAAATAAATATACAAAAATCCATTACATTTCTATACACAATAAAGCAGCAGAAAGAGAGATTGAGAAAATAATCCCATTTACGATTGCACCAAAAATAATAAAATATCTAGAACTAGGGACCCCTGGGTGGCTCAGTCAGTTAAGCGTCTGTCTTTGGCTCAGGTCATGATCCCAGGGTCCTGGGATGGAGGCCCACATCGGGCTTCTTGCTCAGTGAGGAGCCTACTTCTCCCTCTACTTCTGCTCCTCCCCCTTGTTTGTGCTCTCTCTCTGGCAAATAAATAAGTAAATCTTTAAAAAATATATCTAGGAATAAACTTAACCAAAGTGATGAAAGTCTATACTCTGAAAACTAGAAAACATTGATAAAAGATATCAAAGACAACACAAACGGAAAGATATTCCATGTTCATGAATTGGAAGGACAAATATTGTTTAAATGTCCATACTACCCAAAGAAATCTACACATTAAATGCAAACCCTATAAAAATACCAACAGCATTTTTTACAGAAGTAGAACAAACCAACCTAAAATTTGTATGGAACCACAAAAGACCCTGAATAGCCAAAGCAATCATGAAAAAGAAAAACAAAGAGGAAGTATCACAATCCCAGATTTCAAGTTATACTACAAAATTGTAGTAGTCAAAACAGTATGGTATCAGCATAAAAATAAACACATAGATCAATGGAACAGAATAGAGAGCCCAGAAATAAACCTGTAATTATATGGTCAATTAATCTTTGACAAAGGAGGCAAGAATATGCAAAGGGTAAAAGAGAGTCTCTTCAACAAATGATGTTGGGAAATCTCTATGCAAAAGAATGAAACTGGACCACTTTTTTACTTGGTACACAAAAATAAACTCAAAATGGGTTAAAGACCTAAATGTGAAACCTGAAACATAAAAATTCTAGAAGAAAGCACAAGCAGTGATTTCTCTAACACTGGCCATAGCAACATTTTCTAGATATTTCTCCTAAGGCAAGGGAAATAAAAGCAAAAATAAACTATTGGAACTACATCAAAATGAAATGCAAAGGAAATGACCAACAAAACTAAAAGACAATCTAATGACTCGGAGAAGGTATTTACAAATGACATAATCAACAAAGGGCTAGTATCCAAAATATATACAGAACTGATACAACTCAACACCAAAAAAACAAATAATCCAATTAAAAATGGGCAGAAGACATGGGAGGTTACTCAAAAAATTAAAAATAGAACTACCATATGATGCAGTAATACAAAACCACCAATTCAGCTAGATATATGTACCCCTATGTTTATTGCAGCATTATTTACAATAGCCAAATATCCTAAAGTGTCCAACACTAGATGAATAGATAAAGAAGTGGGATATATATACAATGGAATATTACTCAGCCATAGAAAAGAATGAAATCTTGCCATTTGCAACATGAATGGATCTAGAGAGTATAATGCTAAGTGCAATAAGTCAGACAGAGAAAGACAAATACCATATGATTTCACCCATATGTGGAATTTAAGAAACAAAACAAAGGAAAAAAGTAACTAACCAAAAACAGACTCTTAACTACAGGGAACAAACTGATGGTTATCAGAAGGGAGTTGGGTGGGGGGATGGGTGAAATAGGTGACAAGGATTAAGAGTACATTTATCACAATGAGCACTGAGTAATGTATGGAATTGTTGAATCACTATATTGTACACCTGAAACTAATATAACACTGTATGTTAACTATATTGAATTAAAATAGAATAAAATAAAAAGTCACTTTCATATTAAAAGAAAGGGGATTTCTTAACATGGGTTTTAACTATTTTTTTTACTTTATTTTTATTTTTTTAAAAGATTTTATTTATTTGAGAGAGAGTGAGAGAGAGAGAGAAAGAGAGAACATGAGCAGCGGGAGTGGGAGAGGGTGAAGCAGACTCCCTGATGAGCAGAGAGACTGATGCAGGGCTCGATCCTGGGACTCCAGGATCATGACCTGAGCTTAAAGCAGATGCTTAACCAACTGAGCCACCCAGGTGCCCCTTAACTATTTCTTTTGAAAAAACTCTACAAAAAAAAAAACCTATTACCTTTTCACCTAATATAAAAAAGTGAAAAATTACCATATAAATAAAATTAGGTGCATATGTTTCTATTTTCTTTTGAAAATATATCCCAGGGTAGAAAATGTTGCTTTAATAATGTTATGACTATCATCTATCTATCTATCATCTTTGTGTATGTATGCACACACATTATATATCAAGGATTATCCCTTTTTTAAAAATTTTCTTATGCTACCCTTTAGTTACTTATTTTGAACATTAAGATACTAAATTTTTAAGAACTTCTTTTAATGAAAAGTTTCAAGTTTATTAATTTAGTTTTTCTAATAAAAATGAAGAAAACAAGGCATTTTACAGAACTGACTATAATCACTGTTATATAGCCAATGGAAGGGAAAGGGGATAAAAAAAATATCTTATGGAGTTAACAATGGTTAATTAGTATTTCATGTTAAAGTAAAGGCATTCAATTTAAAATAATATTAAATGGCTCAAGTGGCATAAAAATGCTCCCAAGTTTGAGTAACAAAATCTAACAGATTGATTAGAGTTGGTTTGGGTCTTCAGAGTTCAACTCTAGAGGCCTTGTCTCTGCCACCTTACTTTTACAATGACATTTTCAGTGCACAGTGATTACTCATTGGGTTTTCCTTTCCCTCTGAATGGTTTATGGCAACAGGAGTCATCAGCCATGAATAAATACTATCATTGACTGAAGGGAAACAGCTGCACACATTTGTAAAGATTTCTATAACACTTAATGTAAAACAAGGCATCACACTGGACCTGGCGAGGTGGTTCTCCTCCTTCTTCTTCCCCTCCTCCTCCTTCTTCTAATGGAAATATCCTGATTTAGGCAGGCAAAGGCTGGATATGTTTTCTTAAGTGAAAAGCAATGGAGACATCCTGGAACTGCTGCAAAGATTAAGCCCCATTCATATAAACACCCATTTCCTATTCCTTAAAGTAAAAAAAAAAAAAAAGCTATAAATTAACTTACTGAAGAAAACCACAGGCAAGTATATGCATATACATATATGCACATATATCTGCATATTTAATTTACCTATTGGAAATCTTTTCCCCATTTAAATTCAAACAAGTCCCTTAATGAGTCTTCATCTGTCCCTTCATTTGTTCATTTGTCATGAGTCCCCAGAAATGAAAGACTCCATTTTATGAATGAAGATAAAATGTTCCTTGAATAGTGAATCTTTCTTAATAAAAGGAGAATTCAGGTTAAAGCAAGGGGGATAATCAGTACTTGAGGGCCTTGGGTTATTTTTTCTAAAGTTTTAATTCATTTATATCTTCACTAAAAAGAAAAATGTAAATTAATCTCTGGGTTACCATTTAGCACACAAGTGAGTTCTAAGATATTATCTGAGGGAATTAAGACAGCCGAAATTATCCTGATATAAGAGAAAATCAATAGTATTCAGTAATGTGTAATTGCATTTTATTTTAGTGAATGTTAGAATAACGACATATACGTGTTAAACCACAAGCATCTTATGGGCTTTAAAATATGTGGTTAGGGGATTTTCCAGCTGCCACATATCCTGCCAGATGCTTCGGGTTTTTGGTCTATTCCACAGATTTGGAATGAAGAAACTTGCTCTGCAGAAGTGCCAGGGCCTGCATTCAGATGCTTTCCTCCAGCCACGGAGCTGCCTGCAGTTCCCGCCCTCAGGATCTCTGCCCATCAACAACTTTGCCTCGAGTTTCAATGTGCTGATCATAATAACAAAGACGAGGAGAGCTACTTTCAGTCACATGAATTTAGAGCTGAAGAGCTCTAATTTTTTTTTTTTTGGCGTGGTTATTCAGATGAAATTGTATAACACGGTAATGAAACTTACAAGGTTAAAAATTAAAGGCCAAAATAACATTTAAATAGGATGTGAAACACACAGTATAATCATAAAGCGGTAGACTAGTTTCCAAAAGTCACTACAGAACACTAATCTCATAAACTTATAATGAGTACTATGTATATAAAGATATGTGTGCATAATAAAAGCTTAGATATCTTTGACGCAAACATTTGTAATATAAATAACCTTCTCAGCAAACATGTGCACAGGGATATTTTGAAACTCACAACACTTGTCAAGGGGAAATTAATTTCCACTTGAAATAAGGTAATGTGAATGTCAAAAATGCCCTTTGGAAGTTTAATCACAAAACAAAAGATCATGCCTAAGGAGTAAATTTACATACAAAAAAATGATCTATCACACGGCCTAAATGTTGCTTTATTGCAACCCAGTTTAGTAAGTAATCTAGCTGTGTGATCTTGGGTGAGTCAGTTTCAGTGTGCGCATATAAATAACTGACTTGTGAGGGTACAGTGAGGCATGTATTCAACAATCATAAAAATAACAAAGCAAGTCCATGATACCTTATTTTAAAAATTGTAAGATATCTTTATATCCATACATCTATATGTATAGACAGGAGTTATTTACATAACTAATGATGGCTATACTTTCCTATTTCCATCTTAAACACAAGTATACATGTACTTATAAAAATTTAATTTTTAGATTTGATAATATTTTATAATATTATGAAATATTCTTCATATCAAAGGAAGAAAAGTCCTATAGGATCATCTCTTCCAAGAGTAATAACAAGAGGCAGATTTGTTCAAAATTTTAAAATGACTGTTGAAAAATGTTGAAAAGCTATCAGAGAATTTTTTTTAATGATTTTTTATTATATTATGTTAGTCACCATACAGTACATCCCCGGTTTCCGATGTAAGGCTCAATGATTCATTAGTTGTGTATAAAACTCAGTGCACCATACAATACGGGCCCTCCTTATTACCCATCACCGGTCTATCCCATTCCCCCACGCCCCCTCCCCTCTGAGGCCCTCAGTTTCTTTCTCGAAGTCCATAGTCTCTCATGTTTCATTCCCCCTTCTGGTTACCCCCTCTTTCTTTATCCCTTTCTTCTCCTACCGATCTTCCTAGTTCTTTTGTTCCATAGATGAGAGAAATCATATGATAGTTGTCTTTCTCTGCTTGACTTATTTCACTTAGCATTATCTCCTCCAGTGCCATCCATGTTGTAGCAAATGTTGAGAACTCGTTCTTTCTGATAGCTGAGTAATATTCCATTGTATATATGGACCACAACTTCTTAATCCAGCCGTCTGTTGAAGGGCATTTCGGCTCCTTCCACGATTTAGCTATTGTGGACATTGCTGCTATGAAAATTGGGGTGCATATGGCCCTTCTCTTCACTACGTCTGTATCTTTGGGGTAAACACCCAGTAGTGCAATGGCTGGATCATAGGGAAGCTCAATTTTTAACATTTTAAGGGACCTCCACACTGTTTTCCAGAGTGGCTGTACCAACTTGCATTCCCACCAACAGTGTGGGAGGGATCCCCTTTCTCCACATCCTCTCCAACAATTGTTGTTTCTTGCCTTGTCTATTTTTGCCATTCTAACTGGCGTAAGGTGGTATCTCAGTGAAGTTTTGATTTGAATTTCCTTGATGGCTAATGATTTTGAACATTTTTCCATGTGTCTGTTAGCCATTTGTATGTCTTCATTGGAAAAGTGTCTGTTCATATCTTCTGCCCATTTTTTGATTTATTTGTTTCTCATGTATTGAGTTTGAGAAGTTCTTTGTAGATCTTGGATACCAGTCCTTTATCTGTAGTGTCATTTGCAAATATCTTCTCCCATTCCGTGGGCTCCCTCTTGGTTTTTCTGACTGTTTCCTTGGCTGTGCAGAAACTTTTAATCTTTTTTTTTTTTTAAGATTTTATTTATTTATTCGACAGAGATACAGCCAGTGAGAGAGGGAACACAAGCAGGGGGAGTGGGAGAGGAAGAAGCAGGCTCATAGCGGAGGAGCCTGATGTGGGGCTCCATCCCATAATGCCGGGATCACGCCCTGAGCCGAAGACAGACGCTTAACCGCTGTGCCACCCAGGTGCCCCCTGCCTTGTTAATTTTAACCATTCTAACTGGTGTAAGGTGGTATCTCATTGTAGTTTTGATTTGTATTTGCCTGATGGCAAGTGATGTGGAGCATTTTTTCATGTGTCTGTTGGCCATTTGTATGTCTTCTCCGGACAAGTATCTCTTTGTGTCTTCTGCCCATTTTTTGGGTGTCGAGTTTGAGGAGTTCTTTATAGATCTTGGATACCAGCCCTTTATCTGTAATATCATTTGCAGATATCTTCTTCGATTCCATAGGTTGCCTTTTTGTTTTGTTGATCGTTTGCTTTGCCGTGCAGAAACTTTTTATCTTGATGAAGTGCCAATAGTTCATTTTTGCTTTTATTTCCTTTGCCTTTAGAGACGTGGCTTGCAAGACGTTGTTGTGTCCAAGGTGGAAGAGTTCTTTTGATTTTGATATGAGACAGGAATCCATTATCTTTCTTTCCTGATTGCATTCGAGTCCTCTGTCCTTCTTGGTGAGTCTAGCTAAGTTTGTCAGTTTTGTTTATCTTTCCAAAAAAGGCAGCTCCCATTTTCATTGTGTGTGTGGTTTTTTTTTGTCTTTTTAGTCTCTGTTGGATTTATTTATGCATTCCTTTTTGTTATTTCCTTATTTCTACTAATTTGGGGCTTTGTTTGCTGTTTTTTTTTTTCTACTTCTTTACCACAGAAATCAGGTTGTTTATTGGAGAGCATTCTCATGGATTGATGAAGACTTGAATTTCTATGAACGTCCCCCCCGTAGAGCTACTTTTGCTGCATCCCATAAGTTTTTGTAGGTTGTCTTTTTCATCAGTGTCAAGGTACTTCTAAATTTTTTTTGATTTCTTCTTTGACTGTTGGTTGTTCAGTAGCATGTTGTTAAATCTCCACATATTTTTTTAAGATTAAGTATCTGGCAGAGAGTGAGACAGCGAGAGAGGGAACGCAAGCAGGGGGTGGGAGAGGGAGAAGCGGGCTTCCCACTGAGCAAGGAGCCTGATTCGGGGCTAGATCCCAGGCTCCTGGGATCACGACCTGAGCTGAAGGCAGATCGTTAATGACTGAGCCACCCAGGCCCCCCAATCTCCACCTGTTTTTGACTGTCCCATTTTTTTCTTGAGACTGATTTCTAGTTTCATATCATTGTGGTTGGACAAGATTTGTAGCAGAAGGTGAAGAGAGCATTCAGATGAAAGGTTTGTTTCCTGGAGGGTTTTCTGAGGGCAGACCATGAGTTCCGTGGGGACGGAGGAAGGTTTTGTGAGACGGGGGGTGGGGTTAACCCTTGTTAGAATTACTGACTACTACCATGCAGGCTGTGTGCTACCGTTCACACCGTAGTCCTGATGGGCTTGTACTTCATTAGAAATATTTTCTAGGAGGTGTAGGCATAGGCTTCTCTAAAAGAAAGGTGCCATGTGGGTTCATGGCATGACCCCAGGTCAGCAACCAGGATGTATGGTATTGTGGGGGATCAGAACCAGGCTTTCTGTGGGAAGTGACGGAAATAGGGTATGGTGAGCTCCATGACCTCATAGGTGAGGTCCCGAGTGACCCACTGGGTGTTGGGTTCCGTGGATCTGTTTCATCAGGTGCTGTGGAATTCAGGGACACCCTCCTGTCTGTGGATTTGTGTGGAGACAGGTAGACATCAGTGTCTGGCCAGGCACGAGGGTCGCACTGGACCACCACCAGAGGTGCAGCACGCGGGGGAGCCACTGCTTGGTTTCCACGAAAGCTGACCAGGGTCTGTGACCGTGATTCCTAGCAGCTGCAAGGGGAGAGGAGGCCGGGGGTGGTGCACACTTCCTAGACTTGTGGTCAGGACTAGTCTGGAGCCCACTGAAGTCAGCCACACCTGGCACAGAAGGCCCCCAGTCAGTGTAGCTGTGGGCACTGCTCCCATGGCACTTTTGGGCCGGCTCCATGCTGCCACCTCCTGCTTTTCATCATCATCTTCAAGGTCGTGTGCCTCTGCTCTTGCCCCATGGCCTCCGGGGTATTGTCCGTCCTCCATCTGGCCCTCGTCCCTGGTGCCCTGTGCAGTCCGATGCCAGGGTAGCCTTCTCGAGACAAACATCTGGCCCTGATGGAACACTTCCATGGATCTCGTGTGATGCGAGGATGATGTCCTGCCCTGGAAGGGGGCTGCAGGTCCCCAATCAGGAGAGCCATGTCTCCCTTTTCAGCATGGCCTGCCCTCCCCTCAGTCTTCTTCAGGGAAGCTCTCCCCACTTCCTGAGATGACAGCTCTGAACTTAAAAGTGAATGTTATTTTACATATCTCTATGCCTTAGTTCATCCATGGCAGGTCTTTCAACACCATTAGTGGGTTTTTTAGCAGTTCTGAAGGGCTGTCTGCTCAAGGAGGGGATGACCTGGGTGGGGCAGCTTTCCCTCTCATCTCCCTCAGCCTGTCTCTGAGCCCTGGGGCCAGCTGTCCCACTGAGGATTGAGGGACCCGAGCCAGCCCATCCTGAGCCCAGGCTGTGTGTCAGCTGTGTAGACTGATGCGTGTCGGAGCGGTGGGCAGCTGGCATGGGCCAGGGGCAGGCAGTGTCTCCTCCTCATTCCTTCCCTCCCTTCCTCCCAGAGGTAGCTCAGAGCAGCCTTCAACCCCTGCATCTCCAGATCCCTTGACCTATGCCTCCTGTGTTCAGCTGGTGACCTTGGAGTTTCGCATGGATTCTACCTCCCATACCCTCTCCTGTAGCAGTTCCTGGATCAGGGGAGGGGTCGGACCCTTGTCTGATTTTGGTCTTCTTCCTGTCCCGCACCAAGCCCACTCACCTTTGCATCTTCCATGTATGTGCTTGGAAGCAAGTCCATCCACAGGGAACCTATTAGCCAAATGGATCCAGGTAATGAACATTGAAGTAGAGATCCAGGATCCATAATAAACCTGCTCTGAAACCTGTCCCAAAGTCTGTGACTCTCTCACACTGAAACAGAAACAATAATAGCTTTCTGGACTGTGAAGTGACATGTGTCTCTACTTCCAATCTTGAAGGCATAGGTGCTGAGCTTGGACAGAAAAGGACCATGGCTCCCGTGGGCTGGGATCCACAGTAAGAACTCAGTGAAATCTGAATTCGAGGCATAGAATGAATAATTATTGTAGAGTGAATCCTCCCAAGTAGGGCTTATGCACATTGCAGAGGAAAAGCTTTTTCAAAGAGGTTCCTGAAAGAAAAATCTTTTTAAAAAATTTATTTTAATTCCAGTAGAGCTAACATACAGTGTTACATTCGTTTCAGGTGTACAAGAGAGTGATTCAGTAATTCTATATATTACTCAGTGGTCATCCAGAAAAGTGTCCTCTTAATCCGCTTCATCTATTTCACTCATCCCTCTATGCACCTCCTCCTCTCTGGTAACCATCCGTTTGTTCTCTATTGTTAAGAGTTTGTATTTTGCCAGGCCCATACTCAGGCAACCCTGTTTGGGTAGAGTTTCCGTGTCCCCTGCGAGGGGGGATGGGGGTGGGCACGCTGTGAGCCGGTATTTCCAGGCTTTTGTTCCCTGGCGGCTTTCTCTGGCGGTCTGCTGTGCCTCTTCTGAGAGTCAGAGCAGCAGAGGCTGAATTGTCACAGAACAGAGGGATTGCGGCCCATTCTCCACCGATGTTCTGGCCACTTTAACTCCGTTACTGTTGGTGCTGCTCAACCCTGTAGCGTCCCGGGGTGTGCGCCCCACACCCGGCGTCCCTGCCCTCACTTCCAGGGCAGGCGCGTCTCTGTCCTTTGTGTTTCTAATGCCGCCAGCCGCCAGCCGCCAGCCGCCCCCGCGCGCTCCCGGATCTCCCGGTCTCAGTCTGGATCCCGTGAGCACACCAGGATTCCGGAGTTCTGTGAGAAGCCTGGTGGCGCGCGCACCCGGTTCAGGGTCTCAGTCTGCTGTTTCGTGGGTGCCGACCGCGAGTCCGCCCGCTCCCCCGTGCAGGTGGCCCGCCAACCGCCAGCCGCCCTGCGCGCGCTCCAGAAGCTCCTGGTCTCAGTCTGGATCCCGTGAGCACACCGGGATTCAGGAATTCCGTGAGAAGCCTGGTGGCGCACGCACCCGGTTCAGGGTCTCGGTCTGCTGTTTCGCGGGTGCCAACCGTGAGTCCGCCCGCTCCCCCGTGCAGGTGGCCTGCCAGCTGCCAGCTGCCCCGCATGCGCTCCGGGAGCTCCCGGTCTCAGTCTGGATCCCGTGAGCACACGGGATTCCCGGGTTCCGCGAGATGCCTGGTGGCGCGCGCTCCCGGCTCACCGGTCTCAGTCCGCTCTCTCGCGGGTGCCCTCTGTGAGTCCGCCCGCTCCCCCCCCCCCCCCCGTGCAGGTGGCTGCCGCTTCCCGGCGCCCGAACACGGCGGCTCCCTCCCCCTTCCGTTTATCTTCCGATATCTGTGCCCGGTTTCAGGGCTCCCCGCTTCGTACCTCAATACTCAGCGCTGGAGATGTTCATTTGTAGAGATCCAGATGTATCTTCCTGCGTCTCAGGCTGATTCCGTGGTTGTTTAGGCTGGTCTGGTACCTATCCAGCTCGACTCAGGGGACCTGTGAAAAAGGGGTCCCCTACTCCTCCGCCATCTTAACTCCTCTCTTGTACCTGAAATAGTATTTAAAAACACTCAGCTCAGCCTCTTCTACAAAGTGAGCCAATGCTTATAAACATGGCTAAAATATTCCCTTACCGACGATGACTTCCCAGCCATCGTAGTGTTTAACTGGTATGACTGTGACTTACATTAGTCAACATTTGCAGAGAAAGAACTTAGTGCATCCAGGGGGCACTTCATGTTGAAATTAGTTTGTGACAACGAGCTACTGTATTTTATACTGCAGTCCAAGGGAATGGTGCCAGACATCTCTAAGGTGTCTAGCAGTTCTACAATTCTGATTTTAAGTGGTCTGTGTGCTTCAGAGATTTGGGCAGGAGAAGGGCAGGAGTCCAGAGACTGTGAACACTTCTGTTACCTGTGCCGACCACGGAGCAGGTAGCCTTCTGTGGGCATCATTTTGATTTCTTGGTACTCTTGTGAAAGGTGCTTTTGTCTCAAATTCCTCCATTTAGGAGCAATTATAATGATAAAAGTAATGTTTATCTTATATCATCTGTGGGCCCTGATCCTGGGCTCCCAGGGAAGCTATCCTTTAACATTTTACCCGGCTCAAAATGACTGGGCAAAACCTCAAAGCATGGGCCCTATTTCTGCCCCAAGCACATGTTGTACGTCTGTTTCGAGAAGAAAACAATAACCAAAAATGCCAACATGAAGATAAGAAAAAATAAAGAACCTCTTTGGCTCCCATAAGATTAAAGTCATACTGACATGTACATACTGAAAATGCATGAAATCATTGCATGTCCTAAAGCCCAAGCCTTGGAGGGTCTGAGAGCCACTGACCTTGCCCAGAACCAGGCACACCCCAGCAGGGAGGGCTGGTGCAGAAAGGGAAGGGGCAGGACGCTGAGGGTGGTCTGCAGCTAGAGGGGTCCCTGGAAGGGGCCAGGTGTGTGGGGGGAGCCCGGCCCACGACCCCACCCATGCCTGTGCTGGGTGTTGAGTAGAGGAGGCGCCTCTTGGACCCCCTGCACTTTCAGGGTTCCAGGGGCTTGAGGGCGGGTTGCCCGGCATCCAAGGGGCTAGGGCACCACCCTCCCCGACCAATCACCGCTTGGGGGTGGAGCTACGTCTCTGTGGGCGGTCCCAGAGTTGCAGCGGGTTGCAGACCTGGGGCAGAAGAAGGGGCACTGGGAGAGAGAGAGTTGCCCTGCGGAGGTCCGGGCTGGTGAGTGAGCAGCATGCCCCGGGGTGGGGGTCGGGGGGTAGGGTGTGCCCCAGGTGGGAGGCAGGGTTCTGGAAGGGCACGTGGAGAGGGTTCATTGTGGGGACTCAGGTGAGTTTTCTTTTTCCCTTTAAAGTCTCTTCCGCCCCATGTCCTCAACTGGCCTTATTCCCCATACCCGTGAACTCCAGGGCGCCCACTCACCTGAGCTTTTGTGGGATGGGTTGCAGAATTTCAGGGTTTCCCCTGTTCCCCGGGAAGAGTGTGGGTAAGGACCTCACAGAATCCCCACCTTCAGTGGGGTGTCCCCCGGTTCTCTGACACAGTGCAGGTGATGCATCTTGAGCAGTACCCCGAGTTCAGCAGGGTGTGCCCTGGTCCCCCAGGCACAGGTGTGGCAGTAGCAAGCCCCAGAGCCATCCCCCAACTTCAGCATTATGCCCCGTGTGCCCCCGAGTTAGTGGTAATTGGCTGTTAGAATCATGCAGGAAAATCCTCCAGGTGGGGGCCTGGAGGCGGGCGTAAACCAGACCCCACTCTAGTTGCATTGGGAATAGACGAATTGAGGGTTTCTTTAGAAGAGTAAGTCTGCTTTCCAGAAAAGGCAAGGTCATTGGTCTATTGAGAATGAAGATAATTACTGCTAAACAACAAGTATGTGTTGCCCCTTCGTCCAGAAACCGAAGCAGGTGTGCAGGCTTTAGGTCAGAGGTGCCTTCTTCTCCCCAGCTGACAGCACTTCTCTGCTCTGGCTCCATGAGACCCGAGGTTTTGAACGTCAGCATCTGAGTCAGGGAGGCAGCTTGTCACAGGACGCCAGTGTTCAGAGAAAACACAGCTATTTTGGCATAATGTCCTATCTATGTCAGGACTGGAGGTAAAACCTCTCATTATCCCAAAACCTCCTGGGCTTTTCTCTTTTCTCTAGTTGAGCCACAAAGTAAAATTGAAGTAGCTGTCAGCATTCTGGGTTTGGTGCAAGAATTACTTCGTTTCCCTGCAGGTAGAACTTTGCAGGGGATCACAATTTCTCTGTCCATTTATTGCTTACAAATGTATTTTGACTATCTGTTTCCTAGGAACCCTCTCTTATTAGAAAGGGAAGGTGAGATTCACTCTGTGCCTGTTTGTAACATCTAATTTGTTCCTTCATCTAACAATGTTTATTCAATTGGGCCTAAGATATGGTTGAGTGGCCAGCATCTAGAGTTAGATGGCTTTTTTTCATCTGATACAGACTTGGATGATGTCATTTGACAAAGGTGATGTTTCATCATTGATTAGTTTATTCATCAGAAGAGTTAAAATTAGGGTGGAGGGAAAATTCAAAATTATCCAAATGGGCCTGTTCCTGTTTAAAAGTTGAGCTTGACTTTCTAGTTTTACTATTATCTCGATATTTTGAGGTGCCATATTCTGTCTGTAGTTTCTTTGGTGGTGGAGTCAGAAGGAGAGTCTGGGAATTCTTTTGGATAGTGGCATGCTGGTGGCTTCAAGGGGCTTGGCGTCAGGAGCCTTGGGGTGAATTCTGCAACTGCTTGCCTGACCCTGGGTGCATCTCGCAGAGGTTTTGTTTCCTCTTATGAAATTGCCAGCAGATAATGTTCTGCTTAAAGGGGAACCCTCCCATCCTGTTGGTGGGAATGCAGAGTGGTGCAGACAGTCTGGGAAACAGTGTGGGGGTTCCTCAAAAAGTTAAACATTGAACAACCACATGATCCAGCAATTGCTCTCCTAGGTGCTTACCCAAAAGATACAAAAATGCACATTCGAAGGGGGTACATGCACCATGATGTTTGTAGCAACAATGTCCACAGTAGCCAAACTATGGAGAGAATCCAAAGTCCATGCACTGATGAATGGATAAAGCAGATGTGGGATACGTATATATATGTATATATGTGTGTGTGTGTATATATATATGTATATATATGTATATATATGTATATATATGTATATATATGTGTGTGTGTGTGTGTGTGTATATATATATATATATATATATATATATATATGGGGATATGACCCAGCTTCAAAAAGAATGAAATCTTACCATTTGCAAGGATGTGGATGGATCTAGAGTGTATTAAGCTAAGCAAAATTAGTGAGGAAAGACAAATATCCTATGCTCTCACGCTTGTGGAATTTCAGAAAGAAAACAGATGAACAGAGTTGAGGGGTGATGAGAAAGGCAAACAAGGAAATAGACTCAACCTTGGAGAACAAACTGAGTGTTGCTGCAGGACAGGGGCGTGGGGGGAAGAGTTAAATGGGTGAGGGGTATTAAGGAGGGCGCTTGTGATGAGCACTGGGTACTGTATGCAGGTGAGGAATCACTAAATCCTACCCCTGAAGCGAATATTCCATGGCATGTGAACTAACTGGAATTTAAGTAAAAGAAGAAAGGAAAAAGTGTTCTGCTTCATGAAGAGTGAGGTAAAATTGTAGTGATTTGGGCTGTACTGGTCTATAGATGATAGTTGTAAAACACCCTGTTGTAAGATACACTAGTTTCTTATCACATAAGGAGTCCTCAGAAAGCTGCAATGAAAGATTCAGATCTCAGAGCATGTTCATGTTCCACTGATATGTTACAGTTTGCACAGGTAGGACAGAAGGAGAGAAAGGCAACAGAAGGGGAAAGTAGGTGGGAACCTTTCATTAGTTAGCATTATAGCTTTCTCATGAAAGCCTTGCGCCAGTGTGATTTTGCAAGAAGAGGGGGAATCCGGGAGCTTTGCAGGAGACGGGGGAGTTCCAGGTCTGGGTAAAGCTGACAGGGGTCCCAGAGGAGAGCTGAATGCATTCTGCAGCAGGGTGTGGGCAGGGTGGGCTCCAGGGGTGGCTGTGGGTCTCCTGTGTGAGAGTCGTGACAGGTGAGGGCTGTGTGCAAGTTCCTGGCTGAGGACAAGTGAGGCACAGGTGGAGAGCTGGCAGAAAACCTTTTTCTGGGCCACCAGCCTCACCCAACACACACAGCCTCACCTTCTGTCCCTGTCACTCCAATTCAGACTTCTCAGAGGGCGAGTGAGAACACATCAAGAGCATTCTAAACAGAAGGGAAAGCATGTGCAAAGGCTCTGGGGCAGGAGAATTCCAGATATGTCCAGGAGCAGCAAGAAGGCCCTGTGGCCACAGGGGACAGCTTAGGACATGACCTCAGGGAGGTGACAGAGGGCGACAGAAAGCCATTCCAGGGCTATAACCCCATGAGACCCTGTTTCACTAGGCCATCGTGGCTACAGCGTTGAGAACAGATGACAGAGGGTTGAAGATGGCAAGGCAGGTCAATGACGAAGCTTTTCCAGGAACTCAGGCACTGTGGACCAGACAGGTGGCCTTGGATGGAGTGGTTAGACCTATTCTGGGTCCATTTTGAAGACGGAGCTCACAGGATTTGCTGATGAGTTAGATATTAGGAGCAGGAGAACGGAGGAATTGGGGTAACTCCCAGCTGTTGTGGGTTGTCCTGATCGAGGGGAAGGAGAGGGTTTCTGGGGTAAGGAGGTAGTCCGTGTTCCGCATGCTGAGGAAGGTGCCTTTCCCGGTGGATCTGCTGAGGTTTGTGTCTGGGAGAACCTCTCACATCTCCTCCCTCAGCAATGCTCAAGTACAAGTATCCCCCAGCTTTTAAACGTTCACAGTAAGACACTTGGCTTTCTTGAAAGAACTACGTTATTACCCAGCTTCAGTGAGAGGAAGAGACCTAAAGAGGATTTCCCTCTTATGAAAAAAGGTGAACAGTGAGAATCGCGTTCAGCATCTGTTTTGGGGAGAAGCACGACAGAGGCGGCGTGCACCCCAACCAGCTCCTTCCGCTGGGAACCGCTCTCCGCATCCAGCCACCAGCACTTTGAATTGTGTCTGTGAGCCTCTGCTGTGCTTTATCTTCATTTATGCTGGGCCTCCGTTAGAAACTTGTGTCCTGAGGCCTAAGAAAAGCCAAAGAGAAGGAATCTTGGAGTCTGAGCACACTGTCCAATTTTTCCGTGTAAATGAATGGTCATTCCTTCTTTACACCATTTCTGCTGTGCAAGGTTTCTCAGAAGCCCTGTACTTTCAAAGAGCAGGGAAACCTATACCCCATGCTGCGGGGTTAGTTTTAGTCTCCATGCTGGACAGAACATTTCATGACTGTCGGATTTTCTCACTCAAACATTGAGACTTGGACCACCTTCGCCCGTTTCTACCACCCCATCCCCGAATCTGGCACCTACCAATCTGCTCTCAGTATCTATGCGTTCAGTATTTGTTTATTCCACGTGGAATGTACATGAGAGCATCTGGTATTTGTCTTTCTGTGTCTGAGTTACTTGGCATAAGGCCCCCAAGGTCTGTGTTTCCATGTCTGGTTATTGTGAATAATGCTGCAGTGAACGTGGGAGTGCATCTGTCTTTTTGAGGCAGTATTTTTGTGTTCTCCAAATCAATACTCAGTAGAGCCATTACTGGGTCATGTGGTAGTTGTATTTATTTTTTCAGGAACCTCCATACCGTTTGTCACAGTGGCTGCACCAATTTCCATTCCCACCAACAGCGCACAGTGTCTCCTCGTCTGCACACCCTTGACCCCACCTGGTGTCTGTCTCTGGGACAATTGCTGTTCCAACAGTTGTGAGGGGATAGCCGATTGTGGGTTTGACTGATGTTTCCCTGACGATGATTAGTGATGTCGAACAACTTTTTCTGTCTGTTGGCACCTATGTGCCATCTTTGGACAGTATCTGTTCACATATTCACCCCATTTTTTATACAGTTTTTTTTTGTTTTGATTTGTATGAGTGTTGTGTGCATTTTGGATATTAGCCTCTTCTCACACATATGATTCGCAGATATTTTTTTCTTATCGGGTCAGTGGCCTTTTAAGTTTTTGATGGTTTCTTTTGCCGTGTGGAAGATTTCAGTTTGATGTTGTTCCACTTGTTTATTTTTGCTTTTGTTGCCTTTGCATTTGGTGTCCGATCTGAAGACTCTTTGCCAAAACCAATGTCGAGAGACTTAGTACCTGTGTCTTCTTGGAGGTTTATGGATTCGGGTCTTATGTTCAAATCATTCATCCATTAAAAATTTTGTGTGTGGTGTAAGAAAGTGACCCAGTTATATTCTTCTGCATTTAGTGTCCAGTTTGCCTGTTACCGCTCACTGAAGAGACAGTCCTTCCCTCATGGCATATCTTCTGCTGCTGTGTCGTAAGTTAGGGTCATCTACGTGTGGGTAAGTTTCTGAGCTTTCTGTTCTGTTCCACTGACCTGGTGTCTGTGTTTCTGCCAGTACCATCCTGTTTTGATGACAACAGCTTTGTAATCTAGCTTGAAATCCAGGAGTGTGTTGACTGCACCTTTCTTTCTCCAGGTTGCTTTGGGTATTTGGGGTCTTTTGTGATTCCATACAAGTGTGAGGACTGTTTTCTATTTCCTCGAATAATGCCACTGGAATTCAGATGGGGATTTCATCACATCTGTCGATTGCTTTGGGTACGATGGACATGTTCACATAATTAACTCTTCCAGTTAAGGAGCATGGCGTATGCTTCCATTTGTTTGTGTTGCCTTCCAAATCTTTGACCCATACATTCTGCCCCCCTCGACACACATGTTTTTCATTTCTTTTCTGCCATGTGTTGAGCGTACTATGTCTTTCTCATTCTTGGTTACTTTTATTCCTAGATTTTTTTTTTTTTGATGCAATTGTAAATGGCATTGCTTTTTTAGTTTCTCTTTGCGAAAGTGTGTCATCAGTATACAGAAATGCAAGAAGTTGGGTCATCTGGGTGGCTCCATAGGTGAAGCGTCTGCCTTCTGCTCAGGTCAGAGTTCTGGGATCGAGCCCCGTGTTGGGCTCCCCGCTTAGCGAGGGTCTGCTTCTCCGTCTTTCTGACACTCCCCCGGCTCGTGCTTTTTCTCTTCCTGTCAAATAAATAAATAAAATCTGAAAAAAAATAAAGACAACAGGTCTCTGTATATTGACTTTATATCCTGCAGCTTTCTTGAATTTGTTTATTCTAACAGGTTTTTTTGTTTTTTTGTTTTTTTTGTGGAATCCTTTGGGATTTCATGTCATTTGCAAATAGTGACAGTTTGCCTGTATGGATTTCATATCTTTCTCTTTTTTTAAAATTATGTTAGTCACCCTACAGTACTTCATTTGTTTTTGATGTAGTGTTCCAGGATTCATTGTTTGCATATAACACCTAGTGCTCATTATGACACGTGCCCTCCTTAATACCCATCACCAGGATAACCCATTCCCCTACCCCTCCCTTTCTGCAACCTTCAGTTTGTTTCCCAGTGTCAATAGTCTCTCATGGTTCATCTCCCCCTCTCATTCCCCACCTTCACTTTTCCCTTCCTTCTCCTAATGTCCTCCATGCTATTCCTTCCATTCCACATAGGAGTGAAACGATATGATAATTGTCTTTCTCTGCTTGACTTAATTTCACTTAGCATAATCCCCTCCTGGTCCATCCACGTTGGTGCAAATGGTGGGTATTCATCCTTTCTGATGACTGAGTAATATTCCATTGTATAGATGAACCACATCTCCTTTGTCCATTCCTCTGCTGAAGGACATCTTGGCTCCTTCCACAGTTTGGCTATTAGGGACATTGCTGCTATGAACATTGGGATACAGGTGCCCCTTCTTTTCATTACTCTGTGTCTATGGGGTAAATACCCAGTAGTGCAATTGGTGGGTCGTAGGATAGCTCTGTGTTCAATGTCTTGAGGAATCTCCATATTGTTTTCAAAAGTGGCTGTACCAGCTTGAATTCTCACGAGTAGTGTTAGAGGGCTCCCCTTTCTCCACATCCTCTCTGACTTTTTTTTATTTCCTGTCTTGTTAATTTCTTCTCAAGATTTTATTTATTTATTCCACAGAGATAGAGACAGCCAGCGAGAGAGGGAACACAAGCAGGGGGAGTGGGAGAGGAAGAAGCAGGCTCATAGCGGAGGAGCCTGATGTGGGGCTCCATCCCATAATGCCGGGATCACGCCCTGAGCCGAAGGCGGACGCTTAACCGCTGTGCCACCCAGGTGCCCCCTGCCTTGTTAATTTTAACCATTCTAACTGGTGTAAGGTGGTATCTCATTGTAGTTTTGATTTGTATTTGCCTGATGGCAAGTGATGTGGAGCATTTTTTCATGTGTCTGTTGGCCATTTGTATGTCTTCTCCGGACAAGTATCTCTTTGTGTCTTCTGCCCATTTTTTGGGTGTCGAGTTTGAGGAGTTCTTTGTAGATCTTGGATACCAGCCCTTTATCTGTAATATCATTTGCAGATATCTTCTTCGATTCCATAGGTTGCCTTTTTGTTTTGTTGATCGTTTGCTTCGCCGTGCAGAAACTTTTTATCTTGATGAAGTGCCAATAGTTCATTTTTGCTTTTATTTCCTTTGCCTTTAGAGACGTGGCTTGCAAGAAGTTGTTGTGTCCAAGGTGGAAGAGTTCTTTTGATTTTGATATGAGACAGGAATCCATTATCTTTCTTTCCTGATTGCATTCGAGTCCTCTGTCCTTCTTGGTGAGTCTAGCTAAGTTTGTCAGTTTTGTTTATCTTTCCAAAAAAGGCAGCTTTCATTTTCGTTGTGGTTTTTTTTTTTTTTTTTTTGTCTTTTTAGTCTCTGTTGGATTTATTTATGCATTCCTTTTTGTTATTTCCTTATTTCTACTAATTTGGGGCTTTGTTTGCTGTTTTTTTTTTTCTACTTCTTTACCACAGAAATCAGGTTGTTTATTGGAGAGCATTCTCATGGATTGATGAAGACTTGAATTTCTATGAACGTCCCCCCCGTAGAGCTACTTTTGCTGCATCCCATAAGTTTTTGTAGGTTGTCTTTTTCATCAGTGTCAAGGTACTTCTAAATTTTTTTTGATTTCTTCTTTGACTGTTGGTTGTTCAGTAGCATGTTGTTAAATCTCCACATATTTTTTTAAGATTAAGTATCTGGCAGAGAGTGAGACAGCGAGAGAGGGAACGCAAGCAGGGGGTGGGAGAGGGAGAAGCGGGCTTCCCACTGAGCAAGGAGCCTGATTCGGGGCTAGATCCCAGGCTCCTGGGATCACGACCTGAGCTGAAGGCAGATCGTTAATGACTGAGCCACCCAGGCCCCCCAATCTCCACCTGTTTTTGACTGTCCCATTTTTTTCTTGAGACTGATTTCTAGTTTCATATCATTGTGGTTGGACAAGATTTGTAGCAGAAGGTGAAGAGAGCATTCAGATGAAAGGTTTGTTTCCTGGAGGGTTTTCTGAGGGCAGACCATGAGTTCCGTGGGGACGGAGGAAGGTTTTGTGAGACGGGGGGTGGGGTTAACCCTTGTTAGAATTACTGACTACTACCATGCAGGCTGTGTGCTACCGTTCACACCGTAGTCCTGATGGGCTTGTACTTCATTAGAAATATTTTCTAGGAGGTGTAGGCATAGGCTTCTCTAAAAGAAAGGTGCCATGTGGGTTCATGGCATGACCCCAGGTCAGCAACCAGGATGTATGGTATTGTGGGGGATCAGAACCAGGCTTTCTGTGGGAAGTGACGGAAATAGGGTATGGTGAGCTCCATGACCTCATAGGTGAGGTCCCGAGTGACCCACTGGGTGTTGGGTTCCGTGGATCTGTTTCATCAGGTGCTGTGGAATTCAGGGACACCCTCCTGTCTGTGGATTTGTGTGGAGACAGGTAGACATCAGTGTCTGGCCAGGCACGAGGGTCGCACTGGACCACCACCAGAGGTGCAGCACGCGGGGGAGCCACTGCTTGGTTTCCACGAAAGCTGACCAGGGTCTGTGACCGTGATTCCTAGCAGCTGCAAGGGGAGAGGAGGCCGGGGGTGGTGCACACTTCCTAGACTTGTGGTCAGGACTAGTCTGGAGCCCACTGAAGTCAGCCACACCTGGCACAGAAGGCCCCCAGTCAGTGTAGCTGTGGGCACTGCTCCCATGGCACTTTTGGGCCGGCTCCATGCTGCCACCTCCTGCTTTTCATCATCATCTTCAAGGTCGTGTGCCTCTGCTCTTGCCCCATGGCCTCCGGGGTATTGTCCGTCCTCCATCTGGCCCTCGTCCCTGGTGCCCTGTGCAGTCCGATGCCAGGGTAGCCTTCTCGAGACAAACATCTGGCCCTGATGGAACACTTCCATGGATCTCGTGTGATGCGAGGATGATGTCCTGCCCTGGAAGGGGGCTGCAGGTCCCCAATCAGGAGAGCCATGTCTCCCTTTTCAGCATGGCCTGCCCTCCCCTCAGTCTTCTTCAGGGAAGCTCTCCCCACTTCCTGAGATGACAGCTCTGAACTTAAAAGTGGATGTTATTTTACATATCTCTATGCCTTAGTTCATTCATGGCATGTCTTTCAACGCCGTTAGTGGGTTTTTTTTTTTTTTTTTTTTTTTTTTTTTTTTTTTTTTTAGCAGTTCTGAAGGGCTGTCTGCTCAAGGAGGGGATGACCTGGGTGGGGCAGCTTTCCCTCTCATCTCCCTCAGCCTGTCTCTGAGCCCTGGGGCCAGCTGTCCCACTGAGGATTGAGGGACCCGAGCCAGCCCATCCTGAGCCCAGGCTGTGTGTCAGCTGTGTAGACGGATGCGTGTCGGAGCGGTGGGCAGCTGGCATAGGCCAGGGGCAGGCAGTGTCTCCCCATTCCTTCCCTCCCTTCCTCCCAGAGGTAGCTCAGAGCAGCCTTCAACCCCTGCATCTCCAGATCCCTTGACCTATGCCTCCTGTGTTCAGCTGGTGACCTTGGAGTTTCGCATGGATTCTACCTCCCATACCCTCTCCTGTAGCAGTTCCTGGATCAGGGGAGGGGTCGGACCCTTGTCTGATTTTGGTCTTCTTCCTGTCCCGCACCAAGCCCACTCACCTTTGCATCTTCCATGTATGTGCTTGGAAGCAAGTCCATCCACAGGGAACCTATTAGCCAAATGGATCCAGGTAATGAACATTGAAGTAGAGATCCAGGATCCATAATAAACCTGCTCTGAAACCTGTCCCAAAGTCTGTGACTCTCTCACACTGAAACAGAAACAATAATAGCTTTCTGGACTGTGAAGTGACATGTGTCTCTACTTCCAATCTTGAAGGCATAGGTGCTGAGCCTGGACAGAAAAGGACCATGGCTCCCGTGGGCTGGGATCCACAGTAAGAACTCAGTGAAATCTGAATTCGAGGCATAGAATGAATAATTATTGTAGAGTGAATCCTCCCAAGTAGGGCTTATGCACATTGCAGAGGAAAAGCTTTTTCAAAGAGGTTCCTGAAAGAAAAATCTTTTTAAAAAATTTATTTTAATTCCAGTAGAGCTAACATACAGTGTTACATTCGTTTCAAGAGAGTGTACAAGAGAGTGATTCAGTAATTCTATATATTACTCAGTGGTCATCCAGAAAAGTGTCCTCTTAATCCGCTTCATCTATTCCACTCATCCCTCTATGCACCTCCTCCTCTCTGGTAACCATCCGTTTGTTCTCTCTTGTTAAGAGTTTGTATTTTGGTGTGTCTCCTTTTTCTCTTTTATTTATTTAGTTTTGTTTGTTTTTTAAGTTCCCTATAAGAGTGACATCATATGGGATTTGTCTTTCTCTGACTGACTGATTTCAGTTAGGATAATACTCTCTAGCTCCATCCATGTGGCTGCAAATGGCAAGGTTTCATTCAAGCCTAGTAATACTCCATTGTGTGTGTGTGTGTGTGTGTGTGTGAATACACACATCTATCATCTCATTTGTCAATTTTTCTACAGACACTTGGGTTGCTTCCATATTGTGATATTGTAAATAAAGGTGCAAGAAACATAGGGGTGCACGTATCCTTTTAAGTTGCTGTTTTCATAGTCTTTGGGCAAATACCAGTAGTGTGATTGTTGGATCGTAGGGTAGTTCTATATTTAATTTTTTGAGGAACCTTCATACTGTTTTCCACGGTGGCCATCACAGTTTGCATTCCCACCCACGGTTCCAGAGGATTCCCCTTTATCCACATCCTCCCAATGCCTGCTCTTTCTTGTGCTTTTGATGTTAGCCATTCTGACAGGTGTGAGGTAATACCTCATTGTCCTTTGGATTTACATTTTCCTGATGATGGGTGATGGTGAACATCTTTTCACGGGACTGTTGGCCATTTGTATTTCTTCTTTGGAGAAATGTCTGTTCATGTCTTCTGCCTATTTTTTAACTGAATTATTTGTTTTTTGGGGGTCGAGTAGTATCAGTTCTATGTTTTGGACACTATCCTTTTATTGCATATGATCTTTGCAAACATCTTCTCCCTTTGAGTAGGTTGTCTTATTATTTTTACGTTTTCATTGTTCTTCTGCCATGTGGAAACTTTTTATTTTGCTCTATTCCCAATAGTTTATTTTTGCTTTCATTTCCTTTGCCTCAGGAGACAGTCTAGAATAACGTTGGTATGGTCCATGTCAAGAAGTTACTGTCTTCCCTCCTGTAGAATTTTTGTGGATTTAGGTCTCATATTGAGGTCTTGAAACTGTTTTGTGTTTGTCTGTATTGTGTAAGAAAGCAGTCTAATTTCATTCTTTTGTGCGTAGCTGTCTAGTTTTCCCAACACCATTTGTTGTAGAGACTGTCCTTTTCCCTTTTGATATCATTGCTTGCCTTGTGGAAGATTCATGGACCACATAATTGTGGGTTTCTGTCTGAACTTGTATCCTGTTCCTTTGGTCGCTGTGTCTATTTTTGTGCCGTACTCTCTTGTTAGGATGACTGCAGCTTTGTAGTATAACCTGAAATCTGAAATTGTGAGTCCTCCAGCTTTGTTTTTCTTTTCCACATTGCACTGGCTGTTCAGTATCTTTAGTGGTTCCATACAAATGTTTAGGATTGTTTATTCGAGGTCTTTTATTCCTTAATTTAAATTCAATTAGCCAACTTACAGTACATCATTAGTTTCAGATGTAGTCTTCAATAAATTACCAGTCGTGTGGAACACCCAGTGCTCATTGTATTGTGTGACCTCCTTAATGCCACTCACCCAGTTACCCGCCCCCCCAACTTCTCCTCCAGCAATCATCAGTTTGTTGCGATAGTTAAGAGTCTATCATGGGTTTTCTCCCTCTGATGACTTCCCTTTCTATTTTCCCTCCCTATGGTCTTCTTCCCTGTTTCTGATATTCCACATAGGAGTGAAAGCATATGATCATTGTCTTTCTTTCATTGGCTTATTCCACTCAGCATAATACCTTCCAGCTCCACCCAGGTCGGTGTGATGGTAAGTATTCATCCTTTCTGATGGCTGAGTAATATTCCATTATATATATGATCCACATCTTCTTTATCCATTCATCTGTCCATGCTCATCTGCACTCTTTCCACAGCTTGTCTATTATGGATATTGCTGCTATGAACACTGGGGTGCATGTGTCCCATCTTCACTACCTCTGTCTCTTTGGGGTAAATCCCCAGTAGTGCAATTGCTGGGACATAGGGTAGCTTTATTTATAACGTCTTGAGGAAACTCCGTACCATTTTCCAGAGTGGCTGTACCGGACCGCATTCGCACAGGGGTGTAAGAGGGTTCCCGTTTCTCCACATCCTCTCCAACATGTATAGTTTCATGTCTTCTTATTTTTAGATATTCGGCCTCGTGTGATATGGCATCTATAGGGGTTTAGATTTGCATTTCCCTGAAGCCAAGTGATATGAAGCATTTATGCATGTATCTTTTGGTCACCAGTACATCGTCATCAGTGAAATGACTTCCCATTTTAATCCATCTCAAGACCTAAAGCTGGGTAAGGCACTGAAGCTGGATGATGCCATCGGTTGGAATTGTGGAGAATTTCAAAAGATCTCCATGGAGAGCAAGTTTAAAGGTCAGTGTGAAGCTACTAATTGGATCCGGGGAGATCTCTGAAAGTGGGGGTTCCCTGGGATGGGCTGAGGGGGGCCCTCCGATTTTCCTGCTATGAATCCTTTCTGCAGCCCCAAACGGACAGTTTCCTGCAGTGGGGCAGGCTGAGTCCTCTAGTCGTGCAGAGGTGAGCCCAATGCCTGGTACCTTGGAGGCAGGCAAACGGGGAGGGGACCCTCAGCAGAAGACCCAGGGTTAGGTTAGGCCTCAAGAGACAGCAGGTGCGAACTGCCCAGTGCTCAGAGAACTCCCAGGCCGACTGAGATGAGGGCACAAGGGCGGGTGACTGTGAGCCTTGGGGTTTGATCCGGAAGGGCTCACAAAGGTCGGGGTTCACCAGCAGGGGCTCTGAGGGGGTGTCCCAGTTCTCTTGCCCTGAATGCTCTATTGTGCCCCAAAACGGTACAGTTTCCTGTGGGCTGCAGGCTGAGTCCTACGGTGGGGCTTGGGTGTCCCCAATCCCCCGGAGTTGGGCGCCAGGATCCTGGGGAGGGGCCCCTCTGTGGCCAAACTAGGGTAAGGGTTAGGGTCCAGGGGCCCGGCAGGGCCAATCTAGCAAGCTGTGCGGCGAGCTCCGTGGAGGGCTGAGATGAGGCCATGGGGGAGGGTGAGCATGGGCCTCAGGGTTGGGGCACGGGGGTTGCCAAAGGTGGGGACGGGCTCCGGGGGCCTCCCCAAGTTCTCGTGCCCTGTATGCTCTGTAGCGCCCCAAGGGGCACGGTTTCCTGTGGACTGGCAAGCTGAGTCCTGAGGCGGGGCACAGGTATCCCAATTCCCCGGGGCTGCGGTGTAAGGCTCCTGGGGAGGCCGCCAAACCCGCGGCTGACCTAGGGTTAGGGTTAGGCCCCAGGAGCCCCGCAGGCCTGATCTGCTGGCTGTATGGTGAGCTACACAGGCTGAGGTGAGGGTGTGGGGAGGGTGAGCGTGGGCCTCAGGGTTGGGGTGCGGGAGGCCGCCAAAGTTCGCTGGGGGCTCAGGGGGGCCCTCCTGGTTCTCCCGCCCTGAATGCTCTATGGCCTCCCAAGGGGCACGGTTTCCTGCAAGGTGGCAGACTGAGTCCTGCGGTGGGGCTCAGGTGTCCCGAATCCCCGCGGCTGCGGCTCCAGGCTCCTGGGGAGGGGCCCCTCCACAGATGAACTAGGGTTAGGGTTGGGGCCCAGGAACCCCGCAGGCCAGATCTGCCCGCTATGTGGCGAGCTCTGCCACGGGTTGAGGTGAGGGTACGGGGTGGGGTGAGCATGGGCATCAAGGTTGGGGCTTAGGGATCGCTGAAGTTCTCCGGGGGCTCTGGGGGCCCTCCCGGTTCTCCCACCCTGAATGCTCTACAGCCTCCCAAGGGGCACGGTTTCCTGAGGGGTCGCAGGCTTTGTCCTGCAGTGGGGCTCAGGTGTCCCCAGTCCCCGGGGCTGCGGCACCGGGCCCCGGGGGAGGGGCCCTCCCTAGCCGACCTAGGGTCAGGACTAGGCCCCAGGAACCGGGCAGGACTGATCTGCCGGCTCTGCGACGAGCTTGGTGGCAGGCTGAAGGGAAGGCGCGGGGCGGGATGAGCGTGGGCCTCAGAGTTGAGGTGTAGGGGGCCGCCGAGGATCACTGGGGGCTCAGGGGGGCCCTACTAATTCTGCACGGGATGCTCTGCGGCGTCCCAAGGGGCATGGTTTCCTGAGGGGTGGCAGGCTGAGTCCCGTGGTGGGGCTCAGGTGTACCCAATCCCCGGGGTTAGGGTACAGATTAGGGTACGGGTTAGGGTTAGTGTACGGGTTACAGTTAGTGTTCGGGTGAGGGTAGGGGTTAGGGTTAGGGTAAGGTGAGGTTACGGGTTAGGGTTGGCTTTAGGGGTTACAGGTTAGGGGTTATGGGTTACGGTACGGATTAGGGTTTAGGGTACGGGTTAGGGTTTAGGGTTTGGGTTTAGTGTACGGGTTAGGGTTAGGGTATGGGTTAGGGTTTGGGTACAGGTTAGGGTACGCGTTAGGGTACAGTTTAGGGACGGGTTAGGGTACGGTTTAGGGTGCAGGTTAGGGTTAGGATATGGGTTAAGGTTAGGGTATGGGTTAGGGTTACGGTACGGGTTAGGTTACGGTTTAGGATTAGGGTTAGGGTACAGGTTAGGTGAGGGTATGGATTAGGGTATGGGTTAGGGTTAGGGTATGGGTTATCGTTAGGGTTACGTTTTGTGTTAGGGATAGGGTACGGGTTTGGGTTTGGGTGTGGTTTAGGGTATGGGTTAGGATACGGGTTAGGTTTAGGGTACGGGTTAGGGTTAGGGTATGGGTTAGGGTACAGGTTAAGTTACTAGTTAGGGTTAGGGTTCGGGTTAGGGTATGGGTTAGGGTCCGGGTTAGGGTTAGGGTACGGGTTAGGGTAAGGGTTAAGGTACGGGATAGGCTGCAGGTTAGTGTTAAGGCAGGGTACTGGTTAGGGTTAGGGTTTAGGGTTAGGGTTAGTATACGGGTAGTGTTAGGCTACAGGTTAGCGTACGGGTTAGGGTTAGGATACGGGTTAGGTTCAGGGTTTAGGGTTAGGGTACGAGTTGGGGGACGGTTTAGGGATAGTGTTAGGGTATGGGTTTGGGTTAGGGTTAGGGTACGGATTAGGGTACGTGTTAGGGTTAGGGTACAGGATAGGGTATGTGTTACGGTTAGAATACGGGTTAGGGTACAGGTTAGGGTACGGTTTAGGGTTAGGGTAAGGGTTAGGGTACGGGTTAGGGTTAGGGTACGGGTTATGGGTAGGTTTAGGGGAAGGTGTAGGGTTGAGGGTAGGGTTAGGTTTAGGGGTTAGGGTTAAGGTTAGGGTTTAGGGTTTAGGTTTAGAGTTAGGGTTAGGGTTAGACCCCAGGAGGCCAGCAGGCCTGATCTGCCAGCTCTGCGGTGAGCGGTGGGAAGGGCTGAGGTGAGGGCGCTGGCGATGGGAGCGTGGGTCTCAGCGTTTTGGCGTGGGGGGCCTTCGAACGTCATCGGTGGCTCGGAGGGCCCTGCCCGTTCTCCCACCCTGAATGAATGGCGGTACCCCTAGCGGCTCGGGTGCCAGCGGGGCAGCAGGGTGAGTTCGGTGCTGAGGCTTGGGGGTCTCCAATCCCCAGCGTTCAGCGCCAGTCCCCTTGAGAGGGGCCCCTCGGGGGCCAAACTAGGGTTAGGGATTGCCCCCAGGAGGATGACAGGCCTGATCCGCCAGCTGTGCAGTGAGCGGAGGGGCGGGCCGAGGTGAGGGCGCTGGCGAGTGGGAGCATGGGCCAAAGCATTTTGACTCAGGGGCATTCAGAGTTTGCCAGCGTCTCGGAGGGCCCTGCCTGTTTCTCCGCCCTGAATGACTGGTGGCGCCCCTAGCGGCCCAGGTGGCAGCAGGGCGGCAGGGTGAGTCTGGTGCTGGGGCGCGGGGGTCGCCAATCCCCGGCTTTGTGGTGCAGGCCCTTTGGGAGGGGCCCCTCGGGGGCTGACCTAGGGTTAGGGTTAGCCCCCAGAAGGCCGGCAGGCCCTATCTGCCCACTGTGCGTCGAGCGGAGGGGCGGGCCCTGGTGAGGGCGCTGGTGAGCGGGAGCCTGGGCCCAAGCGTTTTGGCGTGGGGCCCTTTGAAGGACGCTGGGGGCTCGGATCGCCCTGCACGGTCCTCCACCCTGAATGACCAGTGGCGCCACTGGCGGCCCGGGTGGTTGCGGGGCGGCAGGGTAAGTCCGGCACTGGGGCTTGGGGGTCGCAAATCCCCAGCGTTGTGGCGCCAGGCCCCTTGGAAGGGGCCACTTGGGGGCCGACCTAGGGTTAGGGTTAGCCCCCAGAAGGCCGGCAGGCCCGATCCGCTGCTGTGCGGCGAGTGGATGGGCGGGCCGAGGTGAGGGCGCTGGCGAGCGGGAGCGTGGGCCCCAGCGTTTTGGCACAGGCTGCTATCGAAAGTCGCCGAGGGCTCAGAGGGCCCTGCCCATTCTCCCGCCCTGAACGATCAGCGGCACCCTAGGGGCCCGGGTGTCGGCGGGGCATAAGAGTGAGTCCAGCGTTGCGACTCGGTGGTCCCCAATCCCCGGCGTTGCGGCACCAGGCCCCTTGGGAGGGACCCCTCGTGGGCCGATCTAGGGTTAGGGTTAGCCCCCAGGAGGCTGGCAGGCCTGATCCGCTGCTGTGCGGGGAGCGGAGGGGCGGGCCGAGGTGAGGGCGCTGGCGAGCAGGAGCGTGGGCCCCAGCGTTTTAGCGCGGCTGCTATCGAAGTTCACCGAGGGCTCGGAGGGCCCTGCCCATTTTCCCACCCTGAATGAACGACGGCAGCCCTAGCAGCCTGGGTGGCGGCGGGGCGGCAGGGTAATTCCAGTGCTGAGGCTTGGGGGTCCCCAATCCCCGGCGTTGCGGCGGCAGGCCCCTTCAGATGGGCCCCTCTGGGACCAACGTAGGGTTAGAGTTACCCCCAGGATGCCGGTAGGCCGGATCCACCAACTCTGCAGTGAGCGGAGGGGCGGGCCGAGTTGAGGGCACTGGTGAGCGCGAGCTTGGGACCCAGCGTTTTGGTGCGGATGACCTTCGAAAGTCGCCAGAGTCTCGAGGGCCCTGCCTGTTTACCAACCCTGAATGACCGGCGACACCCCAGCGGGCCCTGTGTGGGCTTGGCGGCAGGGTGATTCCCGCGCTGCAGCTCGGGGGTCCCCAATCCCCTGAGTTCGGTGCCAGGCCCCTTGGGAGGGGCCCCTCGGGGGCTGACCAAGGGTTAGAGTTAGCTCCCAGGAGGCCGTCAGGCCCAATACTCCAGCTAGGCCGTGAACGGAGGGGCGGGCCGAGGTTAAGGCGCTGGCGAGCGAAAGCGTGGGCCCTGGCGTTTTGGCACAACGGGCCTTTGAAGATCACCGGGGCCTCGGAGGGCCCTGCCTGTTCTCCCGCCCTGAATGAAAGGCAGCACCCCTAGCGGCCTGAGTGGCGGCGGGGCTGCAGGGTGAGTCCGACGCTGGGGCTCGGTCGTCCCCAATCCCCGGCGTTGTGGCGCCAGGTCCCTTGGGAGGGACGCCTCGGGGGCCGACCTAGGGTTAGGGTTAGCCCCCAGGAGGTCGGCAGTCCTGATCTGCCAGCTGTGCAGCAAGCGGAGGGGCGGGCCGAGGTGAGGGCGCTAGCGAGAGGGAGTGTGGGCCCAAGCGTTTTGAAGTGGGAGGCCTTCAAACGTCGCTGGGGGCTCGAAGGGCCCTGCCCCTCCTCCCGCCCTGAATGACTGGAGGCGCCCCTAGCGGCCTGAGTGGCGGCGGGGCAGCAGGGTGAATCTGGCGCTGAGGCTCAGGGGTCCCCAATGCCCGGCGTTGCGTCTCCAGGCCCCTTGGGAGGGGCCCTTCCGGGGCCGACCTAAGGTAAAAGTTAGCCCCTGGAGCCTGGCAGGCACGATCTGCCGTCTGTGGCGAGCGGAGGCGCGGTCGAAGATCAGGGAGCTGACGAGCGGGAGAGTGGGCCCCAGCGTTTTGGCGCTGGGGGCCTTCGAAGGTCACCGGGGCAGGGAGGGGCCTGCCTGTTCTCCCACCCTGAATGATCGGTGGTGCCCTAGCGGCCCGGTGTTGGCGGGGTGGAAGGGTGAGTCCAGCGTTGCGACTCGGGGGTCCCCAATCCCTGGCGTTCCGTGGCAGTCCCTTTGGGAGGGGCCCCTCGGGGGCCAACCTAGGGTTAGGGTTAGCCCCCAGGAGGCCGGCAGGCTCAATCCACCGGCTCTGCGGCGAATGGAGGGGTGAGCCAAGATGAGGTCGCTGGCGAGTGGGAGCGTGGGCCCCAACATTTTGGCTTGGGGGGCCTTCGAAGGTCACAGGGGGCTCGGAGGGCCCTGCCCGTTCTCCCGCCATGAAGGACCGGCGACGCCCCCAGCGCCCCGGGTGGCGGCGGGGTGGCAGGATCAGTCCGGCGCTGGGGCTCGGGGGTCCCCAATCCCCAGCGTTGCAGCGCCAGGCCCTTTGGGAGGGGCCCCTCGGGGACTGTCCTAAGGTTAGGTTAGCCCCCAGGAGGCCGGCAGACCCGATCCGCCGGCTGTGCGGTGAGCGGAGGGATGGACCGTGGTAGGGCGCAGTCGAACTGTAGCGTGGTATCCAGCATTTTGGCGTGGGGGGCCTTCGTATTTCACCAGGGGCTCGGAGGGCCCTACCGGTTATCCCGCCCCGAATGACCGGCGGCGCCCCTAGCGGCCCGCGTGGCGGCGGGGCGGCAGGGTGAGCCCGGCGCTGCGGCTTGCGGGTCCCCAATCCCTGGCGTTGCGGCACCAGGCCTCTTGGGAGAGGCCACTCTGGGGCCCACCTAGGGTTAGGGTTATCCCTGAGGAGCCTGGCAGGCTGGATCCGCCGGCTGTGCAGCTGGGGGGGGGGGGCGAGGTGAGGGCGCTGGAGAGCGGGAGCGTGGGCCTCAGCGTTTTGGTGCGGGGGACCTACGAACGTCGCCGGGGGCTCGGAGGGCCCTGCCCGTTCCCCCACCCTAAATGACCGGCGGCGCCCCAAGTGGCCTGGGTGGTGGCGGAGCGGCAGGTTGAGTACATTGCTGGGGCTCAGGGGTCCCCATCCCGGGCCTTGCGGGGCCACGCCCCTTGGGAGTGGACCCTCAGGGACTGACCTAGGGTATGTGTTAGCACCCAGGAAGCCAGCAGGCCCGATCTGCCGCTGTGCAGTGAGTGGAGGAGTGGGCTGAGGTGAGAGCGCTGGCGAGCGGGAGCATAGTACCCAGCGTTTTGGCACGGGGGGCCTTGGAAGGTCTCCAGGGCCTAGTTGGGCCTTACCCGTTCTCCTGCCCTGAATGACCGGTGGCGCCCCTAGGGGCCCAGGTGGCGGTGGGGCGGCATGGTGAGTCAGGCGCTGTAGCTCCGGAATCCCCAATCCCAGGCGTTGCGGCGCCAGGCCCCTAGGATGGGCCCCTCGGGGGGAAAACCTAGGGTTAGGGTTACCCTCCAGGAGGCGGCAGGCTCAATCCGCCGCCTGTGCGGCAAGTGGAGGGGTGGGCCGAGGTCAGGTCGCTGGAGAGCAGGAGCGTGGGCCCCAGCGTTTTGGCTGTGGGGGCCTTCGAAGGTCACTGGGGGCTCGGAGGGCCCTGCCCGTTCTCCTGACCTGAATGACTGACGGCGCCCCTAGCGGCCCGGGTGGCAGCGGGGCAGCAGGGTGAGTCGGCGTTATGGTTCGGGGATCCCCAATCCCCAGCGTTGCGGCGCCAGGCCCCTTGGAGGGAACCCTCTGGGGCCGACCTAGGGTTAGAGTTAGCCCCCAGGAGGCCGGAAGTCCCGATCCGCCGGCTGTGCGGTGAGCGGAGAGGCGGGCCGAGTTGAGGGCGCTGTCGAGCGTGAGCATCGGCCCCGGCGTTTTGGCGCGGATGGCATTCGAAAGACGCCGGAGTCTTGAGGGCCCTGCCGGATCTCCCACCGTGAATGACCGGTGATGCCCCAGCAGGCCCGGTGTTGGCTTGGCGGCAGGGTGAGTCCGGCGCTGCAGCTCAGGGGTCCCCAATCCCCTGCGTTTGGTGCCAAGCCACTTGGGAAGGGCCCCTTGGGGGCCTACCTAGGGTCAGGCTTAGCCCCCAGGAGGCCGGCAGGCCCGATCCCTCTGCTGTTCCACGAGCGGGGGGGGCAAGCCGATGTGAGGGCGCTGGCGAGGGAAGCGTAGGCCCAAGCATTTGGCAGGGGGGGCCTTAGAAGGTCGCTGGGCCTCGGAGGGCCCTGCCAGTTCTCCCGCCATGAATGATCAGCAGCGCCCCTAGCGGCCCGGGTGACGGCGGGGCGGCAGGATGAGTCTGGCGCTGGGGCTCGGGGGTCCCCAATCCCCAGCGTTGCAGCGCCAGGCCCCTTGGGAGGGGCCCCTCAGGGGCCGACCTAGGGTAAAGGTTAGCCCCTGGAGGCCGGCAGGCACGATCCGCCGTCTGGGGCGAGCGGAAGCGCGGTCGAAGATCAGGGCTCTGGCGAGCGGGAGAGTGGGCCCCAGCTTTTTGGCGCTGGGGGCCTTCGAAGGTTACCGGGGCAGGGAGGGCCCTGCCTGTTCTCCCGCCCTGAACGATCGGCAGTGCCCTAGTGGCCCGGGTGTCGGGGGGGCGCAAGGGTGAATCCAGCATTGCGACTCGGGGGTCCCCAATCCCCGGCATTCGGCGGCAGTCTCTTTGGGAGGGGCCCCTCGCGGGCTGACCTAGGGTTAGGGTTAGCCCCCAGGAGGCCGGCAGCCCCGATTCGCCAGCTGTGCAGCGAGCGGAGGGCGGGCCGAAGTGAGGGCGCAGGTTAGCGGGAGCATGGGCCCCATCGTTTTGGCGTGGGGGTCCTCTGAAGGTCGCTGGGGGCTCCTAGGGCCCTGCCCGTTCTCCCGCCCTGAATGACCAGCAGTGCCCCTAGTGGCCCGGGTGGTGGCAGTGCGGCAGGGTGAGTCCGGCGCTGTGGCTCAGAGGTCCACAATCCCCAGCATTCCCGCGCCAGACCCCTTGGGAGTGGCCCCTCTTGGGCCGATCTTGGGTTAGGGTTAGCTCCCAGGAGGCCGGCAGGCCCGATACGCCGGCTAGATGGCGAGCGGAGGGATGGGCTGAAGTAAAGGCGCTGGTGAGCGGGAGCGTGGGCCCCCGCGATTTGGCGCGGGGGGCCTTTAAAGTTAACTGGGGGCTCAGAGGGCCCTGCCCCTTCTCCCGCCCTGAATGACCAGCGGCACACCTAGCGGCCCGGGTGGTGGCACGGCGGCAGGGTTAGTCCGGTGTGAGGCTCGAGGGTCCCCAATCCCCAGCGTTGCAGCGCCAGGCTCCTTGGGATGGGTCCCTCTGGGGCTGGCCTAGGGTTAGGGTTAGCCTCCAGGAGGCCAGCAGGCCCGATCCGCGGCTGTGCGGCTCCCGGAGTGTTGGGCTGGGTGAGGGCGCTGGGGAGCCTGAGCAATAGCCCAAGCTTGTTTGTGCGGGTGCCTTCGAAGGTCGGGGGCGGCTCGGAGGGCCCTGCCCTTTCTCCCGCCCTGAATGACCGGCGGCGCCCCTAGTGGCTTGGGTGGCGGAGGGGCAGCAGGGTGAGTCCCGCGCTGGGGCTCTGGGGTCCCCAATCCCTGGCATTGTGGTGCCAGGCCCCTTGGGAGGGGCCTCTCGGGGGCCAACCTAGGGTCAGGGTTAGCCCCCAGGAGGCTGGCAGGCCCGAACCGCCGGCTGTGCGCCAAGTGGAGCACAGGCCCAGGTGAACGTGCTGGCAAACCGGAGCGTGGGCCCCAGCGTTTTGGTGCCGGGGGCCTTTGAAAGTCGCCGTGGGCATGGTGAGCATTGCCCGTTCTCCCGCCCTGAATGAACGGCGGTACCCCTAGCGGCTCGTGTGCCAGCGGTGCGGCAGGGTGAGTCTGGTGCTGTGGCTCGGGGTCCCCAATCCCTGGCGTTGTGGCAGCAGGCCCCTTTGGAGGGGCCCCTTTCTTGGGCCGACCTAGGGTTAGAGTTAGCCCCCAGGAGGCTGGCAGGCCCGATCCGCCAGCTGTGCGGAGAGCGCAGAGCGGAGGGGCGGGCCGAGGTGAGGGTGCTGGCAAGCTCCAGCGTGGGCCCCAGTGTTTTGGCACAGATGGCCTTCAAAATTCACCGGAGTCTTGAGGGCTCTGCCCGTTCTCCCACCCTGAATGACCAGCGACGCGCCAGCGGGCCCGATGTCGGTGGGGAGGCAGGGTGAGTCGTAGACATGAGTTGAAAGATGGCTTTGATACAATTTTTTTTTAAGTTTTTTTTTAATATTATGTTAGTCACCATACAGTACATCCCGGGTTTCCAATGTAAAGTTCGATGATTCATTAGTTGCGTATGACACCCAAGGCACCATGCAATACGTGCCCTCCTTACTACCCATCACCAGTCTATCCCAATCCCCCACCGCAATCCTCTCTGAAGCCCTCAGTTTGTTTCTCAGAGTCCATGGTCTCTCATGCTTCATTCCCCCTTCTGATTACCCCCCTTTCTTTATCCCTTTCTTCCCCTACCGATCTTCCGAGGTCGTATGTTCCATAGATGAGAGAAATCATATGATAGTTGTCTTTCTCTGCTTGACTTATTTCACTTAGCATTATCTCCTCCAGTGCCGTCCGTGTTGCAGCAAATGTTGAGAACTCGTTCTTTCTGTTACCTGAGTAATATGCCATTGTATATATGGACCACAACTTCTTACTCCAGTCATCTCTTGAAGGGCATGTCGGTTCCTTCCACGATTTAGCTATTGTGGACATTGCTGCTATGAACATTGGGGTGCATATGGCCCTTCTCTTCACCACGTCTGTATCTTTGAGGTAAATACCCAGTAGTGCAATGGCTGGATCATAGGGTAGCTCACTTTTTAACTTTTTAAGGGACCTCCACACTGTTTTCCAGAGTGGCTATACCAACTTGCATTCCCACCAACAGAGTGGGAGGGATCCCCTTTCTCCACATCCTCTCCAACAATTGTTGTTTCTTGCCTTGTCAATTTTTGCCATTCTAACTGGCATAAGGTATTATCTCAGTGTGGTTTTGATTTGAATTTCCCTGATGGCTAATGATTTTGAACATTTTTTCATGTGTCTGTTAGCCATTTGTACATCTTCATTGGAAAAGTGTCTGTTCACATCTTCTGCCCATATTATAATTTGCTTATTTTTTTCTTGTGTATTGAGTTTGAGGAGTTCTTTGTAGATCTTGAATACCAGTCTTTTATCTATAATGTCATTTACAAATAAATTCTCCCATTCCGTGGGCTGGTGCTTAGTTTTTTTTACTGTTTCCTTGGCAGTGCAGAAGCTTTTTGTCTTGATGAAGCCCCACAAATTCGTTTTATCTTCTGTCTCTCTTGCCTTTGGATATGTGTCATGAAAAAGTTTACTTTGGCCGATGTCGTGGAGGTTGCTGCCTATGTTCTCCTCTAGGATTTTGATGGATTCCTGTCTCACTTCGAGGTCTTTCATCCATTTGGAGTTTATTTTTGTGTATGGTGTGAGTGAGTGGTCATGTTTCATTCTTTTGCATGTAGCTGTCCAATTTTCCCAGCGCCATTTATTGAAGAGACTGTCTTTTCTCCACCGGATGTTTTTTCCTGCTTTATCAAAGATTAGTTGCCCAAAGAGCTGAAGGTCCATTTCTGGGTTCTCTATTCTGTTCCATTGGTCTATGTGTCTGTTCTTGTACATGCTGTCTTTGTGATCACAGCTTTGTAGTACAGCTCGAAATCCGGCATTATGATGCCCTCAGCTTTGTTTTTCCTTATCAACAGTTCCTTGGAGATTTGGGGCCTTTTCTGGTTCCATACAAATTTAAGGACTATTTGTTCCAGTTCTTTGAAAAATGTCATCGGTATTTTGATCAGGATAGCATTGAATGTGTAGATTGCTCTGGATAGCATGGACATTTTAACTATGTTAGTTCTTCTGATCCATGAGCATGGAATATTATTCCATCTTTTCTTGTCTTCCTCAATGTCTTTCAAGAGTGATTTGTAGTTTTAGAATACAGATCCTTTAAGTCTCGGTTAACTTAATGCAAAGGTAACATATGGTTTTTGGTGCTCTTGCAAATGGGATGGATTCCCTAATTTCTCTTTCTTCAGTCACATTATTTGTTTATAGAAATGCAACTGATTTCTGAGCATTGATTTTGTATCCTGCCACATTGTTCTTTCTTAAAGACTGGTTAATGGCCCTTTCCTTATGCTTTCATTCCCACTCGGAAACATGCATCCATCATCGTGACAGACGTTAGGATTCGGAGGACCCTTTCCATACCCTCTTCTTACTGAGAGTTACGTCTATGGCAGTTTAATTAATGTTCAACACACATACTGGGAAACACTGGTGCCTTCACTAATCGATGTTGCTGTCTCTCTGCACAAACTTGGTTCGCTGAATTAAATAATGGCACTTTCTTTTCCTTTTCACAAAACCTTTTCAAACGGTTTTCCTCCTCATGACAGATGTGAGTTGAGAGAAGCTTTCTGTGTAGTGTTCTTAAGTAGTTAAACAAAGGGCATTATCTTGATGCAGACCCCATTTTGCACAATGCTCCCAATCCATGACACCAGATGTGAGGTGCAAGATGCTTTTATATAGAGTGTTCTCTCCTAGCGTAAAGCAGGTGACACCTTACTTATGCATTCATGGACACTTTTGAAAAACTTGCCACCTTCCTAAGAGAAGATTTGACTTGGACAATGGTGTCTATTCGGTGTTCTGACTGAGATTTGTGAAAATTGCCCTTAAGGTTCATCACACTTTTTGGAAAACTTGGGTGTGTTCATCGGTCCTGATGTTGGTTTGATGTTGCCTTCTATCAACACTGAGTTGGTTCTCACAACTACTTAGGACCTCTCCTTCTGCTTTCACTTGCACTTCTGCAAGTACTTCTTCTTCATTACAGAAGATGTGAATTGGAAGATCTTTTCCCAAGGGTGTCCTTACCTGAGCATACAGCATGTTCCTTACATTTTCATACACACTTTTGGAACATACACCCATCCTCATGAACGTAGATATGATTTGGAATGTTGTCTCTAGATGGTGCTCTTTCAAATCTATGGCAGTTCCCTTAAGGTTCAACACATGTAATGGGAAACCCTGCTCTCTTCACTGATCAATGTTGCCGTCTCTCTACCCAAACTTGGTTCTCTGAACTGACTGATGGCACTTTCTTTTCGTTTTCACACAACCTTTTCTAATGGCTTTCCTCCTTTTCTTTGGAAATTTTGTTTGGAAATTTTAATATGCCTTTCTTAATATTTGATAGAGCAGACAAAACTCGGTCACAAATGTGACCTAATTGACGTCTATGGAACATTCGATAATAAGTGCAGAATACATTGTTTTCCAGCGGTCATAGACTATTTACCCAAACAGATGATATGTTGGACCATGAATCATGTCTACATTTTAAAATACTGAAAATAACTAGATTCTATTCTTAGGCCTCCAAGGAATAGAGCCCTAGTCCTCATCAAAAGAAGACCAGGCAGTCCCTCTATGTTTAAAAATTCAATGTAACTTTGCTGCATATCTTAAGGGTCAGAGAGGGGATCGCAGTGGATATTTGCCACCTTTTCTACATCAGGGCTCACACACAATGGCCCTTTGTCTCTGAAGAACACTGACTATCCTAACGTAGACAGGAGTTAAGCCTCCTATCAGAGTTCTGCATGTGCCAGCCACACCTGGCAGTCTTGGCCTGGGCCCACCACCACCTCCCTCCAGCTTTCCTTCTTGGTGGCATTGAGTTAAGGGAGTCAACATAGCCATATGGAGATGGGAGCTCCCCTCTCCTAGTGATGATGGTGCTATTGTCCCCACCAGTCTATCAACATGATTTCTGAGAGAATTATGACACAATAGCAGCTTCTTGACCTTCCTTAAGGTTTAAAAATCATCTTGTGAGTCATCTTTTCAAAAAACGGTTTCACCATGTGTCCTTTTCTCTGGAAAAGAAATAGACCCAATGGTAATTATGGCTCCTGAGCACCTGCTCTTGGGAGATTGCATAGTGGCTCTGTTTAGCATTCTCCCTCTTAAACTTCTCAACTAGGGTGTATATAGAATGAGTCCCATTTCCTAGATGGATAGACAAGGGCTCAGAGATTATATGAATTACAGAGGATTTTAGTGTCAGAAACCTAAGTGGGATCTCCAAACTGACTCCAAAACCCTTGTTCTTCCATACAGGGTACCATTTCGCTCTTACCTCTGGTCTTGTTGATCTGGAAACCTAGGAAGTATTAGGATTTTCTTGTTGTGTGGCCAAATGGAACGAATTCGGCTGCCTTTTCACCTCTGCCCATCATGACCATGAAGATAATTATCTCAGTGGAGGACCTTTGAGTAAGAGACTTAAAGATCCCTTAGAATAGAGATACTATACTATTTTTCTGATATTAAAGTGCCTGAAAGAACTATCCTTTTTTAATTGATGGAAGCTCTTGGTGGAAAGGTTGGAAAGACTATTTGAAAACACTCAGCCTCTTCTACAGAGTGAGACAATGCCTCTAAAGATTGCTAAAATATTCCCTTACCTCTGATTATTTACTTCCCAACTATCGCAGTGTTTCTATGTTAGGATTACGATTTCCATGAGGCAAAAGTTGCGGAGAAAGAACTTAGTGTATCCAGGGGCACTTTCGTATTGTGACAGTGAGCTATTCTGTTGTATTCTGTAGTCCAAGGGAATGGTGCCAGACATCTCTAAGATGTCTAAAATTCTGACTGTAAATGATCTCTATGCTTCAGAGATTTGGGCAGGACAAGGGAGGAGTCCAGAGACCGTAAACGCCTCTGTTACCTGTGTTGACCGTGGAGCAGGTAACCTTCTGTAGGGGTCCTTTTGATGTCTCTGAGCTATGGGAAAGGTGCTTTCATCTCAAGCTCCTCCATTTGTTAGTGGTGATAAGGATAAGAGTAATTTTTATCTCATATCATCTGTGGGCCCTGATCTTGACCTCCTAGGGAAACCCTCCTTTATCATTTCACCCAGCTCAAAATGACCGGGCAAACCCTCAAAGCATGGGCCCTATTTCTGCCCCCAGCACATATTGTCCATCTGTTTCAAAAAGAAAAAAGAGAACAAAAAAATGCCCTTGCCAACATCAAGGTGAGAACACAAAAGAACCTCTCTGTCCCCCGTAAGATTAAAGTCATACCGACTTGTACATACTGAAAAGATAAGAAAAGTCTGTCACTTTCTGGAATCTTCTGCCTCATCGTGATGGGTAACTGTACCTAACACAAAACAGAACAAATATATAACCCTGCCCTAAATGTTCCTTCCCTGGAGCACTCCCTTCTTTGTGAAGACTGTGTCTCCCAGGCATCTGACCTGACTTGGGTTTGAATAAAACTCTCTTCATTTCTCTCTAAAATGTTTTAAAATGTTCCTTCCTTTAGTGTTGACAATAACACTATGTTTTCTTTTCAAGTGAAAAATAAATGTTCCTGGTTCACAACCGTGACAGCACAGAAGGCCGGCTGTTCCTCCTGGCCCCTACCCTGCAGAACCAAGCATGTGTATATAGATTCCAGCACAAATGGGCTCATCCTAGAAGGATGCTTTGAAGGTCTGAGAAGCACTATCCACTCCATGGGTGAGACAAGAAGGCAAAGCTATTCCCGCTTGGAGCATTCCTTTTGGGGCTTAAAATTGCCTTGGACATGCATGAAAGCATTGCCATTTCCTAAAGCCCAAAGCTGGAACAGTCTGAGAGCAGCTGACCTAGCCAGAATCCAGGCACACACCTGTAGGAAGGGTTGGTGCAGAAGGGAAGGGGCAGGGCTCTGAGGGTGTTCTGCAGCTAGAGGGGTCCGCGGAAGGGGCAGTGTGTGTGTGTGTGTGTGTGTGTGTGTGTGTGTGTGTGCGTGCTTGGGGCCCTGCCCGTGATCACAGTCATGCCTGCGCTGGGCATTGAGCCAAGGAGGCAGGTCTTGGACCCCTTGCACTCCCAGAGTTGTGAGTCATGGGGCCGGTTGCCCCGCATTCAAGGGGATGGAAACCGCACACTCCCAAACCAATCACCCCATGGGGGTGGAGCTACGTCTCTGTGGGCAAACCCAGAGCAGACCTAAGATGCAGACTGGGAACCAGGGAAGGGGAGCTCTGAGAGATTCAAAGTGTGGAGTTCCTGGCTGAGTGAATGCATGCTGTGTGCCTGTGTGGGGCATGGTCTGGGAGTAGGGGCACCCCAGGTGAGAGGTGGGGTTCTGGAAGGGCATGTGGAGGGAGTTCATTTGGAGATTCAGTTGAGTTTTCTTTTTCCCTTGATAGTCTCTTCTGCCTACTCTCTGTCAACTGGCCTTACATAGCAAACCCATGGACTCCAGGGCACCTGCTCAGCAGAGCTTTTGTGGTATGGGTCACAGACATTCCAGGGTTTCACTTGTTCCCCAGCAAGAGCGAGAGTAAGGACCGCACGGTCCCCAACTTCAGTGCGGTGCCCCTGTCCCCTGACACGGTGCAGGTAATGGACCTTGAGCAGTTCCCCAAGTTCAGCAGGGTGTTCCCTGTTCCTTCAGGCACATGTGTGGCACTAGGAAACCCCAGAGCCGTTACCCAACTTCAGCATTGTGCTGCCTGTTCCCTGGGAATGGTGGCAATGGGCTGGAAGATAATTACTACTAAAAGACAAGTCTGTGTTTCCCCTTCTCCCAGAAACTGCAGCAGGCATGCTGGCTTTAGGTCCGAGGAGCCGCCTTCTCCCCACCTGACAACACTTCTCTTCTCTGGCTCCGTGAGACCCGAGGTTTTGAACATCTGCATCTGAGTCAGTGAGGCAGCTTGACACAGGACACCAGCATTCAGAGAAAGCGGCAGGTCCATTTGGAGAAATGTCATATCCACGTCAGGACGGGAGGTAACACCTCTCATTAACCCACTATCTCCTGGGCTTTTCTCTTTTCTCTAGTTGAGCCATGAAGTAAAACTTTAGTAATAGTGTCAGTGTTCTGAATTTGGTGAAGGAGGTACTTAGTTTCTGAACTTAGAGCACTTTGCAGGGGATCCCATTTTCTCTGTTCATTGACTGCTTATGAATGTATTTTGAACAGCTGTTTCCTAGAAACACTCTTTCATTAGAAAGGGAAGGTTAGATTTACTCTTTGTGTATTTTTAAGATATACATCTAACAGTGTTTATTCAGTTGGGCCTACGATATGGGTGAGTGGCCACCATTTAGGGTTAGATGGCTTTTTGTCGTCAGATACAGATATGGATGATGTCTTGTCATTTGTCAAAGGTGATGTTTCATCACTGATTAGTCTTTTCATCCCAAGAATTACAATGAGGGTCGAGGGAAAATTCAAAATTATTTAAAGCAGCCTTTTCCTGTTTAAAAGTTAAGCTTGACTATCTAGCTTTACTAGATGTATCAACTCAATATCTTGAGGTGCCATATCCTCTCTGTCATTTCTTTGGTGGTGCAGTCAGAAGGAGAGTCTTTGGGAATTCTTTTGGATAGAGTCATGCTGGTGGCTTCAAGGGGCCTGGTGACGGGAGCCCTGGGCTGAGTTCTGGAACTACTTGCTTGACGCCGGTGAGTCAGGTTATCCCACAGAGTTTCTGTTTCCTCCTTATGAGATTGCTGGAAGGTGAAATAAGTCAAGCAGAGAAAGGCAATTTTGATACGGATTCACTCATTCATGGAACAGGAGAAATAGCAGGGAGCTCAGTAGGAGAAGGAAGGGAAGAATGAAGGGTGGGGTAAACAGAAGGGGGAATGAACCACGACAGACTATGGACTCTGGGAAACAAACTGAGGGCTTCAGAGGGGTTTGGTGGGGGATTGGGATAGGCCGGTGATGGGTATTAAGGAGGGCACGTATTGCATGGAGCCCTGGGTGTTGTACGCAAACAATGAATCATGGAACACTACATCAAAAACTAAGGATGTAGTGTATGGTGACTAACATAACATAATAAAAAAAAATTTAAAAAAGAAAATAAAGAAATTGATGGGAGGTCATATCTGTGGAAAGTCTTTTTACACAGAAACTGTTCTGCCTATTGAAGAGCAACTAAAAACGAGGTGATTTGGGCTCTATTATTCTGTAAATAATAATTTTAAAACTCCCTGTCCTAGGGATATGGTATTTTATTGCATAAGGAGGCCTGAGAAGGCTGCAATGAAAGATTGAGATCTCAGAACACGTTCATGTTCCATGCATACATCACTTAACAGTTTGCACAGGTAGGAAGGTAAGTGGAGATAAATATGAAAGAAAGGGAAAGAAGGTGTGAACCATTCATTAGGTAGCCTTCTCCCTTTCTCAGGAAAGCCTTGGGCCAGTGTAATTGTGGAAGAAGAGGGGGAATCCTGGAGCTTTGCAGCAGATGGGGGTTCCAGGTCTGGGTAGAGGTGACGGGTCCCAGAGGAGAGCTGAGTACATTCTGCAGCAGGGTATGGGCAGGGCGCGCTCCTGGGGTGGCTGTGGTCTCCCATGTGAACGTTGTGACAGGTGAGGGCTGTGAGCTGGTTCCTGGCTGAGGACAGTTGAGGCACAGGTGGAGAGCTGGCCGAGTCCCTTCTTCAGGGCCACCAGCCTCAGCCAGCACACACAGAATCATCGTTTGTCCCTGTCACTCCAATTCAGGCAGTCAGAGTTGCCAGGCCGAGATGTTTGCTGGAGCTTCTTTCCTTGCATGTGTGTGAAGTTTCAAACCTGAAGTGGTGGACATGATGGGTCCTCAGAAAATCCGTAACTCTTTTATTTCCTGCTCTTATATCGACCAGTGAAGTGAATCGGACCGGCTAGTAGAAGGGGCTATCTGTGCGTTTTTATTTCCCAGTTTAATTAAAGAATGGGAAAACAGTCTTGTGAAATATTAAAAGAATCCTTTGTTGGTGTTCATGTCCCTCCCCCCCCGGGGTGGGGGTGCTTACCTGGAGACCCATCCAGGGCTCTGGAAGCTTGACCCGGTGAGTCACTTGCGACTTGAGCTGGGGAATTAATGAAGAAAACAGAATGAATGCTGGAGTTTGCCTGTATCATTTGGACTCAGACACGTCCATGTAGCATCGGAACTCTTCACCCATGAGGCGTGTCGGGATCCCTGAGGTTGTGGGCTTTGCTTTATGGGCTGAGGTTTTGTCTTCATCCTTATCTGGACAAGAGCCATGCCATCTGGCAATGGAGATCCAAATCCTTAGGTGACCATATCATCATCATCATTATCATGATTATTAATTATTATTATTATTTTAAGAAGCAAGAGAGACATTGACTTTGAAATAAAATTATCAAAAGAAAGAACACAAGGTCAAATATATACGTGATGATTGAACTTGTGGTATCTCTCATTGGTGTGGGTCTTGTAGGGCTGCCCGAATGAGAAAGACCAAGGAATTCTATGTGGATAAAAGTGTGCTGTACACAGGGAGTGTTTTATTCCATCATTTGACCTCTCTCTCTGAAGGGAAAATAGAGTGGTGACTGGAGCTTGGTTCTGATTGGAAGGCCTGGGAGGTCAGTGAATTGAAAGAGCAGTGTTCATGCTTACATGGTTCTCAGTGCCCAGTGAGCGAAGTTTGGACGCTTGGACTCGGAAGCATTGGTGTTCAGGGAGGATGTTGTCCGAGTTTGCAGCACATCGAGACACTTGGCTGGTCTGCCTAATTGGGCCAGTTTCTGCCTTTCTAAGGGCAGCTTGAAAGTGGCTTGTAAACCTAGGACATTTGTGGAGTGTTCTGCATGGGACCACTGTGTGGGCCAGTGTAGACACAACCCAGGGAATTCCAGAGCTAATGATGAGCACGTTTGTGAGGCTGGAGTTTGCTTCTCTGTGAGAAGGATTGAGCTGGAGTGGAAAGAAGTCTCTGGGTCTTAGGACTCACTGAGCGGATCCAAGCCTGGCAGGGTGCTGAGATCAGATGTCTGTTTCCCAGGATTTTGGCCAGAGGGATATTTGGGCTCTGGGCAGCATCTCTGCTCAGGTTTCTTGGATGAGCACCTCAGGGAAGAGGAGTGAATGTGTGTGCTCACCTGTCATCGAGGAAGGTTTCTGGTTTCAGGTTTCGTGTACAGGTGAATTCCTCATATGGCTCCCTTACCTGATGGTGTTCAGGGTGCAGGAGGTGGATGGACCCCCTCGTCCCGGGCATCCTGGCTGTGTAAGAGTCCTGGGGCACCTTTTCCCCTGGACTTTGGACCAGGAAATTGGGAGCAGTAGGTGATGAAGCCATCAGTTGATGCCTCAGTTTCTTCCCTGCCAAGATGAACTGGAGATTAAAATAAGTGCTATGGAAATATAAAGGAGGAGACAGGACTGGGGGTGCTGAAGGGAAGGTGGGGATGGTGTTTGGTATTCACATAGGGGTCAGGTGGTACTTCACTAGGAGGGTGATGCTTGAGTCAAGATCTAGGGAAGGTCAGTGATATCACATGAAGAGCATTCTAAACAGAATGGAAAGCATGTGCAAAGGCCCCAGGGAAGGAGCATACCAGGTGCATCCATGAGCTACAAGATGGCCCTGTGACCACAGGCGACAGCTTAGGACTTGCATCATCAAGGTGACAGAGTGACAGAAAGCCATAGCAGGGCTGTGACCCCATGGGACCCTGTTTCACTGGGTCATCCTGGCTGCAGGGTTGAGAACAGATGACAGAGGGTTGAGGTTGGGCAAGGGAGGTCAATGATGACTCTTTTCCAGGAACTCAGGCAAGAGATGGGCTCCAGTGTGGTCCAGACAGGCGGCCTTGAAAGGAGTGCTGAGTCCTACGGTGGGTACGTCTTGAAGATGGAGCTCACAGGATTTGCCGACAGCTTAGATATTGAGGATGGGAGAAAGGAGGAACTGGGGTAGCTCCCAGCTGTTGTGGGTTGTCCTGAGCGAGGGGAAGGAGAAGGTATCTGGGGGTAGGAGGTAGTCCGCGTTCGGCATGCTGAGGAAGGTGCCTTTCTGGGTGGATCTGCTGAGGTTTGTTTCCAGGAGAAGCTTTCACATCTCCTCCCTCAGCAACGGTGAAGTATAAGTATTCCCCATTTTTTAAAAGTTCATGGGAAGACACTTGGCTTTTTGGAAAGATCTCCGTTATCACCTGGTTTCACTAATGGGAAGAAACCTGAAGAGGATGTTCCTTATGAAAAGAGTTGAACGGTGAGCTTTGCATTCAGCATCTGTTTGGGGAGAAGCACGACAGACGCAGTGTGCACCGTAACCAGCTCCTTCCTGTAAACCGCTCTCCGTGTCCAGCCACCAGCGCTTTGAATTCTGTTTGTGAGCATCTGCTGTGCTTTCTCTCCATTTATTTTCGGCATCCATTAGGAATTGTGTCCTGGGTCCTGAGAAATGCCAACAATAAGTAAATTTAGGAGTCTGAGCATGGTCACTAATTTTTCCATATTAATTAATGGTCATTCCTTCTTTACACCCTTTCTGCTCTGAAAGGTTTCCTAGGAGTACTGTACTTTCAAAGAGCTGGGGAACCTGTACCCCATCCTGCGGGGTTCACTTTAGTCTCCATGCTGCACAGAACATTCCATGGCTGTCGGATTTTAACACACAAACCTGTATCTTTGACTACCTTCACCCTTCCCATCCTCCTCTGAATCAGGCACCCACAAATCTATTCTCCATATCTATGTGTTCAGTAATTTCTTTCCCCATGTTGTATGTACATGTGAGCATCTGTAATTGCCTTTCTGTGTCTGAGTTCTTCAGGAGGGAGCCCCATCAGTCATCTGATAGAGCACTTTCATGGATCCCCTGTGAGGCAAGGATGATGCCCGGCCTTGGAGGGGGGCCACAGGTCCGCCCTCAGGATCCATGTCTCCCACTCCAGCCTTTTCAGAATGGACCTCTCACACCAAATCTAGGGTTAGGGGTAAGGCATAGGAGAATGAGAGTTCCAATAGGGTGGATGTGTCCAGAATTTTCACGGTGGGGGCGGGGATTGATGGCATGGGTTGGGGTGAGTGTGAAGCAGTGGGTTTGTGCCCATGAGCCAGTGAATGTGGGGGATCGAGGGAATCAAGTACAGAAGTAATTAGGATTTCTCCCCCTCGACCTCCTTTCTGGAGTCCCAAATAAAACGGTTTCGCTTTGGGTGGCATACTGAGGCCTTAGGTATGACTCAGGCTTCTTCATCTCCGTATCTTTGGAGGCAGACCTCTGGGAGTGGACTACTCAGAATCCAACCTATGATTACTGTCATGGAGGGGAGGATGGAAAGCCCGATTGACCGGCTCTAAACAAACTGACCTGGGGGCTGAGGAGAGTGCCAGTGTCACGGATGAGGGCCTAGAGTTCCGCTGAAAGTGGAGATTCGCTGGGCTTAGGTCAGGTGTTCACTTAGGTTTCTTCTCGCAAAACTTTCTGGAGTCCCAAATGGCATATTTTAGTTCTGTGTGGCAGGCTACTGCCTAACATTGCTCAGTGGTACCTGATCCCTGTGCTTTGGAGTCAGGCGTATGGGAATAAACCTAACAGACCCCAAACTAGAATTAAGGCGTGGGTCTAGGGGCATGGCCCTAAAGATCAGCCAGCAGATGCGACCTTCCAGGGGCCAAGAGTAGGGCATGATTTGGGTTGCATCTGAAACACAGCAGTTGCAGGCAGGGGGGCTTTGAATGTGGGGTTCGTTGGGTTTGGAACAGCTGGGAATTCATAACTTCTGCTCTGCATTCCTTCTGTGGGTCCAAATGGCACAGTTTCCATCTGCATGGCATGCTGATTTGCAGGTATGACTCAGGTTTCCCCAGTCGCTGTGTGTTTGCCTCCTGGAAAGACCTCTTGGAAGCCAACGGAACATTTGGCTTAGGGCTCAGGAGCCTGGGAGGGACCATCTCCTGGTTTTGAGCTCACCATTGCTGTGTCCTGATTTGAGTAGGTGGGTTGTGGAGAAGGGAAGGCTCAGGGTTTTGGTCCAAGGGCACCCTGAATGCGGGAGCCAGCTAGAATTGATTCAGTGGGATATGCAGATTTTTCAGCCCCCGAATACCTCTGCATCCCAGATGGTACGTTTTCTTTCTGTGTGGCATGCTGAGGCCTCAGATAGGGCTCAGGTTTCCCAAATCCCTATCTTTGTGCCATCTCTCTAGGAGTGGACCCCTGAGTACCCAAGCTATGGTGAGTGTCACGCCCTAGGAGGCTGCAAAGCCCAATCGACTGGCTCTGCCACCCTGTTGAGGCTCAGGAGAGTGGGCTGGAGAGACTGTCGGCACAGTGTTTAGGGGTCAGGAATCCACTGGAAGTGATTTTCTCTTTGCTTTGGTCAGGTGTTCCCTGAGGTTTCTCCTTCTCAGAGTGCTTTCTGGAGTCCCAGATGACAACCTTTCCTTCTGTGTGGCAGGCTTTGTGTCCTGACATTGCTCAGCAGTCCCCATTCCCTGGTCCTTGGAGCTAGATGTCTCAGAATGGACCTCACACTACTCAACGTGTAGTAAGGGCACGGGTCTAGGTGTATGGCTGTTCAGATGAGCCATCCGATGTGAGATTCCAGGGGCCTAAGAGGAGGGTGTGCTTTGGGTTGAATGTCAGACACAGGAGTTGCCCACAGGGGGTCTGTGGAAGTGGTGTCTCGCTGGGATTGGATCAGGTAGGCATTCTTATTTCTCTTCCTCTGCAGGTCCAAATGGTACGGTTTCCCTCTCTGTGGCATGCTGATTCACCAATGTGGCTCAGGTTTCCCCAGTCCCTGTGTGTTTGGTGCTTGGCTCCTGGAATGGTCTCTGGGAACCCAACGGAGCATTTGGCTTAGGGCTCAGGAGCATGGGAAAGACCATATCTTGGTTTTGAACTCAGCATTGCCGTGTCCTGATTTGAGTAGGTGGGTTGTGGAGAAAGGAAGGCTCAGGGTTTTCATCCAAGGGTCTCCTGAATGCGGGAGCTGGACGGGATTGACTGTGTGGGATATGCAGATTTCTCCTGCTCCTAATAGCCTCTAGAGTCCCAGATGGCTTTCTTTCTTTCTGTGTGGCATGCTTTGGCCCCAATCGGGCTCAGGCTTCCCCAATACCTATATCTTTGTGCTGTGTCTCTAGGAGTGAAACCCTGAGAACCCAACCTAATGTTAATGTCAGGCCCTAGGAGGATGGAAATCTCAATCGGCTGGCTCTGCGACCCTATCGGGTCTGAGGAGAGTGGGTTGGGGAGACTGTTGGCACAGTGTTTAGGGGCCAGGAATCTGCTGGAATTGGTTTCGTCTGGGCTTGGGTCAGGTGTTCCCTGAGGTTTCCCCGTCTCAGAGTGCTTTCTGGAGTCCCAAATGGCAGCCATGTATAGTGTTGTGTCTTTCCTTGTATAGTGTTGTGTCTCAGAGATAAGTGTTTTTCATTTTCATCAGGCGTCCGTGACCAATTTGATGAATGCTTCCATATTCATGAATGATGATATTATGGGTAAGTGGGTTCCTGTACAATGTTCTTTCTTACCTATAAGTTTATGGCACTTTGGTTAGGTTGCTGCAATCACTTACGATAGGGAGTCCACATTAACCAAAGATATTGTATGTTGTAAGATGGTTCCTGTACACTGTTGTTTCTCAGTTATATGTTCGGAGGACTTACCCAATGGAACCATAACCACCTTGATTCATGCTTCCATCTTCAGAAGGCTGATGTGATTTGAAGGGCATTATCCTCACACCATTGTTTCTCAGCTATAAGTATGGGAAAATTTCCCTAGGCCTACACACACAATGTTGAATAGGCATCAGTATTGATTAGGCTGATGTTAGTTGAAGGTGTTTTCCTGTACACGGTGGTTCATTACCAATAAGGATGGGGAATAGTCCTCAAGATTCAAGAAAATGTTCATTAATGCTTCCATATTCATGAAAGATGCTGTTAATTGTTAATGCTATTCTGTAAAGTGGTGTTGTCAAGGGATAGGTATGTGGTCCTTTTCTTCTGATTCTACCTCCTCCTTGGTTCATGTTTCCATATTCGTGAATGGTGATGTTCATTGTAAGGGGTTCTATCCTCTACATGGTTTTTTCTTAGATATATGTATGCGGTTTGGTGATTCATACACACCCTATTTTCTGAAGGATTGTATAATCATGAGGGTGATTTTAGCTGAGGGCAGTCCCTATACACTGTTGTTTCTTACAGATATGTACTTAGACCTTTCCTAAAGCTTCGACAACCACTTTGAGTCATGCTTCCCTATTTCTAATCAGTGATATTATTGGTAGACATTATCCTGACACTGTTGTTTCCTAGAGAGAAGGGTGTGGTCATTTCCCTAGGACTGCAACACAATTTTGCGAAGGGATCCCTATGCAGGAGGTTGCTTTAATTGGAGGACGGTTCAAAGACACTGCTATCTATTACGTACAAGAATGGGGCACAAATTTCATGTTTCAAGACCACTATGGTAAAATCTTCCTTACTCTTGAAAGATGATGTTCATTGGTCTTTCCTTGTATAGTGTTGCGTCTCAGAGATAAGTTTTTGGCACTCTTGTCAGGCTTCCACAACCATTTTGGTTAATGCTTCCATATTCATGAATTTTGATATTAGGGCTAAGTGGGTTCCCGTACACTGTTGTTTCTTACAGATAAGTTTATGGCCTTTTCATTACATTGCCACAACCATTTACGATAAGGATGCCACATTAACCAAAGATATTGTACGTTGTAAGATGGCTCCTGTACACTGTTGTTTCTCAGCTTTATGTTCGTAGGCCTTACCAGAGGGTACCCTAGTGACCTTGACCGATGCTTTCGTCTTTAGGAAGGCTGATGTGACTTGAAAGGCATTATCCTGACACTGTTGTTTCTTAGCTATAATTATGTGGACCTTTCCCTAGGCGTACACACCCAATCTTGAATAGGGATCAGTGTTGAGGAGGCTGATATTAGTTGAAGGTGTTTTCCTGTATACGGTGGTATATTACCAATAAGGTTGGGGCACGGTCCTCAAGATTTACAAACTTTTCATTAGGGGCGCCTGGGTAGCACAGCGGTTAAGCGTCTGCCTTCGGCTCTGGGCGTGATCCTGGCGTTATGGGATCGAGCCCCACATCAGGCTCCTCTGCTATGAGCCTGCTTCTTCCTCTCCCACTCCCCCTACTTGTGTTCCCTCTCTCGCTGGTTGTCTCTATCTCTGTCAAATAAATAAATAAAATCTTTAAAAAATAAAAATAAAAAATAAAAACTTTTCATTAATGTTTCCATATTCATGAGAGATGATGTTAATTGTTAATGCTATTCTCTAAAGTGGTATTGTCTTGGGATATGTATGTGGTCCTTTCCCTCTAATTCCACCTCCACCTTGGATCATATTTCCATATGCGTGAATGCTGATATCCATTGTAAGGGGTTCTTTCCTGTACACTGTTGTTTCTTAGATATATGTATGCGTGCCTTTGGTGATTCATAACCCCCTATTTTCTTTTTTTTAGTGTTTTTTAAATTATTTTATGTTAGTCACCATACAGTATATCCCTTGTTTTTGATGTAAATTTCAATGATTCATTAGTTGCGTATAACACCCAGTGCACCATACAATACGTACCCTCCTTAATGCCCATCACCAGCCTCTCCCATTCCCTCACCCCTCACCCCTCTGAAACAATCAGTTTCTATCTCAGAGTCCATTATCTGCCATGCTTTATTCCCCCTTCTCATTACCCCCCCTTTTTATCCCTTTCTTCTCTTACCGATCTTCCTAGTTCTTATGTTCCATAATTGAGAGAAAAAATATGATAATTGTCTTTCTCTGCTTGACTTATTTCACTTAGCATTACCTCCTCCAGTACCGTCCATGTTGCAGCAAATGTTGAGAAATCATTGGTCTTTCCTTGTATACTGTTGTGTCTCAGAGATAAGTTTTTGGCACTTTCGTAAGGCTCCACGACCACGTTGGTGAATGCTTCCATACTCATTATTAATGATGTCAGGGCTAAGTGGGTTCCCGTACACTGTTGTTTCTTACAGATAAATTTTTGGCATTGTAGTTATGTTGCCAGAACCACTTACAAAAAATTGTACGTTGTAATATATTTCCTGTACACTGTGGTTTCTCAGGTATATTTCAGTAGGCTTTTCCTAATGGTACTATAACCACCTAGATTCCTGCTTCCATCTTCAGGAAGGCTGATGTAACTTGAAGGGCATTATCCTGACACCGTTGTTTCTTAGCTATAAGTATGTGGACCTTTACCTAGGCCTACAGAGCCAAAATTGAATCGGGATCAGTGTTGAGGAGGCTGATGTGAGTTGAAGGTGTCTTCCTGTACACAGTGGTTCATTAGCAATAAGGATTGGGCAGAGTCCCCGAGATTCCAGAACCTTTTCATTAATTCTTCCTTACTTGTGAAGGATTATGTTCATTGGTCTTTCCTTGTATAGTGTTGTGTCTCAGAGATAAGTGTTTGGCACTTTAGTCAGGCTTTCACATCCAATTTGGTTACTGCTTCCATATTCACGAAGGATGATGTTAGGGCTAAGCGGGTTCCTGTACACTGTTGTTTCATATAAAAAAGCTTAAGGATTTTCTTTACGATGCCACAACCACTTACGATAGAGATTCCACATTAACCAAAGATACTGTATGTTGTAAGAGGGTTCCTGTACACTGTTTTTTCTCAGCTTTATGTTCGAAGGCCTTTCCTAACGGTACCATAACCACTTTGATTCCTCCTTCCATCTTCAGGAAGTCTGATGTGACTTGAAGGGAATTATGCTGACACCGTTGTTTCTTATCTCTAAGTATGTGGACATTTCCCTAGGCCAACACACCCAGTGTTGAGTTGGGATCACTACTGAGGAGGTTGATATGAGTTGAAGGTGTTTTCCTGTACACGGTGGTTTATTACCTAAAGGATGGGGCAAAGTCTTGGTAATTCCAGAACCTTTTCATTCATGCTTCCATAATCATGAAAGATGGTGTTCATTGGTCTTTCCTTGTATAGTGTTGTCTCTCAGAGATACGTGTTTTGCACTTTCGTAGGCTTCCACGACCATTTTCGTTAATGCTTCCATGTTCACGAATGATGGTGTTAGGGCTAATTTGTTCTTGTACACTGTTGTTTCTTACAGATTAGTTTATGGCATGTTCTTTACGTTGCCACAACCACTTACGAGAGGGATTCTACACTGAGCAAAGATACTGTACGTTGTTATTTTTTTACTTTAATTTCTGCCAGATTTGGTCTCATTTCTGCCCTTAGAGATTCTATATTCTCATCAATATTTTCGTTAATACTTTTTCAAGTCTACACACCATCTTCACCTTTGTTACTCTGAATTCCATTTCTGATAATTTGGTTATGTCCATATCCATTAGTTCTGTGGCAGAAGCCACAGACTCATTTTCTTTTCTTTGCTGGGGTGGATTTCTCCTTCTAGACATTCTAATGAGAAGTTGTGGGTTTGTCCAGAGCCCAAATTATTGACTGGGACCGAGGCCATGAGCCCTTGTTTTATGGGGATCTTAGGGATGTGGGCTTCTTGATTTTTCAGCCTGCCTTCTGGGGGAGGGGCCTGCCAAGCCGATATTAAGGTTAACCCTGTTTGGGTATAGTCTCTGTGTCCCCTGCAAGTGGGGATGGGGATGGGCACAGAGTAATTCGGTATTTCCAGGCTTTTGTTCTCTGGCGGCTTTCCCTGGTGTTTTGCTGTGCCTCTTCTGAGAGCCAGAGCAGCAGTGGCCAAATTTCATCCTCTGTCTCAGAGGGATTGCGGACAGTTCTCCACTGATGTTCTGGCCACTTTAACTCTGTTTCTGTTGGTGCTGCTCAACCCTGCACTGTCCGGGATGTGAGCCCCACACCTGGCATCCCAGCTCTCACCTACAGGGCCAGTGTGTCTCTGTCCTTTGTGTTTCTAACACCGCCAGCCACCAGCGGCCCCTGAATGCTCCAGGAGCATTATGTGTCTCTTTCTTACACACTTTTGCACATGCTTCCGTTTTCATGACAGAGGACTGTGAGATGCCAGATGGTTTCTCTACGGTGTTCCTTCATTGATTCAGTATATGGCACTTTCCTTATGTTTTCTTAGGCACCTGTACAAATGGTTTCATCTTCACCACCGAAGACGTGACTTCAAAGATGGCTTTGGTACAATGTTCTTTCCTAAGATTGATTCACATCCCTTTCCTTATGCTTTTATTCCCAATCAGACACATGCTTCCATCATCATGACAGTTTATGGGACTTGGAAAACCCTTATACCCTCTTCTTCCTGAGATTACGTCTATGGCTGTTTCCTTAAGTTTCAACACACGTATTGGTAAACCCTGGTGTTTTCACTGATCAGTGTTGCCTTGTCTCTACAAAAACATGGTTCACTGAATTGACTGATGGCACTTTCCTTTCGTTTTCACACAACCTTTTTGAAGGGCTTTCCTCCTCATGACTGATGTGAGTTGAGAGATGCTTTCTGTGTAGTGTTCTTACGTCGTTAAATGAAGGGCATTATCTTGATGCTTGCAGACACCGTTTGGCACAATGCTCCCACTTCATGACACCAGATGTGAGGTGCAAGATGCTTTCACATAGAGTGTTCTCTCCTTGAGTAAAGTAGGTGACCCTTTCCCTATGCATTCGTAGACACTTTTTTTTTTATAATGATTTTTTATTATATTATGTTAGTCACCATACAGTACATCCCCGCTTTTCGATGTAAGGCTCGATGTTCCATTAGTTGTGTATAACACCCAGTGCACCATGCAATATGTGCCCTCCTTACTACCCATCACCGGCCTATCCCATTCCCCCACACCCTCCCCTCTGAAGTCCTCAGTTTGTTTCTCATAGTCCATAGTCTCTCATGTTTCATTCCCCCTTCTGATTACCCCCCCTTTCTTTATCCCTTTCTTCCCCTACTGATCATTCTAGTTCTTATGTTCCATAGATGAGAGAAATCATATGATACTTGTCTTTCTCTGCTTGACTTATTTCACTTAGCATTATCTCCTCCAGTGCCGTCCATGTTGTAGCAAATGTTGAGAACTCGTTCTTTCTGATAGCTGAGTAATATTCCATTGTATATATGGACCACAACTTCTTAATCCAGTCATCTGTTGAAGGGCATCTCGGCTCCTTCCACGATTTAGCTATTGTGGACATTGCTGCTGTGAACATTGGGGTGCATATGGCCCTTCTCTTCACCACGTCTGTATCTTTGGGGTAAACACCCAGTAGTGCAATGGCTGGATCATAAGGTAGCTCGATTTTTAACTTTTTAAGGGACCTCCACACGGTTTTCCAGAGTGGCTGTACCAACTTGCATTCCCACCAACAATGTAGGAGGGATCCCCTTTCTCCACATCCTCTCCAACAATTGTTGTTTCTTGCCTTGTCTATTTTTGCCATTCTAACTGTCGTAAGGTGGTATCTCAGTGAAGTTTTGATTTGAATTTCCTTGATGGCTAATGATTTTGAACATTTTTTCATGTGTCTGTTAGCCATTTGTATGTCTTCATTGAAAAAGTGTCTGTTCATATCTTCTGCCCATTTTTTGATTTATTTGTTTCTCGTGTATTGAGTTTGAGAAGATCTTTGTAGATCTTGGATACCAGTCCTTTATCTGTAGTGTCATTTGCAAATATATTCTCCCATTCCGTGGGCTGCCTCTTAGTTTTTCTGTTTCCTTGGCTGTGCAGAAACTTTTAATCTTGATGAAGTCCCATAAATTCATTGTATCTTTTGTTTCTCTTGCCTTTGGGGATGTATCATGAAAAAGGTTGCTTTGGCCGATGTCGTAGAGGTTGCTGCCTATGTTCTCCTCTAGGATTTTGATGGATTCCTGTCTCACATCGAGGTCTTTCATCCATTTGGAGTTTATTTTTGTGTATGGTGTGAGATAGTGGTCAAGTTTCATTCTTTTGCATGTAGCTGTCCAATTTTCCCAGCACCATTTATTGAAGAGACTGTCTTTTTCCCACCGGATGTTTTTTCCTGCTTTATCAAATATTAGTTGCCCAAAGAGCCGAGGGTCCATTTCTGGGCTCTCAATTCTGTTTCATTGGTCTATGTGTCTGTTTTTGTGCCAGTACCATGCTGTCTTTGTGATCACAGCTTTGTAGTACAGCTCGAAATCCGGCATTGTGATGCCCCCAGCTTTGTTTTTCCTTTTCATCAGTTCCTTGGAGATTCGGGGTCTTTTCTGGTTCCATACAAATTTAAGGACTATTTGTTCCAGTTCGTTGAAAAATGTCCTCAGTATTTTGATCGGGATAGCATTGAAAGTGTAGATGGCTCTGGGTAGCATGCACATTTTAACTATGTTAATTCTTCCGATCCATGAGCATGGAATATCTTTCCATCTTTTTATGTCTTCCTCAATGTCTTTTAAGAATGATTTATAGTTTCTAGAATAAAGGTCCTTTACGTCTCTGGTTAAGTTAATTCCAAGGTAACGTATGGTTTTTGGTGCTATTGTAAATGGGATGGATTCCCTAATTTCTCTTTCTTCGTTCTCGTTATTCGTGTACAGAAATGCAACTGATTTCTGAGCATTGATTTTGTATCCCGCCACGTTACTGAATTGCTCTATAACTTCTAATAGTTTGGGAGTGGCTTCTTTTGGGTTTTCCATATAGAGTATCATGTCATCTGCAAAGAGAGACATTTTGACTTCTTCTTTGCCGATTTGAATACCTTTGATCCCTTTTTGTCGTCTGACTGCTGTTGCAAGGACTTCTAGTACTATGTTGAATAATAGTGGCGAGAGTGGGCATCCTTGTCGTGTTCCTGATCTTAAGGGAAAGGCTTCCAGCTTTTCCCCATTGAGAATAATATTTGCAGTAGGCTTTTCATAGATGGCTTTTATGAGATTGAGAAATGTACCTTCTATTCCTACACTCTGAAGGGTTTTAATCAGGAAAGGATGCTGTATTTTGTCAAATGCTTTTTCGGCATCGATTGAGAGGATCATATGGTTCCTGAGTCTTTTCTTGTTGATATGATGTATCACACTGATACACCATATCGATCAATCACGCTGATTGATTTGCGAATATTGAACCACGCTTGCATCCCAGGTATGAATCCCACTTGATTGTGGTGGATAATCCTTTTAATGAACTGTTGGATTCTATTAGCAAGTATCTTGTTGAGGATTTTGGCGTCCATATTCATTAGGGAAATCGGTCTGTAATTCTCCTTTTTGAGGGGGTCTTTCCTGGTTTGGGGATCAAGGTAATATTGGCCTCATAGAATGAGTTTGGTAGCTTTCCTTCTGTTTCTATTTTTTGAAATAGCTTTAGGAGAGTAGGTATTATTTCTTCTTTGAATGTTGGTAGAATTCCCCAGGAAAACCGTCCGGGCCTGGAGTTTTGTTATTTGGAAGGTTGTTTATCACTGACTCAATTTCTTCATCATTAATTGGCCTGTTTAAGAAATCAGTTTCTTCCTGTTTCAATCTTGGTAGTTTATAGGTTTCCAGGAAGGATTCCATCTCTTCCAGATTGCTTAGTTTATTGGCATATAGCTGTTGATAAAAATTTCTAATAATCCTTCCAATTTCAATGGTGTTCATCGTGACCTCTCCTTTTTCATTCATAATTTTAATAATCTGGGTCCTTTCTCTTTTCTTTTGGATAAGTCTTGCCAGTGGTCTGTCAATTTTATTGATTCTCTCAAAGCTTCTAGTCCTGTTGATCTGCTCTACTGTACTTCTGGTTTCTGCTTGATTGATTTCAGCTCTAATTTTGGTCAACTGCTTCCTCGTGCGTGGATTAGGCCTGTCCCTCTGTTGCTGTTCCAGCTTCTTGAGGTGAGAATATAAAAACTGCATTTTAGATTTTTCTATTCTTTTGAGTGAGGCTTGGATGGCTATGTATTTCCCCCTTAGGACTGCCTTTGTAGTATCCCATAGGTTTTGGACTGTTGTATTTTCATTCTCATTGGTCTCCATAAATTGTTTAATTTGATTTTTGATTTCCTGGTTTATCGAGTCATTCCTGAGCAGAATGGTTCTTAGTCTCCAAGTGTTTGAGTTTCTTCCAAATTTTTCCTTGTGGTTGAGTTCCAATTTCAGAGTGTTGTGCTCTGAGAATATGCACGGGATAATTTCAATCTTTTGGTATCGGCTGAGACCTGTTTTGTGTCCCAGAACATGGTCTATTCTTGAGAACGTTCCATGGGCATTAGAATAGAATGAGTATTCTTTGGTTCTGGGGTGTAGTGTTCTCTATATATCTAAGAGGTCCAACTCGTCGAGTATGGCATTCAAAGCCTTTGATTCTTTGCTTAGTTTTTGCCAGGGTGTTCTGTCTATTTCTGAGAGTGGAGTGTTGAGGTCCCCTACTATTAATGTATTTTATTTATATGTCTCTTTATTCTGGTTAAGAGTTGGCTTGTGTATCTTGCTGCTCCCCTGTTGGGGGCATATATATTTATAATTGTCATATCCACTTGTTGAATACTTCCTTTAAGAATAATATAGTGCCCTTCTGCATCTCTAACTATAGTCTATAGTTTAAAATCCAGTTTATCTGATATGAGAATTGCTACCCCAGCTTTCTTTTGAGGTCCATTTGCGAGAAAGATGGTACGCCATCCCCTTACTCTCAGTCTGAATGCATCTTTGGGTTCGAAATGAGTCTCTTGTAGACAGCAAATGGATGGGTCATTTCTTTTTAGCCAATCTGCAACCCTGTGGCGCTTTAAGCAATAATTTAAACCATTTATATTAAGACTGAGTACTGAGAGATATGCTTTTAATGCTGCCATGTTGTCAGTAAAGTCTTTGTTTGTATTGGCTGTGACTTTCTGTTTTGTATCACTCTTGGGGCCTTTTTACTTTTATAGAACCCCCCGTAATATCTCCTGTAGGGCTGGTTTCGTGGTTACGAAATTGGTTAGTGACTGTCGATTCTGAAATGTCTTTATTTCTCCATCAATTCTGAATGACAGCCTTGCTGGATAAAGGATCCTTGGCTGCATGTTTTTCTCTGAAAGAGCTTTAAAAATGCTCCCCCAACCCTTTCTCTCATTCCAGGTCTGTGTAGACAGGTCTGACGTAATTCTGATGCCTTTGCCTTGGTACGTGAGAAATTTCTTTGCCCTGGCCGCTTTCAATACTGTATCCTTGGATCTAATATTTGCGAAATGCACTATGACGTGACGTGGCGTGGGTTTGTCGTGGTTGAGCTTGGAAGGGGTCCTCTCTGCCTCTTGGACACGAATGTTTGTTTCCCTTGCTAGATTAGGGAAGTTTTCAGCTACAATTTGTTCAAATATCTCTTCTAGACCTCTGTTTTTCTCTACGTCCTCAGGAATGCCGATGTTCTGACACTGGAACGTTTTATTGAGTCAGTCATTTCCCGTAACCTACATTCCTGTGTGTGGATTTTTTTTGAGTCCAGATTCTCTTTTAGCTTTTTCCTCTACTAACCCATTTTCCAATTCGCTGATACGTCCTTCTGCCTCATTCACCCTGGCCAACAGAGCCTCTAGTTTTGACTGCATTTGGCTCCTAGAATTTTTAATTTCTGCGAGATTCGCTCACATTTCTGCCCTTAGAGATTCTATGTTCTCATTAACAATTTTGTCAATATTTTTTTCAAGTCTACAAATCATCTTGACCATTGTTACTCTGAATTCCATTTCTGATAATTTGGTTATATCCATATCCATAAGTTCTGTGGCAGAGGCCACAAACTCATTGTCTTTTCTTTGCTGGGGGGGGGGGGGGACTTCTCCTCATCATTCAGATGAGGAGAGGTTGTGGTGTTGTCCAGAGCCCAAATTATTGACCACGACCCAGGCCGTGCACCCTTGTTTTATAGGCATCTTAGGTATGGGGGCTTCTTGATTTTTCAGCCTGCCTTCTGAGGTAGGGGCCTGCCGTGCTGATACTTGGGCAACCCTGTTTGGGTAGAGTCTCTGTGTACCCTGCGAAGGGGGATGGGGTTGGGCACACTGTGAGCCGGTCTTTCCAGGCTTCTTTTCTCTGGCGGCTTTCCCTGGTGGTTTGCTGTGCTTCTTCTGAGAGTCAGAGCAGCAGTGGCCGAATCTCAGCCTCTGTCTCAGAACAGATGGATTGCGGACCATTCTCCACTGATGTTCTGGCCACTTTAACTCTGTTTCTGTTGGTGCTGCTCAACCCTGCACTGTCCAGGATGTGAGCCCCACACCTGGCTTCCCAGCTCTCACCTACAGGGCCAGGGTCTCTCTGTCTGTGTTTCTAACACCGCCAGCCACCCCTGCATGCTCCAGGAGCTTTATGTGTCTCTTTCTTACACACATTTGCACAAGCTTCCGTTTTCATGACAGAGGACTGTGAGATGCCAGATGGTTTCTCTACAGTGTTCCTTCGTAGATTCAGTACATGGCACTTTCCTTATGTTTTCTTAGGCACTTGTACAAACGGTTTCATCTTCAAGACTGAAGACGTGACTTCAAAGATGGCTTCGGTACAATGTTCTTTCCTAAAGTTGGTTCACCTCCCTTTCCTTATGCTTTTATTCCCAATCAGACACATGCTTCCATCATCATGACAGATTATGGGACTTGGAAAACCCTTTCCATACCCTCTTCTTCCTGAGATTACGTCTATGGCTGTTTCCTTAAGGTTCAACACACATATTTGTAAACCCTGCTGTTTTCACTGATCAATGTTGCCTTGTCTCTACAAAAACATGGTTCGCTGAATTGACTGATGGCACTTTCCTTTCGTTTTCACACAACTTTTGAAGGGCTTTCCTCCTCATGACTGATGTGAGCTGAGAGATGCTTTCCTTGTAGTGTTCTTACATGGTTCAACAAAAGGCATTATCTTGATGCTTGCAGGCACAGTTTTGTACAATGCTCCCAATTCATGACACCAGATGTGAGGTGCAAGACGCTTTTATATAGAGTGTTCTCTCCTTGAGTAAAGTAGGTGTCCCTTTCCCTATGCATTTGTAGACACTTTTGAAAATCTTGACATCTTCCTAACAGAAGATGTGACTTGGATGAGGGTGTCCATTCGGTGTTCTGACTGAGATTTGGGTATATTGTTCTTTCCTTAAGGTTCAACGCACGTATTGGACAACGCATATATATTCCTGGGTCACCACGTTACTTCGATGTTGCCTATCAACACTGACCTGGTACTCACAACTACTTAGGACCTCTCCTTATGCTTTCACTCACACTTCTGCATGTACTTCCATCTTCATTACAGAAGATGTGAGTTGGGAGATCTTTTCCAAGGGTGTTCTTACCTGAGCATACAGCATGTTCCTTAGGTTTTCATACAGTTTTGGAACATACATCCATCTTCATGAAGGTAGTTGTGATTTGGAAGGTTGTCTCTAGATGGTGTTCTTTCTTAGTGTTAAGCATATGGCACTTCTCTTACGGTTCAACAGAGATATTTGAAAATCTCTCTTCATACATCAGGATGTTTGAAATCTCTTCCTCTATACAGAACATTGGTGCTCAGAGTCGAGTAAATGGCATTTCTTTACACATTCCCTCACCCTTTAGCCAATGCTTCCAGGGTCATGTGAAAAGATGTTTCAGAGGGTATTCTATGGAGTTCTCTTGTAAAGTTAAGCATACGATAATTCCCTTAAGCTGAGAAACACTCTCTTGTATATGCTTCCAGCTTCATGAAAGAACACGTGCCTTGAAAGATGGATTAGGTACTGTCCTTTTTTGGAGCCATGTCTCTGCCACTTTCCTTATGTTTTCACCACAACGTTGCAAACATTTTCGTCTTCATGACAGAAGCCGTGGTTTGTAAGATGCTATCTACCCAGTGCTCTCACCTACTAAGTTTATGGCACTTTCCTTAAGTTTCAACACATAGGGAAGAAAACCCTGGTTGATCCATTTGTCAGGAGGTGGGTTCGATATCGTTTTCTATCTAGACAGATTTGGTTCTCAGAATTAAGTAGACAGCCCTTTCTGTACGTGCTTGCACACACTTTTGCCAAGGCTTCCATCTTCACAACAGAAGTTGTGAGTTGAGACATGATGTCTATACAGTGTTCTTCTATAGAGTGAGGCAACGCGCTTTATGCATCTCTTTTTGTACACACTTTTTCACATGCTTCCTTTTTCATGCCAGAAGACAGTGAGATGCAGGGCGCCTGGGTGGAACAGCACTTAAGCGTCTGCCTTCAGCCAGGGCGTGATCCCGGCATTGTGGGATCGAGCCCCACATCAGGCTCCTCCGCTGTGAGCCTGCTTCTTCCTCTCCTACTCCCCCTGCTTGTGTTCCCTCTCCCACTGGCTGTTTTGCTGTCAAATTAATAAATGAAATCTTAAAACAAAAGAAAAAGAAGGGTTGCAGATTGGATAAAAAGAAATGACCCATCCATTTGCTGTCTACAAGAGACTCATTTCGAACCCAAAGATGCATTCAGACTGAGAGTAAGGGGATGGAGTACCATCTTTCACGCAAATGGACTTCAAAAGCAAGCTGGGGTAGCAATTCTCATATCAGATAAATTGGATTTTAAACTACAGACTATTGTTAGAGATGCAGAAGGGCACTATATTATTCTTAAAGGAAGTATTCAACAAGTGGATATGACAATTATAAATATATATGCCCCCAACAGGGGAGCAGCAAGATACACAAGCCAACTCTTAACCAGAATAAAGAGACATATAAATAAAAATACATTAATAGTAGGGGACCTCAACACTCCACTCTCAGAAATAGACAGAACACCCTGGGAAAAACTAAGCAAAGAATCAAAGGCTTTGAATGCCATACTTGACAAGTTGGACCTCATAGATATATAAAGAACACTATACCCCAGAACCAAAGAATACTCATTCTATTCTAATGCCCATGGAACATTCTCAAGAATAGACCATGTTCTGGGACACAAAACAGGTCTCAACCGATACCAAAAGATTGTAATTATCCCGTGCATATTCTCAGACCACAACGCTCTGAAATCGAAACTCAACCACAAGGAAAAATTTGGAAGAAACTCAGACACCTGGTGACTAAGAACCATCCTGCTCAGGAATGACTCAATAAACCAGGAAATCAAAAATCAAATTAAACAATTTATGGAGACCAATGGGAATGAAAATACAACAGTCCAAAAACCTATGGGATACTGCAAAGGCAGTCCTAAGGGGGAAATACATAGCCATCCAAGCCTCACTCAAAAGAATAGAAAAATCTAAAATGCAGTTTTTATATTCTCACCTCAAGAAGCTGGAACAGCAACAGAGGGACAGGCCTAATCCATGCACGAGGAAGCAGTTGACCAAAATTAGAGCTGAAATCAATCAAGCAGAAACCAGAAGTACAGTAGAGCAGATCAACAGGACTAGAAGCTGGTTCTTTGAGAGAATCAATAAAATTGACAGACCACTGGCAACGCTCATCCAAAAGAAAAGAGAAAGGACCCGAATATTAATATTATGAATGAAAAAGGAGAGGTCATGATGAACACCATTGAAATTGGAAGGATTATTAGAAATTTTTATCAACAGCTATATGCCAATAAACTAAGCAATCTGGAAGAGATGGAATCCTTCCTGGAAACCTATAAACTACCAAGATTGAAAGAGGAAGAAATTGATTTCTTAAACAGGCCAATTAATGATGAAGAAATTGAGTCAGTGATAAACAACCTTCCAAATAACAAAACTCCAGGCCCGGACAGTTTTCCTGGGGAATTCTACCAAACATTCAAAGAAGAAATAATACCTACTCTCCTAAAGCTATTTCAAAAAATAGAAACAGAAGGAAAGCTACCAAACTCATTCTATGAGACCAATATTACCTTGATCCCCAAACCAGGCAAAGACCCCCTCAAAAAGGAGAATTACAGACCGATTTCCCTAATGAATATGGACGCCAAAATCCTCAACAAGATACTTGCTAATAAAATCCAACAGTACATTAAAAGAATTACCCATCACGATCAAGTGGGATTCATACCTGGGATGCAAGCGTGGTTCAATATTCGCAAATCCATCAGCGTGATATATCATATCAACAAGAAAAGACTCAGGAACCATATGATCCTCTCAATCGATGCCGAAAAAGCATTTGACAAAATACAGCATCCTTTCCTGATTAAAACCCTTCAGAGTGTAGGAATAGAGGGTACATTTCTCAATCTCATAAAAGCCATCTGTGAAAAGCCTACTGCAAATATTATTCTCAATGGGGAAAAGCTGGAAGCCTTTCCCTTAAGATCAGGAACTCGACAAGGATGCCCACTCTCGCCACTATTATTCAACATCGTACTGGAAGTCTTTGCAACAGCAATCAGACGACAAAAAGGGATCAAAGGTATTCAAATCGGCAAAGAAGAAGTCAAAATGTCTCTCTTCGCAGATGACATGATACTCTATATGGAAAACCCAAAAGAAGCCACTCCCAAACTATTAGAAGTTATAGAGCAATTCAGTAATGTGGTGGGATACAAAATTAATGCTCAGAAATCAGTTGCATTTCTGTACACGAATAACGAGACCGAAGAAAGAGAAATTAGGGAATCCATCCCATTTACAATAGCACCAAAAACCGTACGTTACCTTAGAATTAACCAGAGACGTAAAGGACCTATATTCTAGAAACTATAAATCACTCTTGAAAGACATTAAGGAAGACATAAAAAGATGGAAAGGTATTCCATGCTCAAGGATCAGAAGAATTAACATAGTTAAAATGTCCATGCTACCCAGAGCCATCTACACTTTCAATGCTATCCCGATCAAAATACTGAGGACATTTTTCAAAGAACTGGAACAAATAGTCCTTAAATTTGCATGGAAACAGAAAAAGCCATGAATCTCCAAGGAACTGTTGAAAAGGAAAAATAAAGCTGGGGGCATCACAATGCCAGATTTCGAGCTGTACTACAAAGCTGTGATCACAAAGACAGCATGGTACTGGCACAAAAGCAGACACATAGACCAATGGAACAGAATAGAGAACAGAGAAATGGACCCTCGGCTCTTTGTGCAGCTAATATTTGAGCAAGGAGGAAAAAACATCCGGTGGGGAAAAAAGTCTCTTCAATAAATGGTGCTGGGAAAATTGGACAGCTACATGCAAAAGAATGAAACTTGACCACTATCTCACACCATACACAAAAATAAACTCCAAATGGATGAAAGACCTCGATGGGAATCCATCAAAATTCTAGAGGAGAACATAGGCAGCAACCTCCACGACATCGGCCAAAACAACCTTTTTCATGATACATCCCCAAAGGCAAGAGAAACAAAAGATACAATGAATTTATGGGACTTCATCAAGATTAAAAGTTTCAGCACAGTCAAGGAAACAGAAAATCAAAGAGGCATCCCACTGAATGGGAGAATATATTTGCAAATGACACTACAGATAAAGGACTGGTATCCAAGATCTACAAAGATCTTCTCAAACTCAATACACGAGAAACAAATAAACAAATCAAAAAATGGGCAGAAGATATGAACAGACACTTTTCCAATGAAGACATACAAATGGCTAACAGACACATGAAAAAATGTTCAAAATCATTAGCCATCAAAGAAATTCAAATCAAAACCACACTGAGATACCACCTTACACCAGTTAGAATGGCAAAAATAGACAAGGCAAGAAACAACAATTGTTGGAGAGGATGTGGAGAAAGGGGATCCCTCCTACATTGTTGGTGGGAATGCAAGTTGGTACAGCCACTCTGGAAAACAGTGTGGAGGTCCCTTAAAAAGTTAAAAATTGAGCTACCTTATGATCCAGCCATTGCACTACTGGGTGTTTACCCCAAAGATACAGACGTAGTGAAGAGAAGGGCCATATGCACCCCAATGTTCACAGCAGCAATGTCCACAATAGCTAAATCGTGGAAGGAGCCGAGATGCCCTTCAACAGATGACTGGATTAAGAAGTTGTGGTCCATACATACAATGGTATATTACTCAGCTATCAGAAAGAACGATTTCTCAACATTTGCTACAACATGGATGGCACTGGAGGAGCTAATGCTAAGTGAAATAAGTCAAGCAGAGAAAGACAACTATCATATGATTTCTCTCATCTATGGAACAAAAGAACTAGGAAGATCGGTAGGAGAAGAAAGGGATAAAGAAAGGGGGGGTAATCAGAAGGGGGAATGAAACATGAGAGACTATGGACTATGAGAAACAAACTGAGGGCCTCAGAAGGGAGGGGGGTGGGGGAATGGGATAGACCGGTGATGGGTGGTAAGGAGGGCACGTATTGCATGGTGCACTAGGTGTTATACGCAACTAATGAATCATCGAGCCTTACATCGGAAACCGGAGATGCACTGTATGTTGACAAACATAATAAAACATTAAAAAAAGAAAAAAAAACAACTGTGAGATGCAAGATGCTTTCTCTATGGTGTTCTTTCAGAGACTTCAGTATATGGCACTTTCCTTATGTTTTCTTAGACGCCTGTTGAAATGCTTTCATCTTCATGATCGAATACGTGAGGTGAAAGATGGCTTCGATACAATATTCTGTCTTAAATATTCGTTATTGGCCCTTTTCCTATGCTTTCCTTCCCACTCTGAAACATTCTTCCATCATCATGACAGACGACGGGAGTTGGAAGACTGTTTCCATGCACTCCTATTACTGAGAGTTACATCTGGGGCTGTTTCCTTAAGTGAACCTTAAGGAAACACATATAGGGAAGCCCTAGTGTCTTCACTGATCAAAGTTGCCGTCTCTCTACACAAACTCTTTAGCTAATTGACTGATTGCACTTTCTTTTTGTTTTCACACAACCTTTTCGAACGGCTTTCATCCTCATGAAAGAAGTGAGTTGAGTGATGCTTTCTGTGTAGTATTATTACAGTTTTAAACGAAGTGCATTATCTTGATGCTCGCAGGCACTGTTTTGCACAATGCTCCCACTTCATGAGAAAAGATGTGAGGTGCAAGATGCTTTTAGATAGAGTATTCTCTCCTAGTGTAAAGTAGGTGACACCTTCCTTATGCATTCGTAGACACTTGAAAAACTTGCGATCATCCTCACAGAAGCTGTGACTTGGAAGATGGTGTCCATTCGGTGTTCTGACTGAGATTTGTATGTAGTGCCCTTTTCCTTAAGGTTCAAGGCACGTGCTGGACAACGGGTGTATATTCATGGGTCACCATGTTACTTCGATGTTGCCTTCTATCAACACGGAGTTGTTTCTCACAACTACTTAGATAGGACCTCTCCTTATGCTTTCACTTGCACTTCTGCAAGTACTCCCATCTTCATTACAGAAGATGTGAGTTGAAAGATTTTTTTTCCAAGGGTGTTCTTACCTGAGTATACAGAATGTTCCTTAGGTTTCATGCAGATTTTGTAACATACATCCACCCTCATGAACTTGATTTGGAAAGTTGTCTCCAGATGGTGCTCTTTAATAGTGCTAAGCGTATGGCACTTCTTTTACCGTTCAACACAGATATTTGAAAAAGCTTCTCTCTTCATGCATCAGGATGTTTGAAGTTTCATTCTCTATACAGAACCCTGGTGCTCAGAGTGGAGTAAACGTCATTTCTTTACAAGTTCCTTTACCCTTGAGCCAATGCTTTCAGCCTCATGAGAAAAGATCTGAGTTTCAGACAGTGTCCTACGGATTTCCCTCATAAAGTTAAGCGTACGATAATTCCCTTATGCTGAGAAACACTTCTGAGAATGCTTCCAACTTCGTAAAAGAAGACGTGCCTTGAAGGATGGATTCGGTAAGGTCGTTTCTTGAAGCTAAGTCTCTGCCACTTTCCTTATGCTTTCAGGGCAATGATGCAAACGTTTCCATCTTCATGACAGAATTTGTTGCTTGAAAGATGCTATCTACCCAGTGCTCTCACCTACTATTAAGTTTATGGCACTTTCGTTAAGGTTCAACACACAGGAAAGAAACCCCGGTTGATCCATTTGTCAGGAGTTTGGTTTGATATTGTTTTCTATCTACACAGATTTGGTTCTTAGAATTAAGTAGACGGCACTTCTTTATGAGCTCGCACACATTCTTACCAAGGCTTCCGTCTTCACTACAGAAGTTGTGAGTTGAGACATGGTGTCAATACAGTGTTCCTGTATAGAGTGAAACAACACGCTTTATGCGTCTGTTTTCACAGACAGGTTTGCACATACTTCCGTTTTTATGACAGAAGACTGTGAGATGCAAGATGCTTTCTCTATGGTGTTCTTTCATGGACTTCAGTATATGGCACTTTCCCTATGTTTTCTTAGACACCTGTGCCAATAGTTTCATCTTCACGACCGAAGATGTCAGGTGAATGATGGCTTTGATACAATGTTCTTCTTGAAGATTGGTTAGTGGCCCTTATGCTTTCATTCCGACTCTGCAACATGCTTCCATCATCATGACAGAGGATGGGAGTTGGAAGACCCTTACCATGCTCTTCTTACTGAGAGTTACGTCTATGGCAGTTTCCTTAAGGTTCAACACACATATTGGAAAACCCTGGTGTCTTCAGTGATCAACGTTACCGTCTCTCTGCACAAACCTGATTCACTGAATGGAGTGATGGCACTTTCTTTTCGTTTTCACACAACATTTTTGATCGGCATCCTCTTTTTTTGGAAATTTTGTTTGGAAATTTTAATATGCCTTTCTCAATATCTGATGGAAAAAGCAGACAAAACATTGGTAACAAATGTGACCTAATTGACGTCTATGTAATATTGCATAATACGTGCAGAATACATTATTTCCAGTGGTCATAGACTATTTACCCAAACAGATGATATGTTGTTCCATGAATCATGTCTACATTTTAACATCCTGAAACTAACTAGATTCTATTCTTAGGCCACCAAGGAATAGAGCCCGAGTCCTCATGAAAAGAAGACCAGGAAATCCCTCCATGTTTAAAAATTCAATGTAACTTTGCTGCATATCCTAAGGGTCAGAGAGGGAATCGCAATGGACATTTTCCACCTTTTCTACATCAGGGCTCACACACAATGGCCCTTTGTCTCTGAAGAGCACTGACTATCCTAACATAGACAGGACTTAAGCCTCCTATCAGGGTTCTGCATGTCCCAGGCACACCTGGCAGCCTTGGCCTGTGCCCACACACACCTCCCTCCAGCTTTCCTTTCTAGTGGCATTGTGTTAAGGTAGTCAACATAGCCATATGGAGATGAGAAGCTCCCCACTCCTAGTGATGATGTTGCTATTGTCCCCACCAAGCTAATAACATGATTTCTGAGAGAATTACAACAAAATAGCAGTTTCTTGACCTTCATGAAAGTGTGAAAATCATCTTGTGAGTCATCTTTTCGAAACACGGTTTCACCATGTGTTCTTTTCTCTGGAAAAGATATAGACCCAATGGTAATTATGGCTCCTGAGCACCTGCTCTTGGGAGAATCCATACTGGCTCTGAGTAGCATTCTCCCTCGTAAACTTCTCAACTGGGGTGTAGATAGAATGAGTCCCATTTTTAGATGGATAGACAAAGGCTCAGAAATGATATGAATTACAGAGGATTTTAGTGTCAGAAACCTAAGTGTGATCTCCAAACTGACTCCAAATCCCTTGTTCTTCCATACAAGGTACCATTTCGCTCTACCCCAGGTCTTCTCAATCTGGAAACCTAGGAAGTATTAGGATTTTCTTGTTGTGTGGCCAAATGGAATGAATTCGGCTGCCTTTTCACCTCTGCCCATCATGATCATGAAGATAATTCTCTCAGTGGAGGACCTTTGAGTCGGAGACTTAAAGATCCCTAGGAATAGAGATACTATACTATTTTTCTGATATTAAAGTGACTGAAAGAACTATGCTTTTTTAATTGATGGAGGCTCTGGTCTGTAGAGTGTCCTGTAAGGTCGGAAATAGTATTTAAAGCAGTTAGCCTCTTCTATAGAGTGAGACAATGCTTCTAAAGATTTCCTAAATATTCCCTTACCTGTGATTATTTATTCCCAACCATCGTAGTGTTTCTATGTTACGATTATGATTTCATTAAGGCCAACGTTGCGGAGAAAGAACTTAGTGTATCCAGGGGCACTTTCGTGTTGTGACAGTGAGCTATTCTGTTGTATTCTGTAGTCCAAGGGAATGGTGCCAGACATCTCTAAGATGTGTAAAATTCTGACTGTAAATGATCTCTATGTTTCAGAGATTTGGGCAGGACAAGGGGAGGAGTCCAGAGACCATGAACGCCTCTGTTACCTGTGTTGACCATGGAGCAGGTAACCTTCTGTAGGGGTCCTTTGATGTCTCTTTACTATTGGAAAGGTGCTTTCATCTCACGTTCCACCATTTGGTAGTGATGATAAGGATAAGAGTAATTTTTATGTCATACCATCTGTGAGGCCTGATCTTGGCCTCCCAGGAAAGCTCTCCTTTAACATTTTACCCAGCTCAAAATGACTGGGCAAACCCTCAAAGCATGGGCCCTATTTCTGCCCCCAGCACTTATTGTCCATATGCATCAAAAAGAAAAAGAGAACCAAAAAATGCCTTTGCCAACATCAAGGTGAGAACACAAAAGAACCTTTCTTGCTCCCATAAGATTAAAGTCATACTGATTTGTACATACTGAAAACATAAGAAAAAGTCTGTCACTTTCTGGAACCTTCTTCCTCATCGTGATGTATAACTGTACGTAGCACAACTCAGAACAAATATATGACCCTGCCCTAAATGTTCCTTCCCTGGAGCACTCCCTTCTTTGTGAAGATTGTGTCTCCCAGGCAGCTGTCTTTGACTTGGGTTTGAATAAAACTCTCTTCCTTCCTCTCTAAAATGTTTTAAAAGGTTCCTTCATTTAGTGTCGACAATAACAGTCTGTTTTCAAGTGAAAAATAAATGTTCCTGGTTCACAACCGCGACAGAACAGAAGGCCGGCTTTTCCTTCCTTCCCTGTAGAACTAAGCATGTGTATATAGATTGCAGCACAAATGGGCTCACCCTAGGAGGATGTTTTGAAGGTCTGAGAAGCACTATCCACCCCATGGGTGAGACAAGAAGGCAAAGCTATTCCCGCTTGGAGCATTCCTTTTGGCGCTTAAAATTGCCTTGGATATGCATAAAAGCATTGCATTTCCTAAAGCCCAAGGCTGGAACAGTCTGAGAGCAGCTGATCTTGCCAGGAACCAGGCACACCCTTGCAGGAAGGGTTGGTGCAGAAGGGAAGGGGCAGGGCTCTGAGGGTGGTCTGCAGCTAGAGGGGTCTGCGAAAGGGGCCGTGTGTGTGTGTGTGTGTGTGTGTGTGTGTGTGTGTGTGTGTGTGTGATTGCAGCCCTGCCCATGATCCCCGTCATGCCTGCTCAGGGCGTTTAGCCAAGGAGGTGCCTCCTGGACCTCTGCACTCCCAGAGTTGTGAGTCATGGGGCCGGTTGCCTGGCATTCAAGGAGTTGGAAGCATCATACTCCCCAAGCAATCACCCCATGGGGGTGGAGCTACGTCTCTGTGTGCAGATCCGGAGCAGCCCAAGGACGCAGACCAGGAGCCAAGGAAGTGGAGTTTTGAGAGAGTGGACCTGTGGAGTTCCTGGCTGGGTGAGTGCATGCTGTGTGGCCATAGGTGGGCTTTCTGGGAGTAGGGGCACCCCGGGTAAGAGGCGGGGTTCTGGAAGGGCATGTTGAGAGAGTTCATCATGGAGACTCAGTTTTCTTTCCTTTTTCCCTTGAAAGTCTCTTCTGCCTAGTCTCCGTCAACTGGCCATACACCCCAGACCCAGGAACTCCAGGGCACCCGCTCAGCAAAGCTTTTGTGGGATGGTTCGCAGACATTCCAGGGTTTCCCGTGTTCCCCAGGAAGAGCGAGAGAAAGGACCGCACAGTCCCCAACTTCAGTGCGGTGCCCCTGTCCCCCGACACAGTGCAGGTAATGGACCTTGAGCAGTTCCCCGAGTTCAGCAGGGTATTCCCTGTTCCCTCAGGCACAGGTGTGGCGCTAGGAAGGCCCAGAGCCGTTACCCAACTTCAGCATTGTGCTAGCTGTTTCCTGGGAATGGTGGCAATGGGCTGGGAGATAATTACTACTAAAAGACAAGTCTATGTTTCCCCTTCTCCCAGAAACCACAGCAGGTGTGCAGGCTTTAGGTCCGAGGAGCTGCTTCTCCCCATCTGACAACACTTCTCTGCTCTGGCTCCGCGAGACCCGACGTTCTGAACGTCTGCATCTGAGTCAGTGAGGCAGCTTGACACGGGATCCAGCATTCAGAGAAAGCGGCAGGTCCATTTGGAGAAATGTCATATCCACATCAGGACTGGAAGTAAAACCTCTCATTAACCCACCATCTCCTGGGTTTTTCTCTTTTCTCTAGTTGAGCCATGAAGTAAAACTTAAGTAATAGTTGTCAGCGTTCTGAATTTGGTGAAGGAGGTACTTAGTTTCTGAGCTTGGAGCACTTTGCAGGGGATCCCATTTTCTCTGTTCATTGACTGCTTATGAATGTATTTTGAACAGCTGTTTCCTAGAAACACTCTTTCATTAGAAAGGGAAGGTGAGGTTTACTCTTTGTCTATTTTTAAGATATACGTTTGACAGTGTTTATACAGTTGGGCCTAAGATATGGGTGAGTGGCCACCATTTAGTGTTAGATGGCCTTTTGTCGTCACATACAAATATGGATGATGTCTTTCCAATTCTCAAAGGTGATGTTTCATCACTGATTAGTCTTTTCATCCCAAGAGTTACAATGGGGGTCGAGGGAAAATTCAAAATTATTCAGAGCAGCATTTTCCTGTTTAAAATATATGCTGGTGATGGGTAGTAAGGAGGGCACATATTGCATGGTGCACTGGGTGTAATATGCAACTAATGTATCATCGAAATTTACTGTACTGTATGGAGACTATAACATTATGTAATAAAAAACAATAAAAAAATAAAGGTAAACCTTGTGTATCTAACTATACCAGATGTATCATCTCGATATTTTGAAGTGCCATATTCAATCTGCTGTTTCTTTGGTGGTGGAGTCAGAGGAGAGTCTTTGGGAATTCCTTTCGATAGAGGCATGGTGGTGGCTTCAATTGGGTAGGCGACAGGGGCCCTGGGCTGAGTTCTCGAACTGCTTTACTGATGCTGGGTGAGTCAGGTTATGCCAAAGAGTTTCTGTTTCTTCCCTATGAGATTGACAAAAACCGGCTTCCAACGGAAAAATCTTTCGTAACGTGCAAACATGCTCACAATTGCCTGTGCCAAGGTGAAGTAAATGCCATACACTGATCTGTAAGACACCACAGTTTGCTAGCAGGAGATAAACCCGAACGAACACAACACGGGACACTTGAGGCAGAAACGGCTTCCGCCGAAAAATAAGTTCTTGATGTGGAAAACCTATCCAAAGTGGTTGTAGCAAAGTAAACAGAATGCCACACACTTATGTGTAAGAAACAACATTCCCCAGGCATGGTCTAAGCCCAGACATCGTCACTGTGCTTTTGGTAGCATGAGGGAAACCCGAGCCCCACATCCCTGACCCATTTGGCAAAACACCGACTTCCAACGGAAACAGATTTCCTAAGGTGCAGACCCTATCACAAGTGGTTGTGGCAAGGTAAAGCAAATGCCATCCACTTCTCTGGAAGAAACCACAGTGCCCAGCCATGTTCTAAGCCCTAACATCATCACTGGGCTTCTGGCAGCATGAGTGAAAACAGAGGAGCACAGCACGGAGACCCATTTGAGAAAAACCGGCTTCGAACGGAAAAATCTTTCATAACGTGCAAACATGCTCACAAGTGCCTGTGGCAAGGTGAAGTAAATGCCCTACACTGATCTGTAAGAGACCACAGTGCCTAGGAACAGTCTGAGCCCTTACCTCATCCCGGCGGTTTTGCTAGCATGAGTTCAACCCGAACGAACACAGCCCGGGGACCCCTGGGACAAAAACGGCTTCTGACGAACAATAGGGGCTTGCTTTGGAAAACTTATCCCAAGTGAGGGTAGCCAGGTAAACAAAATGCCACACACCCAGGTGTAAGAAACAACGATACCCAGGCATGGTCTAAGCCCCTTACCTCATCCCTGTGCTTTGGGGAGCCGGAGGGACACCCGAGGCCCCCGGGCCTGACACCCGTTTGGCCAAAAGCCGGCTTCCCACGGAAACAGTTTTCCTGAGGTGCAGACCCTATCCCAAGTGGTTGTGGCAAGGTAAAGCAAATGCCCTCCACTTCTCTGGAAGAAACCACAGTGCCCAGCCATGTTCTAAGCCCTCCCATCTTCCCTGGGCTTCTGGCAGCAGGAGTGAAAAGAGAGGAGCAGAGCACTGGGACCCGTTTGACAAAACCCGGCTTCCCACGGGAAAGTCTTTCTCCACGTGCAGACATGCTCCCAGGTGCCTGGGGCAAGGGGAAGGAAATGCCATACACTGACCTGGAAGAGACCACAGGGCCCAGGCACAGTCTGAACCCTTCCCTCAACCCGGCGGTTTTGCTAGCAGGAGTTCAACCCCAACGAACACAGCCCGGAGACCCCTGGGGCAAAAACGGCTTCCGACGAACAATAGGCGCTTGCTGTGGAGCACCTATCCCAAGTGGGGGTAGCCAGCTCAACAAAATGCCACACACCCAGGTGTAAGAAACAACATTGCCCAGGCATGGTCTAAGCCCCTCACCTCGTCCCTGTGCTTTGGGGAGCCGGAGGGACAGCCGAGGCCCACGGCCCTGAGACCCCTGTGCAAAACGCCGGCTTCCCACGGAAACAGTTTTCCTGAGGTGCAGACCCTATCCCAAGTGGTTGTGGCAATGTAAAGCAAATGCCCTCCACTTCTCTGGAACAAACCACAGTGCCCAGCCATGTTCTAAGCCCTCCCATCCTCCCTGGGCTTCTGGCAGCAGGAGTGAAAAGAGAGGAGCAGAGCACTGGGACCCGTTTGACAAAAACCGGCTTCCCACGGGAAAGTCTTTCTCCACGTGCAGACATGCTCCCAGGTGCCTGTGGCAAGGGGAAGGAAATGCCATACACTGACCTGGAAGAGACCACAGGGCCCAGGCACAGTCTGAACCCTTCCCTCAACCCGGCGGTTTTGCTAGCAGGAGTTCAACCCCAACGAACACAGCCCGGAGACCCCTGGGGCCAAAACGGCTTCCGACGAACAATAGGCGCTTGCTGTGGAACACCTATCCCAAGTGGGGGTAGCCAACTCAACAAAATGCCACACACCCAGGTGTAAGAAACAACATTGCCCAGGCATGGTCTAAGCCCCTCACCTCGTCCCTGTGCTTTGGGGAGCCGGAGGGACAGCCGAGGCCCACGGCCCTGAGACCCCTTTGCAAAAAGCCGGCTTCCCACGGAAACAGTTTTCCTGAGGTGCAGACCCTATCCCAAGTGGTTGTGGCAAGGTAAAGCAAATGCCCTCCACTTCTCTGGAAGAAACCACAGTGCCCAGCCATGTTCTAAGCCCTCCCATCCTCCCTGGGCTTCTGGCAGCAGGAGTGAAAAGAGAGGAGCAGAGCACTGGGACCCGTTTCACAAAAACCGGCTTCCCACGGGAAAGTCTTTCTCCACGTGCAGACATGCTCCCAAGTGCCTGGGGCAAGGGGAAGGAAATACCATACACTGACCTGGAAGAAACCACAGGGCCCAGGCACAGTCTGAACCCTTCCCTCAACCCGGCGGTTTTGCTAGCAGGAGTTCAACCCCAACGAACACAGCCCGGAGACCCCTGGGGCAAAAACGGCTTCCGACGAACAATAGGCGCTTGCTGTGGAACACCTATCCCAAGTGGGGGTAGCCACCTCAACAAAATGCCACACACCCAGGTGTAAGAAACAACATTGCCCAGGCATGGTCTAAGCCCCTCACCTCGTCCCTGTGCTTTGGGGAGCCGGAGGGACAGCCGAGGCACACGGCCCTGAGACCCCTTTGCAAAAAGCCGGCTTCCCACGGAAACAGTTTTCCTGAGGTGCAGACCCTATCCCAAGTGGTTGTGGCAAGGTAAAGCAAATGCCCTCCACTTCTCTGGAAGAAACCACAGTGCCCAGCCATGTTCTAAGCCCTCCCATCCTCCCTGGGCTTCTGGCAGCAGGAGTGAAAAGAGAGGAGCAGAGCACTGGGACCCGTTTGACAAAACCCGGCTTCCCACGGGAAAGTCTTTCTCCACGTGCAGACATGCTCCCAGGTGCCTGGGGCAAGGGGAAGGAAATGCCATACACTGACCTGGAAGAGACCACAGGGCCCAGGCACAGTCTGAACCCTTCCCTCAACCCGGCGGTTTTGCTAGCAGGAGTTCAACCCCAACGAACACAGCCCGGAGACCCCTGGGGCAAAAACGGCTTCCGACGAACAATAGGCGCTTTCTGTGGAACACCTATCCCAAGTGGGGGTAGCCAGCTCAACAAAATGCCACACACCCAGGTGTAAGAAACCACATTGCCCAGGCATGGTCTAAGCCCCTCACGTCGTCCCTGTGCTTTGGGGAGCCGGAGGGACAGCCGAGGCCCACGGCCCTGAGACCCCTTTGCAAAAAGCCGGCTTCCCATGGAATCAGTTTTCCTGAGGTGCAGACCCTATCCCAAGTGGTTGTGGCAAGGTAAAGCAAATGCCCTCCACTTCTCTGGAAGAAACCACAGTGCCCAGCCATGTTCTAAGCCCTCCCATCCTCCCTGGGCTTCTGGCAGCAGGAGTGAAAAGAGAGGAGCAGAGCACTGGGACCCGTTTGACAAAAACCGGCTTCCCACGGGAAAGTCTTTCTCCACGTGCAGACATGCTCCCAGGTGCCTGGGGCAAGGGGAAGGAAATGCCATACACTGACCTGGAAGAGACCACAGGGCCCAGGCACAGTCTGAACCCTTCCCTCAACCCGGCGGTTTTGCTAGCAGGAGTTCAACCCCAACGAACACAGCCCGGAGACCCCTGGGGCAAAAACGGCTTCCGACGAACAATAGGCGCTTGCTGTGGAACACCTATCCCAAGTCGGGGTAGCAAGCTCAACAAAATGCCACACACCCAGGTGTAAGAAACAACATTGCCCAGGCATGGTCTAAGCCCCTCACCTCGTCCCTGTGCTTTGGGGAGCCGGAGGGACAGCCGAGGCCCACGGCCCTGAGACCCCTTTGCAAAAAGCCGGCTTCCCACGGAAACAGTTTTCCTGAGGTGCACACCCTATCCCAAGTGGTTGTGGCAAGGTAAAGCAAATGCCCTCCACTTCTCTGGAAGAAACCACAGTGCCCAGCCATGTTCTAAGCCCTCCCATCCTCCCTGGGCTTCTGGCAGCAGGAGTGAAAAGAGAGGAGCAGAGCACTGGGACCCGTTTGACAAAACCCGGCTTCCCACGGGAAAGTCTTTCTCCACGTGCAGACATGCTCCCAGGTGCCTGGGGCAAGGGGAAGGAAATGCCATACACTGACCTGGAAGAGACCACAGGGCCCAGGCACAGTCTGAACCCTTCCCTCAACCCGGCGGTTTTGCTAGCAGGAGTTCAACCCCAACGAACACAGCCCGGAGACCCCTGGGGCAAAAACGGCTTCCGACGAACAATAGGCGCTTGCTGTGCAACACCTTTCCCAAGTGGGGGTAGCCAGCTCAACAAAATGCCACACACCCAGGTGTAAGAAACAACATTGCCCAGGCATGGTCTAAGCCCCTCATCTCGTCCCTGTGCTTTGGGGAGCCGGAGGGACAGCCGAGGCCCACGGACCTGAGACCCCTTTGCAAAAAGCCGGCTTCCCACGGAAACAGTTTTCCTGAGGTGCAGACCCTATCCCAAGTGGTTGTGGCAAGGTAAAGCAAATGCCCTCCACTTCTCTGGAAGAAACCACAGTGCCCAGCCATGTTCTAAGCCCTCCCATCCTCCCTGGGCTTCTGGCAGCAGGAGTGAAAAGAGAGGAGCAGAGCACTGGGACCCGTTTGACAAAACCCGGCTTCCCACGGGAAAGTCTTTCTCCACGTGCAGACATGCTCCCAGGTGCCTGGGGCAAGGGGAAGGAAATGCCATACACTGACCTGGAAGAGACCACAGGGCCCAGGCACAGTCTGAACCCTTCCCTCTACCCGGCGGTTTTGCTAGCAGGAGTTCAACTCCAACGAACACAGCCCGGAGACCCCTGGGGCAAAAACGGCTTCTGACGAACAATAGGCGCTTGCTGTGCAACACCTATCCCAAGTGGGGGTAGCCAGCTCAACAAAATGCCACACACCCAGGTGTAAGAAACAACATTGCCCAGGCATGGTCTAAGCCCCTCACCTCGTCCCTGAGCTTTGGGGAGCCGGAGGGACAGCCGAGGCCCACGGCCCTGAGACCCCTTTGCAAAAAGCCGGCTTCCCACGGAAACAGTTTTCCTGAGGTGCAGACCCTATCCCAAGAGGTTGTGGCAAGGTAAAGCAAATGCCCTCCACTTCTCTGGAAGAAACCACAGTGCCCAGCCATGTTCTAAGCCCTCCCATCCTCCCTGGGCTTCTGGCAGCAGGAGTGAAAAGAGAGGAGCAGAGCACTGGGACCCGTTTGACAAAACCCGGCTTCCCACGGGAAAGTCTTTCTCCACGTGCAGACATGCTCCCAGGTGCCTGGGGCAAGGGGAAGGAAATGCCATACACTGACCTGGAAGAGACCACAGGGCCCAGGCACAGTCTGAACCCTTCCCTCAACCCGGCGGTTTTGCTAGCAGGAGTTCAACCCCAACGAACACAGCCCGGAGACCCCTGGGGCAAAAACGGCTTCCGACGAACAATAGGCGCTTGCTGTGCAACACCTATCCCAAGTGGGGGTAGCCAGCTCAACAAAATGCCACACACCCAGGTGTAAGAAACAACATTGCCCAGGCATGGTCTAAGCCCCTCATCTCGTCCCTGTGCTTTGGGGAGCCGGAGGGACAGCCGAGGCCCACGGCCCTGAGACCCCTTTGCAAAAAGCCGGCTTCCCACGGAAACAGTTTTCCTGAGGTGCAGACCCTATCCCAAGTGGTTGTGGCAAGGTAAAGCAAATGCCCTCCACTTCTCTGGAAGAAACCACAGTGCCCAGCCATGTTCTAAGCCCTCCCATCCTCCGTGGGCTTCTGGCAGCAGGAGTGAAAAGAGAGGAGCAGAGCACTGGGACCCGTTTGACAAAACCCGGCTTCCCACGGGAAAGTCTTTCTCCACGTGCAGACATGCTCCCAGGTGCCTGGGGCAAGGGGAAGGAAATGCCATACACTGACCTGGAAGAGACCACAGGGCCCAGGCACAGTCTGAACCCTTCCCTCTACCCGGCGGTTTTGCTAGCAGGAGTTCAACCCCAACGAACACAGCCCGGAGACCCCTGGGGCAAAAACGGCTTCTGACGAACAATAGGCGCTTGCTGTGCAACACCTATCCCAAGTGGGGGTAGCCAGCTCAACAAAATGCCACACACCCAGGTGTAAGAAACAACATTGCCCAGGCAAGGTCTAAGCCCCTCACCTCGTCCCTGTGCTTTGGGGAGCCGGAGGGACAGCCGAGGCCCACGGCCCTGAGACCCCTTTGCAAAAAGCCGGCTTCCCACGGAAACAGTTTTCCTGAGGTGCAGACCCTATCCCAAGTGGTTGTGGCAAGGTAAAGCAAATGCCCTCCACTTCTCTGGAAGAAACCACAGTGCCCAGCCATGTTCTAAGCCCTCCCATCCTCCCTGGGCTTCTGGCAGCAGGAGTGAAAAGAGAGGAGCAGAGCACTGGGACCCGTTTGACAAAAACCGGCTTCCCACGGGAAAGTCTTTCTACACGTGCAGACATGCTCCCAGGTGCCTGGGGCAAGGGGAAGGAAATGCCATACACTGACCTGGAAGAGACCACAGGGCCCAGGCACAGTCTGAACCCTTCCCTCAACCCGGCGGTTTTGCTAGCAGGAGTTCAACCCCAAGGAACACAGCCCGGAGACCCCTGGGGCAAAAACGGCTTCCGACGAACAATAGGCGCTTGCTGTGGAACACCTATCTCAGTGGGGGTAGCAAGCTCAACAAAATGCCACACACCCAGGTGTAAGAAACAACATTGCCGAGGCATGGTCTAAGCCCCTCACCTCGTCCCTGTGCTTTGGGGAGCCGGAGGGACAGCCGAGGCCCACGGCCCTGAGACCCCTTTGCAAAACGCCGGCTTCCCACGGAAACAGTTTTCCTGAGGTGCAGACCCTATCCCAAGTGGTTGTGGCAATGTAAAGCAAATGCCCTCCACTTCTCTGGAACAAACCACAGTGCCCAGCCATGTTCTAAGCCCTCCCATCCTCCCTGGGCTTCTGGCAGCAGGAGTGAAAAGAGAGGAGCAGAGCACTGGGACCCGTTTGACAAAACCCGGCTTCCCACGGGAAAGTCTTTCTCCACGTGCAGACATGCTCCCAGGTGCCTGGGGCAAGGGGAAGGAAATGCCATACACTGACCTGGAAGAGACCACAGGGCCCAGGCACAGTCTGAACCCTTCCCTCTACCCGGCGGTTTTGCTAGCAGGAGTTCAACTCCAACGAACACAGCCCGGAGACCCCTGGGGCAAAAACGGCTTCTGACGAACAATAGGCGCTTGCTGTGCAACACCTATCCCAAGTGGGGGTAGCCAGCTCAACAAAATGCCACACACCCAGGTGTAAGAAACAACATTGCCCAGGCATGGTCTAAGCCCCTCATCTCGTCCCTGTGCTTTGGGGAGCCGGAGGGACAGCCGAGGCCCACGGCCCTGAGACCCCTTTGCAAAAAGCCGGCTTCCCACGGAAACAGTTTTCCTGAGGTGCAGACCCTATCCCAAGTGGTTGTAGCAAGGTAAAGCAAATGCCCTCCACTTCTCTGGAAGAAACCACAGTGCCCAGCCATGTTCTAAGCCCTCCCATCCTCCGTGGGCTTCTGGCAGCAGGAGTGAAAAGAGAGGAGCAGAGCACTGGGACCCGTTTGACAAAACCCGGCTTCCCATGGGAAAGTCTTTCTCCACGTGCAGACATGCTCCCAGGTGCCTGGGGCAAGGGGAAGGAAATGCCATACACTGACCTGGAAGAGACCACAGGGCCCAGGCACAGTCTGAACCCTTCCCTCTACCCGGCGGTTTTGCTAGCAGGAGATCAACCCCAACGAACACAGCCCGGAGACCCCTGGGGCAAAAACGGCTTCTGACGAACAATAGGCGCTTGCTGTGCAACACCTATCCCAAGTGGGGGTAGCCAGCTCAACAAAATGCCACACACCCAGGTGTAAGAAACAACATTGCCCAGGCAAGGTCTAAGCCCCTCACCTCGTCCCTGTGCTTTGGGGAGCCGGAGGGACAGCCGAGGCCCACGGCCCTGAGACCCCTTTGCAAAAAGCCGGCTTCCCACGGAAACAGTTTTCCTGAGGTGCAGACCCTATCCCAAGTGGTTGTGGCAAGGTAAAGCAAATGCCCTCCACTTCTCTGGAAGAAACCACAGTGCCCAGCCATGTTCTAAGCCCTCCCATCCTCCCTGGGCTTCTGGCAGCAGGAGTGAAAAGAGAGGAGCAGAGCACTGGGACCCGTTTGACAAAACCCGGCTTCCCACGGGAAAGTCTTTCTCCACGTGCAGACATGCTCCCAGGTGCCTGGGGCAAGGGGAAGGAAATGCCATACACTGACCTGGAAGAGACCACAGGGCCCAGGCACAGTCTGAACCCTTCCCTCTACCCGGCGGTTTTGCTAGCAGGAGTTCAACTCCAACGAACACAGCCCGGAGACCCCTGGGGCAAAAACGGCTTCTGACGAACAATAGGCGCTTGCTGTGCAACACCTATCCCAAGTGGGGGTAGCCAGCTCAACAAAATGCCACACACCCAGGTGTAAGAAACAACATTGCCCAGGCATGGTCTAAGCCCCTCACCTCGTCCCTGAGCTTTGGGGAGCCGGAGGGACAGCCGAGGCCCACGGCCCTGAGACCCCTTTGCAAAAAGCCGGCTTCCCACGGAAACAGTTTTCCTGAGGTGCAGACCCTATCCCAAGAGGTTGTGGCAAGGTAAAGCAAATGCCCTCCACTTCTCTGGAAGAAACCACAGTGCCCAGCCATGTTCTAAGCCCTCCCATCCTCCCTGGGCTTCTGGCAGCAGGAGTGAAAAGAGAGGAGCAGAGCACTGGGACCCGTTTGACAAAACCCGGCTTCCCACGGGAAAGTCTTTCTCCACGTGCAGACATGCTCCCAGGTGCCTGGGGCAAGGGGAAGGAAATGCCATACACTGACCTGGAAGAGACCACAGGGCCCAGGCACAGTCTGAACCCTTCCCTCAACCCGGCGGTTTTGCTAGCAGGAGTTCAACCCCAACGAACACAGCCCGGAGACCCCTGGGGCAAAAACGGCTTCCGACGAACAATAGGCGCTTGCTGTGCAACACCTATCCCAAGTGGGGGTAGCCAGCTCAACAAAATGCCACACACCCAGGTGTAAGAAACAACATTGCCCAGGCATGGTCTAAGCCCCTCATCTCGTCCCTGTGCTTTGGGGAGCCGGAGGGACAGCCGAGGCCCACGGCCCTGAGACCCCTTTGCAAAAAGCCGGCTTCCCACGGAAACAGTTTTCCTGAGGTGCAGACCCTATCCCAAGTGGTTGTGGCAAGGTAAAGCAAATGCCCTCCACTTCTCTGGAAGAAACCACAGTGCCCAGCCATGTTCTAAGCCCTCCCATCCTCCGTGGGCTTCTGGCAGCAGGAGTGAAAAGAGAGGAGCAGAGCACTGGGACCCGTTTGACAAAACCCGGCTTCCCACGGGAAAGTCTTTCTCCACGTGCAGACATGCTCCCAGGTGCCTGGGGCAAGGGGAAGGAAATGCCATACACTGACCTGGAAGAGACCACAGGGCCCAGGCACAGTCTGAACCCTTCCCTCTACCCGGCGGTTTTGCTAGCAGGAGTTCAACCCCAACGAACACAGCCCGGAGACACCTGGGGCAAAAACGGCTTCTGACGAACAATAGGCGCTTGCTGTGCAACACCTATCCCAAGTGGGGGTAGCCAGCTCAACAAAATGCCACACACCCAGGTGTAAGAAACAACATTGCCCAGGCAAGGTCTAAGCCCCTCACCTCGTCCCTGTGCTTTGGGGAGCCGGAGGGACAGCCGAGGCCCACGGCCCTGAGACCCCTTTGCAAAAAGCCGGCTTCCCACGGAAACAGTTTTCCTGAGGTGCAGACCCTATCCCAAGTGGTTGTGGCAAGGTAAAGCAAATGCCCTCCACTTCTCTGGAAGAAACCACAGTGCCCAGCCATGTTCTAAGCCCTCCCATCCTCCCTGGGCTTCTGGCAGCAGGAGTGAAAAGAGAGGAGCAGAGCACTGGGACCCGTTTGACAAAAACCGGCTTCCCACGGGAAAGTCTTTCTACACGTGCAGACATGCTCCCAGGTGCCTGGGGCAAGGGGAAGGAAATGCCATACACTGACCTGGAAGAGACCACAGGGCCCAGGCACAGTCTGAACCCTTCCCTCAACCCGGCGGTTTTGCTAGCAGGAGTTCAACCCCAAGGAACACAGCCCGGAGACCCCTGGGGCAAAAACGGCTTCCGACGAACAATAGGCGCTTGCTGTGGAACACCTATCTCAGTGGGGGTAGCAAGCTCAACAAAATGCCACACACCCAGGTGTAAGAAACAACATTGCCGAGGCATGGTCTAAGCCCCTCACCTCGTCCCTGTGCTTTGGGGAGCCGGAGGGACAGCCGAGGCCCACGGCCCTGAGACCCCTTTGCAAAACGCCGGCTTCCCACGGAAACAGTTTTCCTGAGGTGCAGACCCTATCCCAAGTGGTTGTGGCAATGTAAAGCAAATGCCCTCCACTTCTCTGGAACAAACCACAGTGCCCAGCCATGTTCTAAGCCCTCCCATCCTCCCTGGGCTTCTGGCAGCAGGAGTGAAAAGAGAGGAGCAGAGCACTGGGACCCGTTTGACAAAACCCGGCTTCCCACGGGAAAGTCTTTCTCCACGTGCAGACATGCTCCCAGGTGCCTGGGGCAAGGGGAAGGAAATGCCATACACTGACCTGGAAGAGACCACAGGGCCCAGGCACAGTCTGAACCCTTCCCTCTACCCGGCGGTTTTGCTAGCAGGAGTTCAACTCCAACGAACACAGCCCGGAGACCCCTGGGGCAAAAACGGCTTCTGACGAACAATAGGCGCTTGCTGTGCAACACCTATCCCAAGTGGGGGTAGCCAGCTCAACAAAATGCCACACACCCAGGTGTAAGAAACAACATTGCCCAGGCATGGTCTAAGCCCCTCATCTCGTCCCTGTGCTTTGGGGAGCCGGAGGGACAGCCGAGGCCCACGGCCCTGAGACCCCTTTGCAAAAAGCCGGCTTCCCACGGAAACAGTTTTCCTGAGGTGCAGACCCTATCCCAAGTGGTTGTAGCAAGGTAAAGCAAATGCCCTCCACTTCTCTGGAAGAAACCACAGTGCCCAGCCATGTTCTAAGCCCTCCCATCCTCCGTGGGCTTCTGGCAGCAGGAGTGAAAAGAGAGGAGCAGAGCACTGGGACCCGTTTGACAAAACCCGGCTTCCCATGGGAAAGTCTTTCTCCACGTGCAGACATGCTCCCAGGTGCCTGGGGCAAGGGGAAGGAAATGCCATACACTGACCTGGAAGAGACCACAGGGCCCAGGCACAGTCTGAACCCTTCCCTCTACCCGGCGGTTTTGCTAGCAGGAGATCAACCCCAACGAACACAGCCCGGAGACCCCTGGGGCAAAAACGGCTTCTGTCGAACAATAGGCGCTTGCTGTGCAACACCTATCCCAAGTGGGGGTAGCCAGCTCAACAAAATGCCACACACCCAGGTGTAAGAAACAACATTGCCCAGGCAAGGTCTAAGCCCCTCACCTCGTCCCTGTGCTTTGGGGAGCCGGAGGGACAGCCGAGGCCCACGGCCCTGAGACCCCTTTGCAAAAAGCCGGCTTCCCACGGAAACAGTTTTCCTGAGGTGCAGACCCTATCCCAAGTGGTTGTGGCAAGGTAAAGCAAATGCCCTCCACTTCTCTGGAAGAAACCACAGTGCCCAGCCATGTTCTAAGCCCTCCCATCCTCCCTGGGCTTCTGGCAGCAGGAGTGAAAAGAGAGGAGCAGAGCACTGGGACACGTTTGACAAAACCCGGCTTCCCACGGGAAAGTCTTTCTCCACGTGCAGACATGCTCCCAGGTGCCTGGGGCAAGGGGAAGGAAATGCCATACACTGACCTGGAAGAGACCACAGGGCCCAGGCACAGTCTGAACCCTTCCCTCTACCCGGCGGTTTTGCTAGCAGGAGTTCAACTCCAACGAACACAGCCCGGAGACCCCTGGGGCAAAAACGGCTTCTGACGAACAATAGGCGCTTGCTGTGCAACACCTATCCCAAGTGGGGGTAGCCAGCTCAACAAAATGCCACACACCCAGGTGTAAGAAACAACATTGCCCAGGCATGGTCTAAGCCCCTCACCTCGTCCCTGAGCTTTGGGGAGCCGGAGGGACAGCCGAGGCCCACGGCCCTGAGACCCCTTTGCAAAAAGCCGGCTTCCCACGGAAACAGTTTTCCTGAGGTGCAGACCCTATCCCAAGAGGTTGTGGCAAGGTAAAGCAAATGCCCTCCACTTCTCTGGAAGAAACCACAGTGCCCAGCCATGTTCTAAGCCCTCCCATCCTCCCTGGGCTTCTGGCAGCAGGAGTGAAAAGAGAGGAGCAGAGCACTGGGACCCGTTTGACAAAACCCGGCTTCCCACGGGAAAGTCTTTCTCCACGTGCAGACATGCTCCCAGGTGCCTGGGGCAAGGGGAAGGAAATGCCATACACTGACCTGGAAGAGACCACAGGGCCCAGGCACAGTCTGAACCCTTCCCTCAACCCGGCGGTTTTGCTAGCAGGAGTTCAACCCCAACGAACACAGCCCGGAGACCCCTGGGGCAAAAACGGCTTCCGACGAACAATAGGCGCTTGCTGTGCAACACCTATCCCAAGTGGGGGTAGCCAGCTCAACAAAATGCCACACACCCAGGTGTAAGAAACAACATTGCCCAGGCATGGTCTAAGCCCCTCATCTCGTCCCTGTGCTTTGGGGAGCCGGAGGGACAGCCGAGGCCCACGGCCCTGAGACCCCTTTGCAAAAAGCCGGCTTCCCACGGAAACAGTTTTCCTGAGGTGCAGACCCTATCCCAAGTGGTTGTGGCAAGGTAAAGCAAATGCCCTCCACTTCTCTGGAAGAAACCACAGTGCCCAGCCATGTTCTAAGCCCTCCCATCCTCCGTGGGCTTCTGGCAGCAGGAGTGAAAAGAGAGGAGCAGAGCACTGGGACCCGTTTGACAAAACCCGGCTTCCCACGGGAAAGTCTTTCTCCACGTGCAGACATGCTCCCAGGTGCCTGGGGCAAGGGGAAGGAAATGCCATACACTGACCTGGAAGAGACCACAGGGCCCAGGCACAGTCTGAACCCTTCCCTCTACCCGGCGGTTTTGCTAGCAGGAGTTCAACCCCAACGAACACAGCCCGGAGACCCCTGGGGCAAAAACGGCTTCTGACGAACAATAGGCGCTTGCTGTGCAACACCTATCCCAAGTGGGGGTAGCCAGCTCAACAAAATGCCACACACCCAGGTGTAAGAAACAACATTGCCCAGGCAAGGTCTAAGCCCCTCACCTCGTCCCTGTGCTTTGGGGAGCCGGAGGGACAGCCGAGGCCCACGGCCCTGAGACCCCTTTGCAAAAAGCCGGCTTCCCACGGAAACAGTTTTCCTGAGGTGCAGACCCTATCCCAAGTGGTTGTGGCAAGGTAAAGCAAATGCCCTCCACTTCTCTGGAAGAAACCACAGTGCCCAGCCATGTTCTAAGCCCTCCCATCCTCCCTGGGCTTCTGGCAGCAGGAGTGAAAAGAGAGGAGCAGAGCACTGGGACCCGTTTGACAAAACCCGGCTTCCCACGGGAAAGTCTTTCTCCACGTGCAGACATGCTCCCAGGTGCCTGGGGCAAGGGGAAGGAAATGCCATACACTGACCTGGAAGAGACCACAGGGCCCAGGCACAGTCTGAACCCTTCCCTCAACCCGGCGGTTTTGCTAGCAGGAGTTCAACCCCAAGGAACACAGCCCGGAGACCCCTGGGGCAAAAACGGCTTCCGACGAACAATAGGCGCTTGCTGTGGAACACCTATCTCAGTGGGGGTAGCAAGCTCAACAAAATGCCACACACCCAGGTGTAAGAAACAACATTGCCGAGGCATGGTCTAAGCCCCTCACCTCGTCCCTGTGCTTTGGGGAGCCGGAGGGACAGCCGAGGCCCACGGCCCTGAGACCCCTTTGCAAAACGCCGGCTTCCCACGGAAACAGTTTTCCTGAGGTGCAGACCCTATCCCAAGTGGTTGTGGCAATGTAAAGCAAATGCCCTCCACTTCTCTGGAACAAACCACAGTGCCCAGCCATGTTCTAAGCCCTCCCATCCTCCCTGGGCTTCTGGCAGCAGGAGTGAAAAGAGAGGAGCAGAGCACTGGGACCCGTTTGACAAAACCCGGCTTCCCACGGGAAAGTCTTTCTCCACGTGCAGACATGCTCCCAGGTGCCTGGGGCAAGGGGAAGGAAATGCCATACACTGACCTGGAAGAGACCACAGGGCCCAGGCACAGTCTGAACCCTTCCCTCTACCCGGCGGTTTTGCTAGCAGGAGTTCAACCCCAACGAACACAGCCCGGAGACCCCTGGGGCAAAAACGGCTTCTGACGAACAATAGGCGCTTGCTGTGCAACACCTATCCCAAGTGGGGGTAGCCAGCTCAACAAAATGCCACACACCCAGGTGTAAGAAACAACATTGCCCAGGCATGGTCTAAGCCCCTCATCTCGTCCCTGTGCTTTGGGGAGCCGGAGGGACAGCCGAGGCCCACGGCCCTGAGACCCCTTTGCAAAAAGCCGGCTTCCCACGGAAACAGTTTTCCTGAGGTGCAGACCCTATCCCAAGTGGTTGTGGCAAGGTAAAGCAAATGCCCTCCACTTCTCTGGAAGAAACCACAGTGCCCAGCCATGTTCTAAGCCCTCCCATCCTCCGTGGGCTTCTGGCAGCAGGAGTGAAAAGAGAGGAGCAGAGCACTGGGACCCGTTTGACAAAACCCGGCTTCCCATGGGAAAGTCTTTCTCCACGTGCAGACATGCTCCCAGGTGCCTGGGGCAAGGGGAAGGAAATGCCATACACTGACCTGGAAGAGACCACAGGGCCCAGGCACAGTCTGAACCCTTCCCTCTACCCGGCGGTTTTGCTAGCAGGAGATCAACCCCAACGAACACAGCCCGGAGACCCCTGGGGCAAAAACGGCTTCTGACGAACAATAGGCGCTTGCTGTGCAACACCTATCCCAAGTGGGGGTAGCCAGCTCAACAAAATGCCACACACCCAGGTGTAAGAAACAACATTGCCCAGGCAAGGTCTAAGCCCCTCACCTCGTCCCTGTGCTTTGGGGAGCCGGAGGGACAGCCGAGGCCCACGGCCCTGAGACCCCTTTGCAAAAAGCCGGCTTCCCACGGAAACAGTTTTCCTGAGGTGCAGACCCTATCCCAAGTGGTTGTGGCAAGGTAAAGCAAATGCCCTCCACTTCTCTGGAAGAAACCACAGTGCCCAGCCATGTTCTAAGCCCTCCCATCCTCCCTGGGCTTCTGGCAGCAGGAGTGAAAAGAGAGGAGCAGAGCACTGGGACCCGTTTGACAAAAACCGGCTTCCCACGGGAAAGTCTTTCTCCACGTGCAGACATGCTCCCAGGTGCCTGGGGCAAGGGGAAGGAAATGCCATACACTGACCTGGAAGAGACCACAGGGCCCAGGCACAGTCTGAACCCTTCCCTCAACCCGGCGGTTTTGCTAGCAGGAGTTCAACCCCAACGAACACAGCCCGGAGACCCCTGGGGCAAAAACGGCTTCCGACGAACAATAGGCGCTTGCTGTGGAACACCTATCCCAGTGGGGGTAGCAAGCTCAACAAAATGCCACACACCCAGGTGTAAGAAACAACATTGCTGAGGCATGGTCTAAGCCCCTCACCTCGTCCCTGTGCTTTGGGGAGCCGGAGGGACAGCCGAGGCCCACGGCCCTGAGACCCCTTTGCAAAACGCCGGCTTCCCACGGAAACAGTTTTCCTGAGGTGCAGACCCTATCCCAAGTGGTTGTGGCAATGTAAAGCAAATGCCCTCCACTTCTCTGGAACAAACCACAGTGCCCAGCCATGTTCTAAGCCCTCCCATCCTCCGTGGGCTTCTGGCAGCAGGAGTGAAAAGAGAGGAGCAGAGCACTGGGACCCGTTTGACAAAAACCGGCTTCCCACGGGAAAGTCTTTCTCCACGTGCAGACATGCTCCCAGGTGTCTGGGGCAAGGGGAAGGAAATGCCATACACTGACCTGGAAGAGACCACAGGGCCCAGGCACAGTCTGAACCCTTCCCTCAACCCGGCGGTTTTGCTAGCAGGAGTTCAACCCCAAGGAACACAACCCGGAGATCCCTGGGGCCAAAACGGCTTCCGACGAACAATAGGCGCTTGCTGTGGAACACCTATCCCAAGTGGGGGTAGCCAGCTCAACAAAATGCCACACACCCAGGTGTAAGAAACAACATTGCCCACGCATGGTCTAAGCCCCTCACCTCGTCCCTGAGCTTTGGGGAGCCGGAGGGACAGCCGAGGCCCACGTCCCTGAGACCCCTTTGCAAAAGGCCGGCTTCCCACGGAAACAGTTTTCCTGAGGTGCAGACCCTATCCCAAGTGGTTGTGGCAAGGTAAAGCAAATGCCCTCCACTTCTCTGGAAGAAACCACAGTGCCCAGCCATGTTCTAAGCCCTCCCATCCTCCCTGGGCTTCTGGCAGCAGGAGTGAAAAGAGAGGAGCAGAGCACTGGGACCCGTTTGACAAAACCCGGCTTCCCACGGGAAAGTCTTTCTCCACGTGCAGACATGCTCCCAGGTGCCTGTGGCAAGGGGAAGGAAATGCCATACACTGACCTGGAAGAGACCACAGGGCCCAGGCACAGCCTGAACCCTTCCCTCAACCCGGCGGTTTTGCTAGCAGGAGTTCAACCCCAACGAACACAGGTCGGAGACCCCTGGGGCAAAAACGGCTTCCGACGAACAATAGGTGCTTGCTGTGGAACACCTATCCCAAGTGGGGGTAGCCAGCTGAACAAAATGCCACACACCCAGGTGTAAGAAACAACATTGCCCAGTCTTGGTCTAAGCCCCTCATCTCGTCCCTGTGCTTTGGGGAGCCGGAGGGACAGCCGAGGCACACGGCCCTGAGACCCCTTTGCAAAAAGCCGGCTTCCCACGGAAACAGTTTTCCTGAGGTGCAGACCCTATCCCAAGTGGTTGTGGCAAGGTAAAGCAAATGCCCTCCACTTCTCTGGAAGAAACCACAGTGCCCAGCCATGTTCTAAGCCCTCCCATCCTCCCTGGGCTTCTGGCAGCAAGAGTGAAAAGAGAGGAGCAGAGCACTGGGACCCGTTTGACAAAACCCGGCTTCCCACGGGAAAGTCTTTCTCCACGTGCAGACATGCTCCCAGGTGCCTGGGGCAAGGGGAAGGAAATGCCATACACTGACCTGGAAGAGACCACAGGGCCCAGGCACAGTCTGAACCCTTCCCTCAACCCGGCGGTTTTGCTAGCAGGAGTTCAACCCCAACGAACACAGCCCGGAGACCCCTGGGGCAAAAACGGCTTCCGACGAACAATAGGCGCTTGCTGTGCAACACCTATCCCAAGTGGGAGTAGCCAGCTCAACAAAATGCCACACACCCAGGTGTAAGAAAGAACATTGCCCAGGCATGGTCTAAGCCCCTCACCTCGTCCCTGTGCTTTGGGGAGCCGGAGGGACAGCCGAGGCCCACGGCCCTGAGACCCCTTTGGAAAAAGCCGGCTTCCCACGGAAACAGTTTTCCTGAGGTGCAGACCCTATCCCAAGTGGTTGTGGCAAGGTAAAGCAAATGCCCTCCACTTCTCTGGAAGAAACCACAGTGCCCAGCCATGTTCTAAGCCCTCCCATCCTCCCTGGGCTTCTGGCAGCAGGAGTGAAAAGAGAGGAGCAGAGCACTGGGACCCGTTTTACAAAAACCGGCTTCCCACGGGAAAGTCTTTCTCCACGTGCAGACATGCTCCCAGGTGCCTGGGGCAAGGGGAAGGAAATGCCATACACTGACCTGGAAGAGACCACAGGGCCCAGGCACAGTCTGAACCCTTCCCTCAACCCGGCGGTTTTGCTAGCAGGAGTTCAACCCCAAGGAACACAACCCGGAGACCGCTGGGGCCAAAACGGCTTCCGACGAACAATAGGCGCTTGCTGTGGAACACCTATCCGAAGTGGGGGTAGCCAGCTCAACAAAATGCCACACACCCAGGTGTAAGAAACAACATTGCCCAGGCATGGTCAAAGCCCCTCACCTCGTCCCTGAGCTTTGGGGAGCCGGAGGGACAGCCGAGGCCCACGGCCCTGAGACCCCTTTGCAAAAAGCCGGCTTCCCACGGAAACAGTTTTCCTGAGGTGCAGACCCTATCCCAAGTGGTTGTGGCAAGGTAAAGCAAATGCCCTCCACTTCTCTGGAAGAAACCACAGTGCCCAGCCAAGTTCTAAGCCCTCCCATCCTCCCTGGGCTTCTGGCAGCAGGAGTGAAAAGAGAGGAGCAGAGCACTGGGACCCGTTTGAGAAAAACCGACTTCCCACGGGAAAGTCTTTCTCCACGTGCAGACATGCTCCCAGGTGCCTGGGGCAAGGGGAAGGAAATGCCATACACTGACCTGGAAGAGACCACAGGGCCCAGGCACAGTCTGAACCCTTCCCTCAACCCGGCGGTTTTGCTAGCAGGAGTTCAACCCCAACGAACACAGCCCGGAGACCCCTGGGGCAAAAACGGCTTCCGACGAACAATAGGTGCTTGCTGTGGAACACCTATCCCAAGTGGTGGAAGCCAGCTCAACAAAATGCCACACACCCAGGTGTAAGAAACAACATTGCCCAGGCATGGTCCAAGCCCCTCACCTCGTCCCTGTGCTTTGGGGAGCCGGAGGGACAGCCGAGGCCCACGGCCCTGAGACCCCTTTGCAAAAAGCCGGCTTCCCACGGAAACAGTTTTCCTGAGGTGCAGACCGTATCCCAAGTGGTTGTGGCAAGGTAAAGCAAATGCCCTCCACTTCTCTGGAAGAAACCACAGTGCCCAGCCATGTTCTAAGCCCTCCCATTCTCCCTGGGCTTCTGGCAGCAGGAGTGAAAAGAGAGGAGCAGAGCACTGGGACCCGTTTGACAAAACCCGGCTTCCCACTGGAAAGTCTTTCTCCACGTGCAGACATGCTCCCACGTGCCTGGGGCAAGGGGAAGGAAATGCCATACACTGACCTGGAAGAGACCACAGGGCCCAGGCACAGTCTGAACCCTTCCCTCAACCCGGCGGTTTTGCTAGCAGGAGTTCAACCCCAACGAACACAGCCCGGAGACCCCTGGGGCAAAAACGGCTTCCGACGAACAATAGGTGCTTGCTGTGGAACACCTATCCCAAGTGGGGATAGCCAGCTCAGCAAAATGCCACACACCCAGGTGTAAGAAACAACATTGCCCAGGCATGGTCTAAGCCCCTCACCTCGTCCCTGTGCTTTGGGGAGCCGGAGGGACAGCCGAGGCACACGGCCCTGAGACCCCTTGGCAAAAAGCCGGCTTCCCACGGAGACAGTTTTCCTGAGGTGCAGACCCTATCCCAAGTGGTTGTGGCAAGGTAAAGCAAATGCCCTCCACTTCTCTGGAAGAAACCACAGTGCCCAGCCAGGTTCTAGGCCCTCCCATCCTCCCTGGGCTTCTGGCAGCAGGAGTGAAAAGAGAGGAGCAGAGCACTGGGACCCGTTTGACAAAAACCGGCTTCCCACGGGAAAGTCTTTCTCCACGTGCAGACATGCTCCCAGGTGCCTGGGGCAAGGGGAAGGAAATGCCATACACTGACCTGGAAGAGACAACAGGGCCCAGGCACAGTCTGAACCCTTCCCTCAACCCGGCGGTTTTGCTAGCAGGAGTTCAACCCCAACGAACACAGCCCGGAGACCCCTGGGGCAAAAACGGCTTCCGACGATCAATAGGTGCTTGCTGTGGAACACCTATCCCAAGTGGTGGAAGCCAGCTGAACAAAATGCCACACACCCAGGTGTAAGAAACAACATTGCCCAGGCTTGGTCTAAGCCCCTCACCTTGTCCCTGTGCTTTGGGGAGCCGGAGGGACAGCCGAGGCCCACGGCCCTGAGACCCCTTTGCAAAAAGCCGGCTTCCCACGGAAACAGTTTTCCTGAGGTGCACACCCTATCCCAAGTGGTTGTGGCAAGGTAAAGCAAATGCCCTCCACTTCTCTGGAAGAAACCACAGTGCCCAGCCATGTTCTAAGCCCTCCCATCCTCCCTGGGCTTCTGGCAGCAGGAGTGAAAAGAGAGGAGCAGAGCACTGGGTCCCGTTTGACAAAACCCGGCTTCCCACGGGAAAGTCTTTCTCCACGTGCAGACATGCTCCCAGGTGCCTGGGGCAAGGGGAAGGAAATGCCATACACTGACCTGGAAGAGACCACAGGGCCCAGGCACAGTCTGAACCCTTCCCTCAACCCGGCGGTTTTCCTAGCAGGAGTTCAACCCCAACGAACACAGCCCGGAGACCCCTGGGGCAAAAACGGCTTCCGACGAACAATAGGTGCTTGCTGTGGAACACCTATCCCAAGTGGTGGAAGCCAGCTCAACAAAATGCCACACACCCAGGTGTAAGAAACAACATTGCCCAGGCATGGTCCAAGCCCCTCACCTCGTCCCTGTGCTTTGGGGAGCCGGAGGGACAGCCGAGGCACACGGCCCTGAGACCACTTTGCAAAAAGCCGGCTTCCCACGGAAACAGTTTTCCTGAGGTGCAGACCCTATCCCAAGTGGTTGTGGCAAGGTAAAGCAAATGCCCTCCACTTCTCTGGAAGAAACCACAGTGCCCAGCCATGTTCTAAGCCCTCCCATTCTCCCTGGGCTTCTGGCAGCAGGAGTGAAAAGAGAGGAGCAGAGCACTGGGACCCGTTTGACAAAACCCGGCTTCCCACGGGAAAGTCTTTCTCCACGTGCAGACATGCTCCCAGGTGCCTGTGGCAAGGGGAAGGAAATGCCATACACTGACCTGGAAGAGACCACAGGGCCGAGGCACAGTCTGAACACTTCCCTCAACCCGGCGGTTTTGCTAGCAGGAGTTCAACCCCAACGAACACAGCCCGGAGACCCCTGGGGCAAAAACGGCTTCCGACGATCAATAGGTGCTTGCTGTGGAACACCTATCCCAAGTGGTAGAAGCCAGCTGAACAAAATGCCACACACCCAGGTGTAAGAAACAACATTGCCCAGGCTTGGTCTAAGCCCCTCACCTTGTCCCTGTGCTTTGGGGAGCCGGAGGGACAGCCGAGGCCCACGGCCCTGAGACCCCTTTGCAAAAAGCCGGCTTCCCACGGAAACAGTTTTCCTGAGGTGCAGACCCTATCCCAAGTGGTTGTGGCAAGGTAAAGCAAATGCCCTCCACTTCTCTGGAAGAAACCACAGTGCCCAGCCATGTTCTAAGCCCTCCCATCCTCCCTGGGCTTCTGGCAGCAGGAGTGAAAAGAGAGGAGCAGAGCACTGGGACCCGTTTGACAAAACCCGGCTTCCCACGGGAAAGTCTTTCTCCACGTGCAGACATGCTCCCAGGTGCCTGGGGCAAGGGGAAGGAAATGCCATACACTGACCTGGAAGAGACCACAGGGCCCAGGCACAGTCTGAACCCTTCCCTCAACCCGGCGGTTTTGCTAGCAGGAGTTCAACCCCAACGAACACAGCCCGGAGACCCCTGGGGCAAAAACGGCTTCCGACGAACAATAGGTGCTTGCTGTGGAACACCTATCCCAAGTGGGGATAGCCAGCTCAACAAAATGCCACACACCCAGGTGTAAGAAACAACATTGCCCAGGCATGGTCTAAGCCCCTCACCTCGTCCCTGTGCTTTAGGGAGCCGGAGGGACAGCCGAGGCACACGGCCCTGAGACCCCTTTGCAAAAAGCCGGCTTCCCACGGAGACAGTTTTCCTGAGGTGCAGACCCTATCCCAAGTGGTTGTGGCAAGGTAAAGCAAATGCCCTCCACTTCTCTGGAAGAAACCACAGTGCCCAGCCATGTTCTAGGCCCTCCCATCCTCCCTGGGCTTCTGGCAGCAGGAGTGAAAAGAGAGGAGCAGAGCACTGGGACCCGTTTGACAAAACCCGGCTTCCCACGGGAAAGTCTTTCTCCACGTGCAGACATGCTCCCAGGTGCCTGGGGCAAGGGGAAGGAAATGCCATACACTGACCTGGAAGAGACCACAGGGCCCAGGCACAGTCTGAACCCTTCCCTCAACCCGGCGGTTTTGCTAGCAGGAGTTCAACCCCAACGAACACAGCCCGGAGACCCCTGGGGCAAAAACGGCTTCCGACGATCAATAGGTGCTTGCTGTGGAACACCTATCCCAAGTGGGGGTAGCCAGCTCAACAAAATGCCACACACCCAGGTGTAAGAAACAACATTGCCCAGGCATGGTTTAAGCCCCTCACCTCGTCCCTGTGCTTTGGGGAGCCGGAGGGACAGACGAGGCACACGGCCCTGAGACCCCTTTGCAAAAAGCCGGCTTCCCACGGAAACAGTTTTCCTGAGGTGCACACCCTATCCCAAGTGGTTGTGGCAAGGTAAAGCAAATGCCCTCCACTTCTCTGGAAGAAACCACAGTGCCCAGCCTTGTTTTAAGCCCTCCCATCCTCCCTGGGCTTCTGTCAGCAGGAGTGAAAAGAGAGGAGCAGAGCACTGGGACTCGTTTGACAAAACCCGCCTTCCCACGGGAAAGTCTTTCTCCACGCGCAGACATGCTCCCAGGTGCCTGTGGTAAGGGGAAGGAAATGCCATACACTGACCTGGAAGAGACCACAGGGCCCAGGCACAGTCTGAACCCTTCCCTCAACCCGGCGGTTTTGCTAGCAGGAGTTCAACCCCAACGAACACAGCCCGGAGACCCCTGGGGCAAAAACGGCTTCCGACGATCAATAGGTCCTTGCCTTGGAACACCTATCCCAAGTGGGGGAAGCCAGCTCAACAAAATGCCACACACCCAGGTGTAAGAAAAAACATTACCCAGGCATGGTCTAAGCCCCTCACCTCGTCCCTGTGCTTCGGGGAGCCGGAGGGACAGCCGAGGCATACGGCCCTGAGATCCCTTTGCAAAAAGCCGGCTTCCCACGGAGACAGTATTCCTGAGGTGCAGACCCTATCCCAAGTGGTTGTGGCAAGGTAAAGCAAATGCCCTCCACTTCTCTGGAAGAAACCACAGTGCCCAGCCATGTTCTAGGCCCTCCCATCCTCCCTGGGCTTCTGGCAGCAGGAGTGAAAAGAGAGGAGCAGAGCACTGGGACCCGTTTGACAAAACCCGGCTTCCCACGGGAAAGTCTTTCTCCACGTGCAGACATACTCCCAGGTGCATGTGGCAAGGGGAAGGAAATGCCATACACTGACCTGGAAGAGACCACAGGGCCGAGGCACAGTCTGAACCCTTCCCTCAACCCGGCGGTTTTGCTAGCAGGAGTTCAACCCCAACGAACACAGCCCGGAGACCCCTGGGGCAAAAACGGCTTCCGACGATCAATAGGTGCTTGCTGTGGAACACCTATCCCAAGTGGTGGAAGCCAGCTGAACAAAATGCCACACACCCAGGTGTAAGAAACAACATTGCCCAGGCATGGTCTAAGCCCCTCACCTCGTCCCTGTGCTTTGGGGAGCCGGAGGGACAGCCGAGGCACACGGCCCTGAGACCCCTTTGAAAAAGCCGGCTTCCCACGGAAACAGTTTTCCTGAGGTGCAGACTATATCCCAAGTGGTTGTGGCAAGGTAAAGCAAATGCCCTCCACTTCTCTGGAAGAAACCACAGTGCCCAGCCATGTTCTAAGCCCTCCCATCCTCCCTGGGCTTCTGGCAGCAGGAGTGAAAAGAGAGGAGCAGAGCACTGGGACCCGTTTGACAAAAACCGGCTCCCCACGGGAAAGTCTTTTTCCACGTGCAGACATGCTCCCAGGTGCCTGGGGCAAGGGGAAGGAAATGCCATACACTGACCTGGAAGAGACCACAGGGCCCAGGCACAGTCTGAACCCTTCCCTCAACCCGGCGGTTTTGCCAGCAGGAGTTCAACCCCAACGAACACAGCCCGGAGACCCCTGGGGCAAAAACGGCTTCCGACGAACAATAGGTGCTTGCTGTGGAACACCTATCCCAAGAGGGGATAGCCAGCTCAGCAAAATGCCACACACCCAGGTGTAAGAAACAACATTGCCCAGGCATGGTCTAAGCCCCTCACCTCGTCCCTGTGCTTTGGGGAGCCGGAGGGACAGCCGAGGCCCACGGCCCTGAGACCCCTTTGCAAAAAGCCGGCTTCCCACGGAGACAGTTTTCCTGAGGTGCAGACCCTATCCCAAGTGGTTGTGGCAAGGTAAAGCAAATGCCCTCCACTTCTCTGGAAGAAACCACAGTGCCCAGCCATGTTCTAGGCCCTCCCATCCTCCCTGGGCTTCTGGCAGCAGGAGTGAAAAGAGAGGAGCAGAGCACTGGGACCCGTTTGACAAAACCCGGCTTCCCACGGGAAAGTCTTTCTCCACGTGCAGACATACTCCCAGGTGCATGTGGCAAGGGGAAGGAAATGCCATACACTGACCTGGAAGAGACCACAGGGCCCAGGCACAGTCTGAACCCTTCCCTCAACCCGGCGGTTTTGCTAGCAGGAGTTCAACCCCAACGAACACAGCCCGGAGACCCCTGGGGCAAAAACGGCTTCCGACGATCAATAGGTGCTTGCTGTGGAACACCTATCCCAAGTGGTGGAAGCCAGCTGAACAAAATGCCACACACCCAGGTGTAAGAAACAACATTGCCCAGGCTTGGTCTAAGCCCCTCACCTCGTCCCTGTGCTTTGGGGAGCCGGAGGGACAGCCGAGGCCCACGGCCCTGAGACCCCTTTGTAAAAAGCCGGCTTCCCACAGAAACAGTTTTCCTGAGGTGCACACCCTATCCCAAGTGGTTGTGGCAAGGTAAAGCAAATGCCCTCCACTTCTCTGGAAGAAACCACAGTGCCCAGCCATGTTCTAGGCCCTCCCATCCTCCCTGGGCTTCTGGCAGCAGGAGTGAAAAGAGAGGAGCAGAGCACTGGGACCCGTTTGACAAAACCAGGCTTCCCACGGGAAAGTCTTTCTCCACGTGCAGACATGCTCCCAGGTGCCTGGGGCAAGGGGAAGGAAATGCCATACACTGACCTGGAAGAGACCACAGGGCCCAGGCACAGTCTGAACCCTTCCCTCAACCCGGCGGTTTTGCTAGCAGGAGTTCAACCCCAACGAACACAGCCCGGAGACCCCTGGGGCAAAAACGGCTTCCGACGAACAATAGGTGCTTGCTGTGGAACACCTATCCCAAGTGGTGGAAGTCAGCTCAACAAAATGCCACACACCCAGGTGTAAGAAACAACATTGCCCAGGCATGGTCTAAGCCCCTCACCTCGTCCCTGTGCTTTGGGGAGCCGGAGGGACAGCCGAGGCACACGGCCCTGAGACCCCTTTGCAAAAAGCCGGCTTCCCACGGAGACAGTTTTCCTGAGGTGCAGACCCTATCCCAAGTGGTTGTGGCAAGGTAAAGCAAATGCCCTCCACTTCTCTGGAAGAAACCACAGTGCCCAGCCATGTTCTAGGCCCTCCCATCCTCCATGGGCTTCTGGCAGCAGGAGTGAAAAGAGAGGAGCAGAGCACTGGGACCCGTTTGACAAAAACCGGCTTCCCACGGGAAAGTCTTTCTCCACGTGCAGACATGCTCCCAGGTGCCTGGGGCAAGGGGAAGGAAATGCCATACACTGACCTGGAAGAGACAACAGGGCCCAGGCACAGTCTGAACCCTTCCCTCAACCCGGCGGTTTTGCTAGCAGGAGTTCAACCCCAACGAACACAGCCCGGAGACCCCTGGGGCAAAAACGGCTTCCGACGATCAATAGGTGCTTGCTGTGGAACACCTATCCCAAGTGGTGGAAGCCAGCTGAACAAAATGCCACACACCCAGGTGTAAGAAACAACATTGCCCAGGCTTGGTCTAAGCCCCTCACCTCGTCCCTGTGCTTTGGGGAGCCGGAGGGACAGCCGAGGCCCACGGCCCTGAGACCCCTTTGCAAAAAGCCGGCTTCCCACGGAAACAGTTTTCCTGAGGTGCAGACCCTATCCCAAGTGGTTGTGGCAAGGTAAAGCAAATGCCCTCCACTTCTCTGGAAGAAACCACAGCGCCCAGCCATGTTCTAGGCCCTCCCATCCTCCCTGGGCTTCTGGCAGCAGGAGTGAAAAGAGAGGAGCAGAGCACTGGGACCCGTTTGACAAAACCCGTGTTCCCACGGGAAAGTCTTTCTCCACGCGCAGACATGCTCCCAGGTGCCTGGGGCAAGGGGAAGGAAATGCCATACACTGACCTGGAAGAGACCACAGGGCCCAGGCACAGTCTGAACCCTTCCCTCAACCCGGCGGTTTTGCTAGCAGGAGTTCAACCCCAACGAACACAGCCCGGAGACCCCTGGGGCAAAAACGGCTTCCGACGATCAATAGGTGCTTGCTGTGGAACACCTATCCCAAGTGGGGGTAGCCAGCTCAACAAAATGCCACACACCCAGGTGTAAGAAACAACATTGCCCAGGCATGGTCTAAGCCCCTCACCTCGTCCCTGTGCTTTGGGGAGCCGGAGGGACAGCCGAGGCACACGGCCCTGAGACCCCTTTGCAAAAAGCCGGCTTCCCACGGAAACAGTTTTCCTGAGGTGCACACCCTATCCCAAGTGGTTGGGGCAAGGTAAAGCAAATGCCCTCCACTTCTCTGGAAGAAACCACAGTGCCCAGCCTTGTTTAAAGCCCTCCCATCCTCCCTGGGCTTATGTCAGCAGTAGTGAAAAGAGAGGAGCAGAGCACTGGGACTGTTTGACAAAACCCGGCTTCCCACGGGAAAGTCTTTCTCCACGCGCAGACATGCTCCCAGGTGCCTGTGGTAAGGGGAAGGAAATGCCATACACTGACCTGGAATAGACCACAGGGCCCAGGCACAGTCTGAACCCTTCCCTCAACCCGGCGGGTTTGCCAGCAGGAGTTCAACCCCAACGAACACAGCCCGGAGACCCCTGGGGCAAAAACGGCTTCCGACGATCAATAGGTGCTTGCTGTTGAACACCTATCCCAAGTGGTGGAAGCCAGCTGAACAAAATGCCACACACCCAGGTGTAAGAAACAACATTGCCCAGGCTTGGTCCAAGCCCCTCACCTCGTCCCTGTGGTTTGGGGAGCCGGAGGGACAGCCGAGGCCCACGGCCCTGAGACCCCTTTGTAAAAAGCCGGCTTCCCACGGAAACAGTTTTCCTGAGGTGCAGACCCTATCCCAAGTGGTTGTGGCAAGGTAAAGCAAATGCCCTCCACTTCTCTGGAAGAAACCACAGTGCCCAGCCATGTTCTAAGCCCTCCCATCCTCCCTGGGCTTCTGGCAGCAGGAGTGAAAAGAGAGGAGCAGAGCACTGGGTCCCGTTTGACAAAACCCGGCTTCCCACGGGAAAGTCTTTCTCCACGTGCAGACATGCTACCAGGTGCCTGGGGCAAGGGGAAGGAAATGCCATACACTGACCTGGAAGAGACCACAGGGCCCAGGCACAGTCTGAACCCTTCCCTCAACCCGGCGGTTTTGCTAGCAGGAGTTCAACACCAACGAACACAGCCCGGAGACCCCTGGGGCAAAAACGGCTTCCGACGAACAATAGGTGCTTGCTGTGGAACACCTATCCCAAGTGGTGGAAGCCAGCTCAACAAAATGCCACACACCCAGGTGTAATAAGAAACAACATTGCCCAGGCTTGGTCCAAGCCCCTCACCTCGTCCCTGTGCTTTGGGGAGCCGGAGGGACAGCCGAGGCACACGGCCCTGAGACCACTTTGCAAAAAGCCGGCTTCCCACGGACACAGTTTTCCTTAGGTGCAGACCATATCCCAAGTGGTTGTGGCAAGGTAAAGCAAATGCCCTCCACTTCTCTGGAAGAAACCACAGTGCCCAGCCATGTTCTAAGCCCTCCCATTCTCCCTGGGCTTCTGGCAGCAGGAGTGAAAAGAGAGGAGCAGAGCACTGGGACCCGTTTGACAAAAACCGGCTCCCCACGGGAAAGTCTTTCTCCACGTGCAGACATGCTCCCAGGTGCCTGGGGCAAGGGGAAGGAAATGCCATACACTGACCTGGAAGAGACCACAGGGCCCAGGCACAGTCTGAACCCTTCCCTCAACCCGGCGGTTTTGCTAGCAGGAGTTCAACCCCAACGAACACAGCCCGGAGACCCCTGGGGCAAAAACGGCTTCCGACGAACAATAGGTGCTTGCTGTGGAACACCTATCCCAAGTGGGGATAGCCAGCTCAGCAAAATGCCACACACCCAGGTGTAAGAAACAACATTGCCCAGGCATGGTCTAAGCCCCTCACCTCGTCCCTGTGCTTTGGGGAGCCGGAGGGACAGCCGAGGCACACGGCCCTGAGACCCCTTTGCAAAAAGCCGGCTTCCCACGGAGACAGATTTCCTGAGGTGCAGACCCTATCCCAAGTGGTTGTGGCAAGGTAAAGCAAATGCCCTCCACTTCTCTGGAAGAAACCATAGTGCCCAGCCATATTCTAGGCCCTCCCATCCTCCCTGGGCTTCTGGCAGCAGGAGTGAAAAGAGAGGAGCAGAGCACTGGAACCCATTTGACAAAATCCGGCTTCCCACGGGAAAGTCTTTCTCCACGTGCAGACATGCTCCCAGGTGCCTGGGGCAAGGGGAAGGAAATGCCATACACTGACCTGGAAGAGACAACAGGGCCCAGGCACAGTCTGAACCCTTCCCTCAACCCGGCGGTTTTGCTAGCAGGAGTTCAACCCCAACGAACACAGCCCGGAGACCCCTGGGGCAAAAACGGCTTCCGACGATCAATAGGTGCTTGCTGTGGAACACCTATCCCAAGTGGTGGAAGCCAGCTCAACAAAATGCCACACACCCAGGTGTAAGAAACAACATTGCCCAGGCTTGGTCTAAGCCCCTCACCTCGTCCCTGTGGTTTGGGGAGCCGGAGGGACAGCCGAGGCACACGGCCCTGAGACCCCTTTGTAAAAATCCGGCTTCCCACGGAAACAGTTTTCCTGAGGTGCACACCCTATCCCAAGTGGTTGTGGCAAGGTAAAGCAAATGCCCTCCACTTCTCTGGAAGAAACCACAGTGCCCAGGCATGTTCTAAGCCCTCCCATCCTCCCTGGGCTTCTGGCAGCAGGAGTGAAAAGAGAGGAGCAGAGCACTGGGACCCGTTTGACAAAACCAGGCTTCCCACGGGAAAGTGTTTCTCCACGTGCAGACATGCTCCCAGGTGCCTGGGGCAAGGGAAAGGAAATGCCATACACTGACCTGGAAGAGACCACAGGGCCCAGGCACAGTCTGAACCCTTCCCTCAACCCGGCGGTTTTGCTAGCAGGAGTTCAACCCCAACGAACACAGCCCGGAGACCCCTGGGGCAAAAACGGCTTCCGACGAACAATAGGTGCTTGCTGTGGAACACCTATCCCAAGTGGGGATAGCCAGCTCAGCAAAATGCCACACACCCAGGTGTAAGAAACAACATTGCCCAGGCATGGTCTAAGCCCCTCACCTCGTCCCTGTGCTTTGGGGAGCCGGAGGGACAGCCGAGGCACACGGCCCTGAGACCCCTTTGAAAAAGCCGGCTTCCCACGGAAACAGTTTTCCTGAGGTGCAGACTATATCCCAAGTGGTTGTGGCAAGGTAAAGCAAATGCCCTCCACTTCTCTGGAAGAAACCACAGTGCCCAGCCATGTTCTAAGCCCTCCCATCCTCCCTGGGCTTCTGGCAGCAGGAGTGAAAAGAGAGGAGCAGAGCACTGGGACCCGTTTGACAAAAACCGGCTCCCCACGGGAAAGTCTTTTTCCACGTTCAGACATGCTCCCAGGTGCCTGGGGCAAGGGGAAGGAAATGCCATACACTGACCTGGAAGAGACCACAGGGCCCAGGCACAGTCTGAACCCTTCCCTCAACCCGGCGGTTTTGCCAGCAGGAGTTCAACCCCAACGAACACAGCCCGGAGACCCCTGGGGCAAAAACGGCTTCCGACGAACAATAGGTGCTTGCTGTGGAACACCTATCCCAAGAGGGGATAGCCAGCTCAGCAAAATGCCACACACCCAGGTGTAAGAAACAACATTGCCCAGGCATGGTCTAAGCCCCTCACCTCGTCCCTGTGCTTTGGGGAGCCGGAGGGACAGCCGAGGCCCACGGCCCTGAGACCCCTTTGCAAAAAGCCGGCTTCCCACGGAGACAGTTTTCCTGAGGTGCAGACCCTATCCCAAGTGGTTGTGGCAAGGTAAAGCAAATGCCCTCCACTTCTCTGGAAGAAACCACAGTGCCCAGCCATGTTCTAGGCCCTCCCATCCTCCCTGGGCTTCTGGCAGCAGGAGTGAAAAGAGAGGAGCAGAGCACTGGGACCCGTTTGACAAAACCCGGCTTCCCACGGGAAAGTCTTTCTCCACGTGCAGACATACTCCCAGGTGCATGTGGCAAGGGGAAGGAAATGCCATACACTGACCTGGAAGAGACCACAGGGCCCAGGCACAGTCTGAACCCTTCCCTCAACCCGGCGGTTTTGCTAGCAGGAGTTCAACCCCAACGAACACAGCCCGGAGACCCCTGGGGCAAAAACGGCTTCCGACGATCAATAGGTGCTTGCTCTGGAACACCTATCCCAAGTGGTGGAAGCCAGCTGAACAAAATGCCACACACCCAGGTGTAAGAAACAACATTGCCCAGGCTTGGTCTAAGCCCCTCACCTCGTCCCTGTGCTTTGGGGAGCCGGAGGGACAGCCGAGGCCCACGGCCCTGAGACCCCTTTGTAAAAAGCCGGCTTCCCACGGAAACAGTTTTCCTGAGGTGCACACCCTATCCCAAGTGGTTGTGGCAAGGTAAAGCAAATGCCCTCCACTTCTCTGGAAGAAACCACAGTGCCCAGCCATGTTCTAGGCCCTCCCATCCTCCCTGGGCTTCTGGCAGCAGGAGTGAAAAGAGAGGAGCAGAGCACTGGGACCCGTGTGACAAAACCAGGCTTCCCACGGGAAAGTCTTTCTCCACGTGCAGACATGCTCCCAGGTGCCTGGGGCAAGGGGAAGGAAATGCCATACACTGACCTGGAAGAGACCACAGGGCCCAGGCACAGTCTGAACCCTTCCCTCAACCCGGCGGTTTTGCTAGCAGGAGTTCAACCCCAACGAACACAGCCCGGAGACCCCTGGGGCAAAAACGGCTTCCGACGAACAATAGGTGCTTGCTGTGGAACACCTATCCCAAGTGGTGGAAGCCAGCTCAACAAAATGCCACACACCCAGGTGTAAGAAACAACATTGCCCAGGCATGGTCTAAGCCCCTCACCTCGTCCCTGTGCTTTGGGGAGCCGGAGGGACAGCCGAGGCACACGGCCCTGAGACCCCTTTGCAAAAAGCCGGCTTCCCACGGAGACAGTTTTCCTGAGGTGCAGACCCTATCCCAAGTGGTTGTGGCAAGGTAAAGCAAATGCCCTCCACTTCTCTGGAAGAAACCACAGTGCCCAGCCATGTTCTAGGCCCTCCCATCCTCCATGGGCTTCTGGCAGCAGGAGTGAAAAGAGAGGAGCAGAGCACTGGGACCCGTTTGACAAAAACCGGCTTCCCACGGGAAAGTCTTTCTCCACGTGCAGACATGCTCCCAGGTGCCTGGGGCAAGGGGAAGGAAATGCCATACACTGACCTGGAAGAGACCACAGGGCCCAGGCACAGTCTGAACCCTTCCCTCAACCCGGCGGTTTTGCTAGCAGGAGTTCAACCCCAACGAACACAGCCCGGAGACCCCTGGGGCAAAAACGGCTTCCGACGATCAATAGGTGCTTGCTGTGGAACACCTATCCCAAGTGGTGGAAGCCAGCTGAACAAAATGCCACACACCCAGGTGTAAGAAACAACATTGCCCAGGCTTGGTCTAAGCCCCTCACCTCGTCCCTGTGCTTTGGGGAGCCGGAGGGACAGCCGAGGCCCACGGCCCTGAGACCCCTTTGCAAAAAGCCGGCTTCCCACGGAAACAGTTTTCCTGAGGTGCAGACCCTATCCCAAGTGGTTGTAGCAAGGTAAAGCAAATGCCCTCCACTTCTCTGGAAGAAACCACAGTGCCCAGCCATGTTCTAAGCCCTCCCATCCTCCCTGGGCTTCTGGCAGCAGGAGTGAAAAGAGAGGAGCAGAGCACTGGGTCCCGTTTGACAAAACCCGGCTTCCCACGGGAAAGTCTTTCTCCACGTGCAGACATGCTCCCAGGTGCCTGGGGCAAGGGGAAGGAAATGCCATACACTGACCTGGAAGAGACCACAGGGCCCAGGCACAGTCTGAACCCTTCCCTCAACCCGGCGGTTTTGCTAGCAGGAGTTCAACCCCAACGAACACAGCCCGGAGACGCCTGGGGCAAAAACGGCTTCCGACGAACAATAGGTGCTTGCTGTGGAACACCTATCCCAAGTGGGGGTAGCCAGCTCAACAAAATGCCACACACCCAGGTGTAAGAAACAACATTGCCCAGGCATGGTCTAAGCCCCTCACCTCGTCCCTGTGCTTTGGGGAGCCGGAGGGACAGCCGAGGCCCACGGCCCTGAGACCCCTTTGCAAAAAGCCGGCTTCCCACGGAAACAGTTTTCCTGAGGTGCAGACCCTATCCCAAGTGGTTGTGGCAAGGTAAAGCAAATGCCCTCCACTTCTCTGGAAGAAACCACAGCGCCCAGCCATGTTCTAGGCCCTCCCATCCTCCCTGGGCTTCTGGCAGCAGGAGTGAAAAGAGAGGAGCAGAGCACTGGGACCCGTTTGACAAAACCCGTGTTCCCACGGGAAAGTCTTTCTCCACGTGCAGACATGCTCCCAGGTGCCTGGGGCAAGGGGAAGGAAATGCCATACACTGACCTGGAAGAGACCACAGGGCCCAGGCACAGTCTGAACCCTTCCCTCAACCCGGCGGTTTTGCTAGCAGGAGTTCAACCCCAACGAACACAGCCCGGAGACCCCTGGGGCAAAAACGGCTTCCGACGATCAATAGGTGCTTGCTGTGGAACACCTATCCCAAGTGGGGGTAGCCAGCTCAACAAAATGCCACACACCCAGGTGTAAGAAACAACATTGCCCAGGCATGGTCTAAGCCCCTCACCTCGTCCCTGTGCTTTGGGGAGCCGGAGGGACAGCCGAGGCACACGGCCCTGAGACCCCTTTGCAAAAAGCCGGCTTCCCACGGAAACAGTTTTCCTGAGGTGCACACCCTATCCCAAGTGGTTGGGGCAAGGTAAAGCAAATGCCCTCCACTTCTCTGGAAGAAACCACAGTGCCCAGCCTTGTTTAAAGCCCTCCCATCCTCCCTGGGCTTATGTCAGCAGTAGTGAAAAGAGAGGAGCAGAGCACTGGGACTGTTTGACAAAACCCGGCTTCCCACGGGAAAGTCTTTCTCCACGCGCAGACATGCTCCCAGGTGCCTGTGGTAAGGGGAAGGAAATGCCATACACTGACCTGGAATAGACCACAGGGCCCAGGCACAGTCTGAACCCTTCCCTCAACCCGGCGGGTTTGCTAGCAGGAGTTCAACCCCAACGAACACAGCCCGGAGACCCCTGGGGCAAAAACGGCTTCCGACGATCAATAGGTGCTTGCTGTTGAACACCTATCCCAAGTGGTGGAAGCCAGCTGAACAAAATGCCACACACCCAGGTGTAAGAAACAACATTGCCCAGGCTTGGTCCAAGCCCCTCACCTCGTCCCTGTGGTTTGGGGAGCCGGAGGGACAGCCGAGGCCCACGGCCCTGAGACCCCTTTGTAAAAAGCCGGCTTCCCACGGAAACAGTTTTCCTGAGGTGCAGACCCTATCCCAAGTGGTTGTGGCAAGGTAAAGCAAATGCCCTCCACTTCTCTGGAAGAAACCACAGTGCCCAGCCATGTTCTAAGCCCTCCCATCCTCCCTGGGCTTCTGGCAGCAGGAGTGAAAAGAGAGGAGCAGAGCACTGGGTCCCGTTTGACAAAACCCGGCTTCCCACGGGAAAGTCTTTCTCCACGTGCAGACATGCTACCAGGTGCCTGGGGCAAGGGGAAGGAAATGCCATACACTGACCTGGAAGAGACCACAGGGCCCAGGCACAGTCTGAACCCTTCCCTCAACCCGGCGGTTTTGCTAGCAGGAGTTCAACACCAACGAACACAGCCCGGAGACCCCTGGGGCAAAAACGGCTTCCGACGAACAATAGGTGCTTGCTGTGGAACACCTATCCCAAGTGGTGGAAGCCAGCTCAACAAAATGCCACACACCCAGGTGTAATAAGAAACAACATTGCCCAGGCATGGTCCAAGCCCCTCACCTCGTCCCTGTGCTTTGGGGAGCCGGAGGGACAGCCGAGGCACACGGCCCTGAGACCACTTTGCAAAAAGCCGGCTTCCCACGGACACAGTTTTCCTTAGGTGCAGACCATATCCCAAGTGGTTGTGGCAAGGTAAAGCAAATGCCCTCCACTTCTCTGGAAGAAACCACAGTGCCCAGCCATGTTCTAAGCCCTCCCATTCTCCCTGGGCTTCTGGCAGCAGGAGTGAAAAGAGAGGAGCAGAGCACTGGGACCCGTTTGACAAAAACCGGCTCCCCACGGGAAAGTCTTTCTCCACGTGCAGACATGCTCCCAGGTGCCTGGGGCAAGGGGAAGGAAATGCCATACACTGACCTGGAAGAGACCACAGGGCCCAGGCACAGTCTGAACCCTTCCCTCAACCCGGCGGTTTTGCTAGCAGGAGTTCAACCCCAACGAACACAGCCCGGAGACCCCTGGGGCAAAACCGGCTTCCGACGAACAATAGGTGCTTGCTGTGGAACACCTATCCCAAGTGGGGATAGCCAGCTCAGCAAAATGCCACACACCCAGGTGTAAGAAACAACATTGCCCAGGCATGGTCTAAGCCCCTCACCTCGTCCCTGTGCTTTGGGGAGCCGGAGGGACAGCCGAGGCACACGGCCCTGAGACCCCTTTGCAAAAAGCCGGCTTCCCACGGAGACAGATTTCCTGAGGTGCAGACCCTATCCCAAGTGGTTGTGGCAAGGTAAAGCAAATGCCCTCCACTTCTCTGGAAGAAACCATAGTGCCCAGCCATATTCTAGGCCCTCCCATCCTCCCTGGGCTTCTGGCAGCAGGAGTGAAAAGAGAGGAGCAGAGCACTGGGACCCGTTTGACAAAAACCGGCTTCCCACGGGAAAGTCTTTCTCCACGTGCAGACATGCTCCCAGGTGCCTGGGGCAAGGGGAAGGAAATGCCATACACTGACCTGGAAGAGACAACAGGGCCCAGGCACAGTCTGAACCCTTCCCTCAACCCGGCGGTTTTGCTAGCAGGAGTTCAACCCCAACGAACACAGCCCGGAGACCCCTGGGGCAAAAACGGCTTCCGACGATCAATAGGTGCTTGCTGTGGAACACCTATCCCAAGTGGTGGAAGCCAGCTCAACAAAATGCCACACACCCAGGTGTAAGAAACAACATTGCCCAGGCTTGGTCTAAGCCCCTCACCTCGTCCCTGTGGTTTGGGGAGCCGGAGGGACAGCCGAGGCACACGGCCCTGAGACCCCTTTGTAAAAATCCGGCTTCCCACGGAAACAGTTTTCCTGAGGTGCACACCCTATCCCAAGTGGTTGTGGCAAGGTAAAGCAAATGCCCTCCACTTCTCTGGAAGAAACCACAGTGCCCAGGCATGTTCTAAGCCCTCCCATCCTCCCTGGGCTTCTGGCAGCAGGAGTGAAAAGAGAGGAGCAGAGCACTGGGACCCGTTTGACAAAACCAGGCTTCCCACGGGAAAGTGTTTCTCCACGTGCAGACATGCTCCCAGGTGCCTGGGGCAAGGGAAAGGAAATGCCATACACTGACCTGGAAGAGACCACAGGGCCCAGGCACAGTCTGAACCCTTCCCTCAACCCGGCGGTTTTGCTAGCAGGAGTTCAACCCCAACGAACACAGCCCGGAGACCCCTGGGGCAAAAACGGCTTCCGACGAACAATAGGTGCTTGCTGTGGAACACCTATCCCAAGTGGGGATAGCCAGCTCAGCAAAATGCCACACACCCAGGTGTAAGAAACAACATTGCCCAGGCATGGTCTAAGCCCCTCACCTCGTCCCTGTGCTTTGGGGAGCCGGAGGGACAGCCGAGGCACACGGCCCTGAGACCCCTTTGAAAAAGCCGGCTTCCCACGGAAACAGTTTTCCTGAGGTGCAGACTATATCCCAAGTGGTTGTGGCAAGGTAAAGCAAATGCCCTCCACTTCTCTGGAAGAAACCACAGTGCCCAGCCATGTTCTAAGCCCTCCCATCCTCCCTGGGCTTCTGGCAGCAGGAGTGAAAAGAGAGGAGCAGAGCACTGGGACCCGTTTGACAAAAACCGGCTCCCCACGGGAAAGTCTTTTTCCACGTGCAGACATGCTCCCAGGTGCCTGGGGCAAGGGGAAGGAAATGCCATACACTGACCTGGAAGAGACCACAGGGCCCAGGCACAGTCTGAACCCTTCCCTCAACCCGGCGGTTTTGCCAGCAGGAGTTCAACCCCAACGAACACAGCCCGGAGACCCCTGGGGCAAAAACGGCTTCCGACGAACAATAGGTGCTTGCTGTGGAACACCTATCCCAAGAGGGGATAGCCAGCTCAGCAAAATGCCACACACCCAGGTGTAAGAAACAACATTGCCCAGGCATGGTCTAAGCCCCTCACCTCGTCCCTGTGCTTTGGGGAGCCGGAGGGACAGCCGAGGCCCACGGCCCTGAGACCCCTTTGCAAAAAGCCGGCTTCCCACGGAGACAGTTTTCCTGAGGTGCAGACCCTATCCCAAGTGGTTGTGGCAAGGTAAAGCAAATGCCCTCCACTTCTCTGGAAGAAACCACAGTGCCCAGCCATGTTCTAGGCCCTCCCATCCTCCCTGGGCTTCTGGCAGCAGGAGTGAAAAGAGAGGAGCAGAGCGCTGGGACCCGTTTGACAAAACCCGGCTTCCCACGGGAAAGTCTTTCTCCACGTGCAGACATACTCCCAGGTGCATGTGGCAAGGGGAAGGAAATGCCATACACTGACCTGGAAGAGACCACAGGGCCCAGGCACAGTCTGAACCCTTCCCTCAACCCGGCGGTTTTGCTAGCAGGAGTTCAACCCCAACGAACACAGCCCGGAGACCCCTGGGGCAAAAACGGCTTCCGACGATCAATAGGTGCTTGCTCTGGAACACCTATCCCAAGTGGTGGAAGCCAGCTGAACAAAATGCCACACACCCAGGTGTAAGAAACAACATTGCCCAGGCTTGGTCTAAGCCCCTCACCTCGTCCCTGTGCTTTGGGGAGCCGGAGGGACAGCCGAGGCCCACGGCCCTGAGACCCCTTTGCAAAAAGCCGGCTTCCCACGGAAACAGTTTTCCTGAGGTGCACACCCTATCCCAAGTGGTTGTGGCAAGGTAAAGCAAATGCCCTCCACTTCTCTGGAAGAAACCACAGTGCCCAGCCATGTTCTAGGCCCTCCCATCCTCCCTGGGCTTCTGGCAGCAGGAGTGAAAAGAGAGGAGCAGAGCACTGGGACCCGTTTGACAAAACCAGGCTTCCCACGGGAAAGTCTTTCTCCACGTGCAGACATGCTCCCAGGTGCCTGGGGCAAGGGGAAGGAAATGCCATACACTGACCTGGAAGAGACCACAGGGCCCAGGCACAGTCTGAACCCTTCCCTCAACCCGGCGGTTTTGCTAGCAGGAGTTCAACCCCAACGAACACAGCCCGGAGACCCCTGGGGCAAAAACGGCTTCCGACGAACAATAGGTGCTTGCTGTGGAACACCTATCCCAAGTGGTGGAAGCCAGCTCAACAAAATGCCACACACCCAGGTGTAAGAAACAACATTGCCCAGGCATGGTCTAAGCCCCTCACCTCGTCCCTGTGCTTTGGGGAGCCGGAGGGACAGCCGAGGCACACGGCCCTGAGACCCCTTTGCAAAAAGCCGGCTTCCCACGGAGACAGTTTTCCTGAGGTGCAGACCCTATCCCAAGTGGTTGTGGCAAGGTAAAGCAAATGCCCTCCACTTCTCTGGAAGAAACCACAGTGCCCAGCCATGTTCTAGGCCCTCCCATCCTCCATGGGCTTCTGGCAGCAGGAGTGAAAAGAGAGGAGCAGAGCACTGGGACCCGTTTGACAAAAACCGGCTTCCCACGGGAAAGTCTTTCTCCACGTGCAGACATGCTCCCAGGTGCCTGGGGCAAGGGGAAGGAAATGCCATACACTGACCTGGAAGAGACAACAGGGCCCAGGCACAGTCTGAACCCTTCCCTCAACCCGGCGGTTTTGCTAGCAGGAGTTCAACCCCAACGAACACAGCCCGGAGACCCCTGGGGCAAAAACGGCTTCCGACGATCAATAGGTGCTTGCTGTGGAACACCTATCCCAAGTGGTGGAAGCCAGCTGAACAAAATGCCACACACCCAGGTGTAAGAAACAACATTGCCCAGGCTTGGTCTAAGCCCCTCACCTCGTCCCTGTGCTTTGGGGAGCCGGAGGGACAGCCGAGGCCCACGGCCCTGAGACCCCTTTGCAAAAAGCCGGCTTCCCACGGAAACAGTTTTCCTGAGGTGCAGACCCTATCCCAAGTGGTTGTGGCAAGGTAAAGCAAATGCCCTCCACTTCTCTGGAAGAAACCACAGTGCCCAGCCATGTTCTAAGCCCTCCCATCCTCCCTGGGCTTCTGGCAGCAGGAGTGAAAAGAGAGGAGCAGAGCACTGGGTCCCGTTTGACAAAACCCGGCTTCCCACGGGAAAGTCTTTCTCCACGTGCAGACATGCTCCCAGGTGCCTGGGGCAAGGGGAAGGAAATGCCATACACTGACCTGGAAGAGACCACAGGGCCCAGGCACAGTCTGAACCCTTCCCTCAACCCGGCGGTTTTGCTAGCAGGAGTTCAACCCCAACGAACACAGCCCGGAGACGCCTGGGGCAAAAACGGCTTCCGACGAACAATAGGTGCTTGCTGTGGAACACCTATCCCAAGTGGGGGTAGCCAGCTCAACAAAATGCCACACACCCAGGTGTAAGAAACAACATTGCCCAGGCATGGTCTAAGCCCCTCACCTCGTCCCTGTGCTTTGGGGAGCCGGAGGGACAGCCGAGGCCCACGGCCCTGAGACCCCTTTGCAAAAAGCCGGCTTCCCACGGAAACAGTTTTCCTGAGGTGCAGACCCTATCCCAAGTGGTTGTGGCAAGGTAAAGCAAATGCCCTCCACTTCTCTGGAAGAAACCACAGCGCCCAGCCATGTTCTAGGCCCTCCCATCCTCCCTGGGCTTCTGGCAGCAGGAGTGAAAAGAGAGGAGCAGAGCACTGGGACCCGTTTGACAAAACCCGTGTTCCCACGGGAAAGTCTTTCTCCACGTGCAGACATGCTCCCAGGTGCCTGGGGCAAGGGGAAGGAAATGCCATACACTGACCTGGAAGAGACCACAGGGCCCAGGCACAGTCTGAACCCTTCCCTCAACCCGGCGGTTTTGCTAGCAGGAGTTCAACCCCAACGAACACAGCCCGGAGACCCCTGGGGCAAAAACGGCTTCCGACGATCAATAGGTACTTGCTGTGGAACACCTATCCCAAGTGGGGGTAGCCAGCTCAACAAAATGCCACACACCCAGGTGTAAGAAACAACATTGCCCAGGCATGGTCTAAGCCCCTCACCTCGTCCCTGTGCTTTGGGGAGCCGGAGGGACAGCCGAGGCACACGGCCCTGAGACCCCTTTGCAAAAAGCCGGCTTCCCACGGAAACAGTTTTCCTGAGGTGCACACCCTATCCCAAGTGGTTGGGGCAAGGTAAAGCAAATGCCCTCCACTTCTCTGGAAGAAACCACAGTGCCCAGCCATGTTCTAAGCCCTCCCATTCTCCCTGGGCTTCTGGCAGCAGGAGTGAAAAGAGAGGAGCAGAGCACTGGGACCCGTTTGACAAAAACCGGCTCCCCACGGGAAAGTCTTTCTCCACGTGCAGACATGCTCCCAGGTGCCTGGGGCAAGGGGAAGGAAATGCCATACACTGACCTGGAAGAGACCACAGGGCCCAGGCACAGTCTGAACCCTTCCCTCAACCCGGCGGTTTTGCTAGCAGGAGTTCAACCCCAACGAACACAGCCCGGAGACCCCTGGGGCATAAACGGCTTCCGACGAACAATAGGTGCTTGCTGTGGAACACCTATCCCAAGTGGGGATAGCCAGCTCAGCAAAATGCCACACACCCAAGTGTAAGAAACAACATTGCCCAGGCATGGTCTAAGCCCCTCACCTCGTCCCTGTGCTTTGGGGAGCCGGAGGGACAGCCGAGGCACACGGCCCTGAGACCCCTTTGCAAAAAGCCGGCTTCCCACGGAGACAGATTTCCTGAGGTGCAGACCCTATCCCAAGTGGTTGTGGCAAGGTAAAGCAAATGCCCTCCACTTCTCTGGAAGAAACGACAGTGCCCAGCCATGTTCTAGGCCCTCCCATCCTCCCTGGGCTTCTGGCAGCAGGAGTGAAAAGAGAGGAGCAGAGCACTGGGACCCGTTTGACAAAAACCGGCTTCCCACGGGAAAGTCTTTCTCCACGTGCAGACATGCTCCCAGGTGCCTGGGGCAAGGGGAAGGAAATGCCATACACTGACCTGGAAGAGACAACAGGGCCCAGGCACAGTCTGAACCCTTCCCTCAACCCGGCGGTTTTGCTAGCAGGAGTTCAACCCCAACGAACACAGCCCGGAGACCCCTGGGGCAAAAACGGCTTCCGACGATCAATAGGTGCTTGCTGTGGAACACCTATCCCAAGTGGTGGAAGCCAGCTCAACAAAATGCCACACACCCAGGTGTAAGAAACAACATTGCCCAGGCTTGGTCTAAGCCCCTCACCTCGTCCCTGTGGTTTGGGGAGCCGGAGGGACAGCCGAGGCACACGGCCCTGAGACCCCTTTGTAAAAATCCGGCTTCCCACGGAAACAGTTTTCCTGAGGTGCACACCCTATCCCAAGTGGTTGTGGCAAGGTAAAGCAAATGCCCTCCACTTCTCTGGAAGAAACCACAGTGCCCAGGCATGTTCTAAGCCCTCCCATCCTCCCTGGGCTTCTGGCAGCAGGAGTGAAAAGAGAGGAGCAGAGCACTGGGACCCGTTTGACAAAACCAGGCTTCCCACGGGAAAGTCTTTCTCCACGTGCAGACATGCTCCCAGGTGCCTGGGGCAAGGGAAAGGAAATGCCATACACTGACCTGGAAGAGACCACAGGGCCCAGGCACAGTCTGAACCCTTCCCTCAACCCGGCGGTTTTGCTAGCAGGAGTTCAACCCCAACGAACACAGCCCAGAGACCCCTGAGGCAAAAACCGCTTCCGACGAACAATAGGTGCTTGCTGTGGAACACCTATCCCAAGTGGGGATAGCCAGCTCAACAAAATGCCACACACCCACGTGTAAGAAACAACATTGCCCAGGCATGGTCTAAGCCCCTCACCTCGTCCCTGTGCTTTGGGGAGCCGGAGGGACAGCCGAGGCACACGGCCCTGAGACCCCTTTGCAAAAAGCCGGCTTCCCACGGAGACAGTTTTCCTGAGGTGCAGACCCTATCCCAAGTGGTTGTGGCAAGGTAAAGCAAATGCCCTCCACTTCTCTGGAAGAAACCACAGTGCCCAGCCATGTTCTAAGCCCTCCCATCCTCCCTGGGCTTCTGGCAGCAGGAGTGAAAAGAGAGGAGCAGAGCACTGGGACCCGTTTGACAAAAACCGGCTCCCCACGGGAAAGTCTTTTTCCACGTGCAGACATGCTCCCAGGTGCCTGGGGCAAGGGGAAGGAAATGCCATACACTGACCTGGAAGAGACCACAGGGCCCAGGCACAGTCTGAACCCTTCCCTCAACCCGGCGGTTTTGCCAGCAGGAGTTCAACCCCAACGAACACAGCCCGGAGACCCCTGGGGCAAAAACGGCTTCCGACGAACAATAGGTGCTTGCTGTGGAACACCTATCCCAAGAGGGGATAGCCAGCTCAGCAAAATGCCACACACCCAGGTGTAAGAAACAACATTGCCCAGGCATGGTCTAAGCCCCTCACCTCGTCCCTGTGCTTTGGGGAGCCGGAGGGACAGCCGAGGCCCACGGCCCTGAGACCCCTTTGCAAAAAGCCGGCTTCCCACGGAGACAGTTTTCCTGAGGTGCAGACCCTATCCCAAGTGGTTGTGGCAAGGTAAAGCAAATGCCCTCCACTTCTCTGGAAGAAACCACAGTGCCCAGCCATGTTCTAGGCCCTCCCATCCTCCCTGGGCTTCTGGCAGCAGGAGTGAAAAGAGAGGAGCAGAGCGCTGGGACCCGTTTGACAAAACCCGGCTTCCCACGGGAAAGTCTTTCTCCACGTGCAGACATACTCCCAGGTGCATGTGGCAAGGGGAAGGAAATGCCATACACTGACCTGGAAGAGACCACAGGGCCCAGGCACAGTCTGAACCCTTCCCTCAACCCGGCGGTTTTGCTAGCAGGAGTTCAACCCCAACGAACACAGCCCGGAGACCCCTGGGGCAAAAACGGCTTCCGACGATCAATAGGTGCTTGCTCTGGAACACCTATCCCAAGTGGTGGAAGCCAGCTGAACAAAATGCCACACACCCAGGTGTAAGAAACAACATTGCCCAGGCTTGGTCTAAGCCCCTCACCTCGTCCCTGTGCTTTGGGGAGCCGGAGGGACAGCCGAGGCCCACGGCCCTGAGACCCCTTTGCAAAAAGCCGGCTTCCCACGGAAACAGTTTTCCTGAGGTGCACACCCTATCCCAAGTGGTTGTGGCAAGGTAAAGCAAATGCCCTCCACTTCTCTGGAAGAAACCACAGTGCCCAGCCATGTTCTAGGCCCTCCCATCCTCCCTGGGCTTCTGGCAGCAGGAGTGAAAAGAGAGGAGCAGAGCACTGGGACCCGTTTGACAAAACCAGGCTTCCCACGGGAAAGTCTTTCTCCACGTGCAGACATGCTCCCAGGTGCCTGGGGCAAGGGGAAGGAAATGCCATACACTGACCTGGAAGAGACCACAGGGCCCAGGCACAGTCTGAACCCTTCCCTCAACCCGGCGGTTTTGCTAGCAGGAGTTCAACCCCAACGAACACAGCCCGGAGACCCCTGGGGCAAAAACGGCTTCCGACGAACAATAGGTGCTTGCTGTGGAACACCTATCCCAAGTGGTGGAAGCCAGCTCAACAAAATGCCACACACCCAGGTGTAAGAAACAACATTGCCCAGGCATGGTCTAAGCCCCTCACCTCGTCCCTGTGCTTTGGGGAGCCGGAGGGACAGCCGAGGCACACGGCCCTGAGACCCCTTTGCAAAAAGCCGGCTTCCCACGGAGACAGTTTTCCTGAGGTGCAGACCCTATCCCAAGTGGTTGTGGCAAGGTAAAGCAAATGCCCTCCACTTCTCTGGAAGAAACCACAGTGCCCAGCCATGTTCTAGGCCCTCCCATCCTCCATGGGCTTCTGGCAGCAGGAGTGAAAAGAGAGGAGCAGAGCACTGGGACCCGTTTGACAAAAACCGGCTTCCCACGGGAAAGTCTTTCTCCACGTGCAGACATGCTCCCAGGTGCCTGGGGCAAGGGGAAGGAAATGCCATACACTGACCTGGAAGAGACAACAGGGCCCAGGCACAGTCTGAACCCTTCCCTCAACCCGGCGGTTTTGCTAGCAGGAGTTCAACCCCAACGAACACAGCCCGGAGACCCCTGGGGCAAAAACGGCTTCCGACGATCAATAGGTGCTTGCTGTGGAACACCTATCCCAAGTGGTGGAAGCCAGCTGAACAAAATGCCACACACCCAGGTGTAAGAAACAACATTGCCCAGGCTTGGTCTAAGCCCCTCACCTCGTCCCTGTGCTTTGGGGAGCCGGAGGGACAGCCGAGGCCCACGGCCCTGAGACCCCTTTGCAAAAAGCCGGCTTCCCACGGAAACAGTTTTCCTGAGGTGCAGACCCTATCCCAAGTGGTTGTGGCAAGGTAAAGCAAATGCCCTCCACTTCTCTGGAAGAAACCACAGTGCCCAGCCATGTTCTAAGCCCTCCCATCCTCCCTGGGCTTCTGGCAGCAGGAGTGAAAAGAGAGGAGCAGAGCACTGGGTCCCGTTTGACAAAACCCGGCTTCCCACGGGAAAGTCTTTCTCCACGTGCAGACATGCTCCCAGGTGCCTGGGGCAAGGGGAAGGAAATGCCATACACTGACCTGGAAGAGACCACAGGGCCCAGGCACAGTCTGAACCCTTCCCTCAACCCGGCGGTTTTGCTAGCAGGAGTTCAACCCCAACGAACACAGCCCGGAGACGCCTGGGGCAAAAACGGCTTCCGACGAACAATAGGTGCTTGCTGTGGAACACCTATCCCAAGTGGGGGTAGCCAGCTCAACAAAATGCCACACACCCAGGTGTAAGAAACAACATTGCCCAGGCATGGTCTAAGCCCCTCACCTCGTCCCTGTGCTTTGGGGAGCCGGAGGGACAGCCGAGGCCCACGGCCCTGAGACCCCTTTGCAAAAAGCCGGCTTCCCACGGAAACAGTTTTCCTGAGGTGCAGACCCTATCCCAAGTGGTTGTGGCAAGGTAAAGCAAATGCCCTCCACTTCTCTGGAAGAAACCACAGCGCCCAGCCATGTTCTAGGCCCTCCCATCCTCCCTGGGCTTCTGGCAGCAGGAGTGAAAAGAGAGGAGCAGAGCACTGGGACCCGTTTGACAAAACCCGTGTTCCCACGGGAAAGTCTTTCTCCACGTGCAGACATGCTCCCAGGTGCCTGGGGCAAGGGGAAGGAAATGCCATACACTGACCTGGAAGAGACCACAGGGCCCAGGCACAGTCTGAACCCTTCCCTCAACCCGGCGGTTTTGCTAGCAGGAGTTCAACCCCAACGAACACAGCCCGGAGACCCCTGGGGCAAAAACGGCTTCCGACGATCAATAGGTACTTGCTGTGGAACACCTATCCCAAGTGGGGGTAGCCAGCTCAACAAAATGCCACACACCCAGGTGTAAGAAACAACATTGCCCAGGCATGGTCTAAGCCCCTCACCTCGTCCCTGTGCTTTGGGGAGCCGGAGGGACAGCCGAGGCACACGGCCCTGAGACCCCTTTGCAAAAAGCCGGCTTCCCACGGAAACAGTTTTCCTGAGGTGCACACCCTATCCCAAGTGGTTGGGGCAAGGTAAAGCAAATGCCCTCCACTTCTCTGGAAGAAACCACAGTGCCCAGCCATGTTCTAAGCCCTCCCATTCTCCCTGGGCTTCTGGCAGCAGGAGTGAAAAGAGAGGAGCAGAGCACTGGGACCCGTTTGACAAAAACCGGCTCCCCACGGGAAAGTCTTTCTCCACGTGCAGACATGCTCCCAGGTGCCTGGGGCAAGGGGAAGGAAATGCCATACACTGACCTGGAAGAGACCACAGGGCCCAGGCACAGTCTGAACCCTTCCCTCAACCCGGCGGTTTTGCTAGCAGGAGTTCAACCCCAACGAACACAGCCCGGAGACCCCTGGGGCATAAACGGCTTCCGACGAACAATAGGTGCTTGCTGTGGAACACCTATCCCAAGTGGGGATAGCCAGCTCAGCAAAATGCCACACACCCAAGTGTAAGAAACAACATTGCCCAGGCATGGTCTAAGCCCCTCACCTCGTCCCTGTGCTTTGGGGAGCCGGAGGGACAGCCGAGGCACACGGCCCTGAGACCCCTTTGCAAAAAGCCGGCTTCCCACGGAGACAGATTTCCTGAGGTGCAGACCCTATCCCAAGTGGTTGTGGCAAGGTAAAGCAAATGCCCTCCACTTCTCTGGAAGAAACGACAGTGCCCAGCCATGTTCTAGGCCCTCCCATCCTCCCTGGGCTTCTGGCAGCAGGAGTGAAAAGAGAGGAGCAGAGCACTGGGACCCGTTTGACAAAAACCGGCTTCCCACGGGAAAGTCTTTCTCCACGTGCAGACATGCTCCCAGGTGCCTGGGGCAAGGGGAAGGAAATGCCATACACTGACCTGGAAGAGACAACAGGGCCCAGGCACAGTCTGAACCCTTCCCTCAACCCGGCGGTTTTGCTAGCAGGAGTTCAACCCCAACGAACACAGCCCGGAGACCCCTGGGGCAAAAACGGCTTCCGACGATCAATAGGTGCTTGCTGTGGAACACCTATCCCAAGTGGTGGAAGCCAGCTCAACAAAATGCCACACACCCAGGTGTAAGAAACAACATTGCCCAGGCTTGGTCTAAGCCCCTCACCTCGTCCCTGTGGTTTGGGGAGCCGGAGGGACAGCCGAGGCACACGGCCCTGAGACCCCTTTGTAAAAAGCCGGCTTCCCACGGAAACAGTTTTCCTGAGGTGCACACCCTATCCCAAGTGGTTGTGGCAAGGTAAAGCAAATGCCCTCCACTTCTCTGGAAGAAACCACAGTGCCCAGGCATGTTCTAAGCCCTCCCATCCTCCCTGGGCTTCTGGCAGCAGGAGTGAAAAGAGAGGAGCAGAGCACTGGGACCCGTTTGACAAAACCAGGCTTCCCACGGGAAAGTCTTTCTCCACGTGCAGACATGCTCCCAGGTGCCTGGGGCAAGGGAAAGGAAATGCCATACACTGACCTGGAAGAGACCACAGGGCCCAGGCACAGTCTGAACCCTTCCCTCAACCCGGCGGTTTTGCTAGCAGGAGTTCAACCCCAACGAACACAGCCCAGAGACCCCTGAGGCAAAAACCGCTTCCGACGAACAATAGGTGCTTGCTGTGGAACACCTATCCCAAGTGGGGATAGCCAGCTCAACAAAATGCCACACACCCACGTGTAAGAAACAACATTGCCCAGGCATGGTCTAAGCCCCTCACCTCGTCCCTGTGCTTTGGGGAGCCGGAGGGACAGCCGAGGCACACGGCCCTGAGACCCCTTTGCAAAAAGCCGGCTTCCCACGGAGACAGTTTTCCTGAGGTGCAGACCCTATCCCAAGTGGTTGTGGCAAGGTAAAGCAAATGCCCTCCACTTCTCTGGAAGAAACCACAGTGCCCAGGCATGTTCTAAGCCCTCCCATCCTCCCTGGGCTTCTGGCAGCAGGAGTGAAAAGAGAGGAGCAGAGCACTGGGACCCGTTTGACAAAACCCGGCTTCCCACGGGAAAGTCTTTCTCCACGTGCAGACATGCTCCCAGGTGCCTGTGGCAAGGGGAAGGAAATGCCATACACTGACCTGGAAGAGACCACAGGGCCGAGGCACAGTCTGAACACTTCCCTCAACCCGGCGGTTTTGCTAGCAGGAGTTCAACCCCAACGAACACAGCCCGGAGACCCCTGGGGCAAAAACGGCTTCCGACGATCAATAGGTGCTTGCTGTGGAACACCTATCCCAAGTGGTGGAAGCCAGCTGAACAAAATGCCACACACCCAGGTGTAAGAAACAACATTGCCCAGGCTTGGTCTAAGCCCCTCACCTTGTCCCTGTGCTTTGGGGAGCCGGAGGGACAGCCGAGGCCCACGGCCCTGAGACCCCTTTGCAAAAAGCCGGCTTCCCACGGAAACAGTTTTCCTGAGGTGCAGACCCTATCCCAAGTGGTTGTGGCAAGGTAAAGCAAATGCCCTCCACTTCTCTGGAAGAAACCACAGTGCCCAGCCATGTTCTAGGCCCTCCCATCCTCCCTGGGCTTCTGGCAGCAGGAGTGAAAAGAGAGGAGCAGAGCACTGGGACCCGTTTGACAAAACCCGGCTTCCCACGGGAAAGTCTTTCTCCACGTGCAGACATACTCCCAGGTGCATGTGGCAAGGGGAAGGAAATGCCATACACTGACCTGGAAGAGACCACAGGGCCCAGGCACAGTCTGAACCCTTCCCTCAACCCGGCGGTTTTGCTAGCAGGAGTTCAACCCCAACGAACACAGCCCGGAGACCCCTGGGGCAAAAACGGCTTCCGACGATCAATAGGTGCTTGCTGTGGAACACCTATCCCAAGTGGGGGAAGCCAGCTGAACAAAATGCCACACACCCAGGTGTAAGAAACAACATTGCCCAGGCTTGGTCTAAGCCCCTCACCTCGTCCCTGTGCTTTGGGGAGCCGGAGGGACAGCCGAGGCCCACGGCCCTGAGACCCCTTTGTAAAAAGCCGGCTTCCCACGGAAACAGTTTTCCTGAGGTGCACACCCTATCCCAAGTGGTTGTGGCAAGGTAAAGCAAATGCCCTCCACTTCTCTGGAAGAAACCACAGTGCCCAGCCATGTTCTAAGCCCTCCCATCCTCCCTGGGCTTCTGGCAGCAGGAGTGAAAAGAGAGGAGCAGAGCACTGGGACTCGTTTGACAAAACCCGGCTTCCCACGGGAAAGTCTTTCTCCACGCGCAGACATGCTCCCAGGTGCCTGTGGTAAGGGGAAGGAAATGCCATACACTGACCTGGAATAGACCACAGGGCCCAGGCACAGTCTCAACCCTTCCCTCAACCCGGCGGGTTTGCTAGCAGGAGTTCAACCCCAACGAACACAGCCCGGAGACCCCTGGGGAAAAAACGGCTTCCGACGATCAATAGGTCCTTGCTGTGGAACACCTATCCCAAGTGGGGGAAGCCAGCTCAACAAAATGCCACACACCCAGGTGTAAGAAAAAACATTGCCCAGGCATGGTCTAAGCCCCTCACCTCGTCCCTGTGCTTCGGGGAGCCGGAGGGACAGCCGAGGCCCACGGCCCTGAGACCCCTTTGCAAAAAGCCGGCTTCCCACGGAAACAGTTTTCCTGAGGTGCAGACCCTATCCCAAGTGGTTGTGGCAAGGTAAAGCAAATGCCCTCCACTTCTCTGGAAGAAACCACAGTGCCCAGCCATGTTCTAAGCCCTCCCATCCTCCCTGGGCTTCTGGCAGCAGGAGTGAAAAGAGAGGAGCAGAGCACTGGGTCCCGTTTGACAAAACCCGGCTTCCCACGGGAAAGTCTTTCTCCACGTGCAGACATGCTCCCAGGTGCCTGGGGCAAGGGGAAGGAAATGCCATACACTGACCTGGAAGAGACCACAGGGCCCAGGCACAGTCTGAACCCTTCCCTCAACCCGGCGGTTTTGCTAGCAGGAGTTCAACCCCAACGAACACAGCCCGGAGACGCCTGGGGCAAAAACGGCTTCCGACGAACAATAGGTGCTTGCTGTGGAACACCTATCCCAAGTGGGGGTAGCCAGCTCAACAAAATGCCACACACCCAGGTGTAAGAAACAACATTGCCCAGGCATGGTCTAAGCCCCTCACCTCGTCCCTGTGCTTTGGGGAGCCGGAGGGACAGCCGAGGCCCACGGCCCTGAGACCCCTTTGCAAAAAGCCGGCTTCCCACGGAAACAGTTTTCCTGAGGTGCAGACCCTATCCCAAGTGGTTGTGGCAAGGTAAAGCAAATGCCCTCCACTTCTCTGGAAGAAACCACAGCGCCCAGCCATGTTCTAGGCCCTCCCATCCTCCCTGGGCTTCTGGCAGCAGGAGTGAAAAGAGAGGAGCAGAGCACTGGGACCCGTTTGACAAAACCCGTGTTCCCACGGGAAAGTCTTTCTCCACGTGCAGACATGCTCCCAGGTGCCTGGGGCAAGGGGAAGGAAATGCCATACACTGACCTGGAAGAGACCACAGGGCCCAGGCACAGTCTGAACCCTTCCCTCAACCCGGCGGTTTTGCTAGCAGGAGTTCAACCCCAACGAACACAGCCCGGAGACCCCTGGGGCAAAAACGGCTTCCGACGATCAATAGGTACTTGCTGTGGAACACCTATCCCAAGTGGGGGTAGCCAGCTCAACAAAATGCCACACACCCAGGTGTAAGAAACAACATTGCCCAGGCATGGTCTAAGCCCCTCACCTCGTCCCTGTGCTTTGGGGAGCCGGAGGGACAGCCGAGGCACACGGCCCTGAGACCCCTTTGCAAAAAGCCGGCTTCCCACGGAAACAGTTTTCCTGAGGTGCACACCCTATCCCAAGTGGTTGGGGCAAGGTAAAGCAAATGCCCTCCACTTCTCTGGAAGAAACCACAGTGCCCAGCCATGTTCTAAGCCCTCCCATTCTCCCTGGGCTTCTGGCAGCAGGAGTGAAAAGAGAGGAGCAGAGCACTGGGACCCGTTTGACAAAAACCGGCTCCCCACGGGAAAGTCTTTCTCCACGTGCAGACATGCTCCCAGGTGCCTGGGGCAAGGGGAAGGAAATGCCATACACTGACCTGGAAGAGACCACAGGGCCCAGGCACAGTCTGAACCCTTCCCTCAACCCGGCGGTTTTGCTAGCAGGAGTTCAACCCCAACGAACACAGCCCGGAGACCCCTGGGGCATAAACGGCTTCCGACGAACAATAGGTGCTTGCTGTGGAACACCTATCCCAAGTGGGGATAGCCAGCTCAGCAAAATGCCACACACCCAGGTGTAAGAAACAACATTGCCCAGGCATGGTCTAAGCCCCTCACCTCGTCCCTGTGCTTTGGGGAGCCGGAGGGACAGCCGAGGCACACGGCCCTGAGACCCCTTTGCAAAAAGCCGGCTTCCCACGGAGACAGATTTCCTGAGGTGCAGACCCTATCCCAAGTGGTTGTGGCAAGGTAAAGCAAATGCCCTCCACTTCTCTGGAAGAAACCACAGTGCCCAGCCATGTTCTAGGCCCTCCCATCCTCCCTGGGCTTCTGGCAGCAGGAGTGAAAAGAGAGGAGCAGAGCACTGGGACCCGTTTGACAAAAACCGGCTTCCCACGGGAAAGTCTTTCTCCACGTGCAGACATGCTCCCAGGTGCCTGGGGCAAGGGGAAGGAAATGCCATACACTGACCTGGAAGAGACAACAGGGCCCAGGCACAGTCTGAACCCTTCCCTCAACCCGGCGGTTTTGCTAGCAGGAGTTCAACCCCAACGAACACAGCCCGGAGACCCCTGGGGCAAAAACGGCTTCCGACGATCAATAGGTGCTTGCTGTGGAACACCTATCCCAAGTGGTGGAAGCCAGCTCAACAAAATGCCACACACCCAGGTGTAAGAAACAACATTGCCCAGGCTTGGTCTAAGCCCCTCACCTCGTCCCTGTGGTTTGGGGAGCCGGAGGGACAGCCGAGGCACACGGCCCTGAGACCCCTTTGTAAAAAGCCGGCTTCCCACGGAAACAGTTTTCCTGAGGTGCACACCCTATCCCAAGTGGTTGTGGCAAGGTAAAGCAAATGCCCTCCACTTCTCTGGAAGAAACCACAGTGCCCAGGCATGTTCTAAGCCCTCCCATCCTCCCTGGGCTTCTGGCAGCAGGAGTGAAAAGAGAGGAGCAGAGCACTGGGACCCGTTTGACAAAACCAGGCTTCCCACGGGAAAGTCTTTCTCCACGTGCAGACATGCTCCCAGGTGCCTGGGGCAAGGGAAAGGAAATGCCATACACTGACCTGGAAGAGACCACAGGGCCCAGGCACAGTCTGAACCCTTCCCTCAACCCGGCGGTTTTGCTAGCAGGAGTTCAACCCCAACGAACACAGCCCAGAGACCCCTGAGGCAAAAACCGCTTCCGACGAACAATAGGTGCTTGCTGTGGAACACCTATCCCAAGTGGGGATAGCCAGCTCAACAAAATGCCACACACCCAGGTGTAAGAAACAACATTGCCCAGGCATGGTCTAAGCCCCTCACCTCGTCCCTGTGCTTTGGGGAGCCGGAGGGACAGCCGAGGCACACGGCCCTGAGACCCCTTTGCAAAAAGCCGGCTTCCCACGGAGACAGTTTTCCTGAGGTGCAGACCCTATCCCAAGTGGTTGTGGCAAGGTAAAGCAAATGCCCTCCACTTCTCTGGAAGAAACCACAGTGCCCAGCCATGTTCTAAGCCCTCCCATCCTCCCTGGGCTTCTGGCAGCAGGAGTGAAAAGAGAGGAGCAGAGCACTGGGACCCGTTTGACAAAACCCGGCTTCCCACGGGAAAGTCTTTCTCCACGTGCAGACATGCTCCCAGGTGCCTGTGGCAAGGGGAAGGAAATGCCATACACTGACCTGGAAGAGACCACAGGGCCGAGGCACAGTCTGAACACTTCCCTCAACCCGGCGGTTTTGCTAGCAGGAGTTCAACCCCAACGAACACAGCCCGGAGACCCCTGGGGCAAAAACGGCTTCCGACGATCAATAGGTGCTTGCTGTGGAACACCTATCCCAAGTGGTGGAAGCCAGCTGAACAAAATGCCACACACCCAGGTGTAAGAAACAACATTGCCCAGGCTTGGTCTAAGCCCCTCACCTCGTCCCTGTGCTTTGGGGAGCCGGAGGGACAGCCGAGGCCCACGGCCCTGAGACCCCTTTGCAAAAAGCCGGCTTCCCACGGAAACAGTTTTCCTGAGGTGCAGACCCTATCCCAAGTGGTTGTGGCAAGGTAAAGCAAATGCCCTCCACTTCTCTGGAAGAAACCACAGTGCCCAGCCATGTTCTAAGCCCTCCCATCCTCCCTGGGCTTCTGGCAGCAGGAGTGAAAAGAGAGGAGCAGAGCACTGGGTCCCGTTTGACAAAACCCGGCTTCCCACGGGAAAGTCTTTCTCCACGTGCAGACATGCTCCCAGGTGCCTGGGGCAAGGGGAAGGAAATGCCATACACTGACCTGGAAGAGACCACAGGGCCCAGGCACAGTCTGAACCCTTCCCTCAACCCGGCGGTTTTGCTAGCAGGAGTTCAACCCCAACGAACACAGCCCGGAGACCCCTGGGGCAAAAACGGCTTCCGACGAACAATAGGTGCTTGCTGTGGAACACCTATCCCAAGTGGGGATAGCCAGCTCAACAAAATGCCACACACCCAGGTGTAAGAAACAACATTGCCCAGGCATGGTCTAAGCCCCTCACCTCGTCCCTGTGCTTTGGGGAGCCGGAGGGACAGCCGAGGCACACGGCCCTGAGACCCCTTTGCAAAAAGCCGGCTTCCCACGGAAACATTTTTCCTGAGGTGCAGACCATATCCCAAGTGGTTGTGGCAAGGTAAAGCAAATGCCCTCCACTTCTCTGGAAGAAACCACAGTGCCCAGCCATGTTCTAGGCCCTCCCATCCTCCCTGGGCTTCTGGCAGCAGGAGTGAAAAGAGAGGAGCAGAGCACTGGGACCCGTTTGACAAAACCCGGCTTCCCACGGGAAAGTCTTTCTCCACGTGCAGACATGCTCCCAGGTGCATGTGGCAAGGGGAAGGAAATGCCATACACTGACCTGGAAGAGACCACAGGGCCCAGGCACAGTCTGAACCCTTCCCTCAACCCGGCGGTTTTGCTAGCAGGAGTTCAACCCCAACGAACACAGCCCGGAGACCCCTGGGGCAAAAACGGCTTCCGACGATCAATAGGTGCTTGCTGTGGAACACCTATCCCAAGTGGGGGAAGCCAGCTGAACAAAATGCCACACACCCAGGTGTAAGAAACAACATTGCCCAGGCTTGGTCTAAGCCCCTCACCTCGTCCCTGTGCTTTGGGGAGCCGGAGGGACAGCCGAGGCCCACGGCCCTGAGACCCCTTTGTAAAAAGCCGGCTTCCCACGGAAACAGTTTTCCTGAGGTGCACACCCTATCCCAAGTGGTTGTGGCAAGGTAAAGCAAATGCCCTCCACTTCTCTGGAAGAAACCACAGTGCCCAGCCATGTTCTAAGCCCTCCCATCCTCCCTGGGCTTCTGGCAGCAGGAGTGAAAAGAGAGGAGCAGAGCACTGGGACTCGTTTGACAAAACCCGGCTTCCCACGGGAAAGTCTTTCTCCACGCGCAGACATGCTCCCAGGTGCCTGTGGTAAGGGGAAGGAAATGCCATACACTGACCTGGAATAGACCACAGGGCCCAGGCACAGTCTGAACCCTTCCCTCAACCCGGCGGGTTTGCTAGCAGGAGTTCAACCCCAACGAACACAGCCCGGAGACCCCTGGGGAAAAAACGGCTTCCGACGATCAATAGGTCCTTGCTGTGGAACACCTATCCCAAGTGGGGGAAGCCAGCTCAACAAAATGCCACAAACCCAGGTGTAAGAAAAAACATTGCCCAGGCATGGTCTAAGCCCCTCACCTCGTCCCTGTGCTTCGGGGAGCCGGAGGGACAGCCGAGGCACACGGCCCTGAGACCCCTTTGCAAAAAGCCGGCTTCCCACGGAGACAGTATTCCTGAGGTGCAGACCCTATCCCAAGTGGTTGTGGCAAGGTAAAGCAAATGCCCTCCACTTCTCTGGAAGAAACCACAGTGCCCAGCCATGTTCTAGGCCCGCCCATCCTCCCTGGGCTTCTGGCAGCAGGAGTGAAAAGAGAGGAGCAGAGCACTGGGACCCGTTTGACAAAACCCGGCTTCCCACGGGAAAGTCTTTCTCCACGTGCAGACATACTCCCAGGTGCATGTGGCAAGGGGAAGGAAATGCCATACACTGACCTGGAAGAGACCACAGGGCCCAGGCACAGTCTGAACCCTTCCCTCAAACCGGCGGTTTTGCTAGCAGGAGTTCAACCCCAACGAACACAGCCCGGAGACCCCTGGGGCAAAAACGGCTTCCGACGATCAATAGGTGCTTGCTGTGGAACACCTATCCCAAGTGGTGGAAGCCAGCTGAACAAAATGCCACACACCCAGGTGTAAGAAACAACATTGCCCAGGCTTGGTCTAAGCCCCTCACCTCGTCCCTGTGGTTTGGGGAGCCGGAGGGACAGCCGAGGCCCACGGCCCTGAGACCCCTTTGTAAAAAGCCGGCTTCCCACGGAAACAGTTTTCCTGAGGTGCAGACCCTATCCCAAGTGGTTGTGGCAAGGTAAAGCAAATGCCCTCCACTTCTCTGGAAGAAACCACAGTGCCCAGCCATGTTCTAAGCCCTCCCATCCTCCCTGGGCTTCTGGCAGCAGGAGTGAAAAGAGAGGAGCAGAGCACTGGGACCCGTTTGACAAAAACCGGCTTCCCACGGGAAAGTCTTTCTCCACGTGCAGACATGCTCCCAGGTGCCTGGGGCAAGGGGAAGGAAATGCCATACACTGACCTGGAAGAGACCACAGGGCCCAGGCACAGTCTGAACCCTTCCCTCAACCCGGCGGTTTTGCTAGCAGGAGTTCAACCCCAACGAACACAGCCCGGAGACGCCTGGGGCAAAAACGGCTTCCGACGAACAATAGGTGCTTGCTGTGGAACACCTATCCCAAGTGGGGGTAGCCAGCTCAACATAATGCCACACACCCAGGTGTAAGAAACAACATTGCCCAGGCATGGTCTAAGCCCCTCACCTCGTCCCTGTGCTTTGGGGAGCCGGAGGGACAGCCGAGGCCCACGGCCCTGAGACCCCTTTGCAAAAAGCCGGCTTCCCACGGAAACAGTTTTCCTGAGGTGCAGACCCTATCCCAAGTGGTTGTGGCAAGGTAAAGCAAATGCCCTCCACTTCTCTGGAAGAAACCACAGTGCCCAGCCATGTTCTAAGCCCTCCCATCCTCCCTGGGCTTCTGCCAGCAGGAGTGAAAAGAGAGGAGCAGAGCACTGGGTCCCGTTTGACAAAACCCGGCTTCCCACGGGAAAGTCTTTCTCCACGTGCAGACATGCTCCCAGGTGCCTGGGGCAAGGGGAAGGAAATGCCATACACTGACCTGGAAGAGACCACAGGGCCCAGGCACAGTCTGAACCCTTCCCTCAACCCGGCGGTTTTGCTAGCAGGAGTTCAACCCCAACGAACACAGCCCGGAGACCCCTGGGGCAAAAACGGCTTCCGACGATCAATAGGTGCTTGCTGTGGAACACCTATCCCAAGTGGGGGTAGCCAGCTCAACAAAATGCCACACACCCAGGTGTAAGAAACAACATTGCCCAGGCATGGTCTAAGCCCCTCACCTCGTCCCTGTGCTTTGGGGAGCCGGAGGGACAGCCGAGGCCCACGGCCCTGAGACCCCTTTGCAAAAAGCCGGCTTCCCACGGAAACAGTTTTCCTGAGGTGCACACCCTATCCCAAGTGGTTGTGGCAAGGTAAAGCAAATGCCCTCCACTTCTCTGGAAGAAACCACAGTGCCCAGCCTTGTTTTAAGCCCTCCCATCCTCCCTGGGCTTCTGTCAGCAGGAGTGAAAAGAGAGGAGCAGAGCACTGGGACTCGTTTGACAAAACCCGGCTTCCCACGGGAAAGTCTTTCTCCACGCGCAGACATGCTCCCAGGTGCCTGTGGTAAGGGGAAGGAAATGCCATACACTGACCTGGAATAGACCACAGGGCCCAGGCACAGTCTGAACCCTTCCCTCAACCCGGCGGTTTTGCTAGCAGGAGTTCAACCCCAACGAACACAGCCCGGAGACCCCTGGGGCAAAAACGGCTTCCGACGATCAATAGGTCCTTGCCTTGGAACACCTATCCCAAGTGGGGGAAGCCAGCTCAACAAAATGCCACACACCCAGGTGTAAGAAAAAACATTGCCCAGGCATGGTCTAAGCCCCTCACCTCGTCCCTGTGCTTCGGGGAGCCGGAGGGACAGCCGAGGCATACGGCCCTGAGACCCCTTTGCAAAAAGCCGGCTTCCCACGGAGACAGTATTCCTGAGGTGCAGACCCTATCCCAAGTGGTTGTGGCAAGGTAAAGCAAATGCCCTCCACTTCTCTGGAAGAAACCACAGTGCCCAGCCATGTTCTAGGCCCTCCCATCCTCCCTGGGCTTCTGGCAGCAGGAGTGAAAAGAGAGGAGCAGAGCACTGGGACCCGTTTGACAAAACCCGGCTTCCCACGGGAAAGTCTTTCTCCACGTGCAGACATGCTCCCAGGTGCCTGTGGCAAGGGGAAGGAAATGCCATACACTGACCTGGAAGAGACCACAGGGCCGAGGCACAGTCTGAACACTTCCCTCAACCCGGCGGTTTTGCTAGCAGGAGTTCAACCCCAACGAACACAGCCCGGAGACCCCTGGGGCAAAAACGGCTTCCGACGATCAATAGGTGCTTGCTGTGGAACACCTATCCCAAGTGGTGGAAGCCAGCTGAACAAAATGCCACACACCCAGGTGTAAGAAACAACATTGCCCAGGCTTGGTCTAAGCCCCTCACCTTGTCCCTGTGCTTTGGGGAGCCGGAGGGACAGCCGAGGCACACGGCCCTGAGACCCCTTTGCAAAAAGCCGGCTTCCCACGGAAACAGTTTTCCTGAGGTGCAGACCCTATCCCAAGTGGTTGTGGCAAGGTAAAGCAAATGCCCTCCACTTCTCTGGAAGAAACCACAGTGCCCAGCCATGTTCTAAGCCCTCCCATCCTCCCTGGGCTTCTGGTAGCAGGAGTGAAAAGAGAGGAGCAGAGCACTGAGTCCCGTTTGACAAAACCCGGCTTCCCACGGGAAAGTCTTTCTCCACGTGCAGACATGCTCCCAGGTGCCTGGGGCAAGGGGAAGGAAATGCCATACACTGACCTGGAAGAGACCACAGGGCCCAGGCACAGTCTGAACCCTTCCCTCAACCCGGCGGTTTTGCTAGCAGGAGTTCAACCCCAACGAACACAGCCCGGAGACCCCTGGGGCAAAAACGGCTTCCGACGAACAATAGGTGCTTGCTGTGGAACACCTATCCCAAGTGGTGGAAGCCAGCTCAACAAAATGCCACACACCCAGGTGTAAGAAACAACATTGCCCAGGCATGGTCCAAGCCCCTCACCTCGTCCCTGTGCTTTGGGGAGCCGGAGGGACAGCCGAGGCACACGGCCCTGAGACCCCTTTGCAAAAAGCCGGCTTCCCACGGAAACAGTTTTCCTGAGGTGCAGACCATATCCCAAGTGGTTGTGGCAAGGTAAAGCAAATGCCCTCCACTTCTCTGGAAGAAACCACAGTGCCCAGCCATGTTCTAAGCCCTCCCATCCTCCCTGGGCTTCTGGCAGCAGGAGTGAAAAGAGAGGAGCAGAGCACTGGGTCCCGTTTGACAAAACCCGGCTTCCCACGGGAAAGTCTTTCTCCACGTGCAGACATGCTCCCAGGTGCCTGGGGCAAGGGGAAGGAAATGCCATACACTGACCTGGAAGAGACCACAGGGCCCAGGCACAGTCTGAACCCTTCCCTCAACCCGGCGGTTTTGCTAGCAGGAGTTCAACCCCAACGAACACAGCCCGGAGACCCCTGGGGCAAAAACGGCTTCCGACGAACAATAGGTGCTTGCTGTGGAACACCTATCCCAAGTGGTGGAAGCCAGCTCAACAAAATGCCACACACCCAGGTGTAAGAAACAACATTGCCCAGGCATGGTCCAAGCCCCTCACCTCGTCCCTGTGCTTTGGGGAGCCGGAGGGACAGCCGAGGCACACGGCCCTGAGACCCCTTTGCAAAAAGCCGGCTTCCCACGGAAAGAGTTTTCCTGAGGTGCAGACCATATCCCAAGTGGTTGTGGCAAGGTAAAGCAAATTCCCTCCACTTCTCTGGAAGAAACCACAGTGCCCAGCCATGTTCTAAGCCCTCCCATTCTCCCTGGGCTTCTGGCAGCAGGAGTGAAAAGAGAGGAGCAGAGCACTGGGACCCGTTTGACAAAAACAGGCTCCCCACGGGAAAGTCTTTCTCCACGTGCAGACATGCTCCCAGGTGCCTGGGGCAAGGGGAAGGAAATGCCATACACTGACCTGGAAGAGACCATAGGGCCCAGGCACAGTCTGAACCCTTCCCTCAACCCGGCGGTTTTGCTAGCAGGAGTTCAACCCCAACGAACACAGCCCGGAGACCCCTGGGGCAAAAACGGCTTCCGACGAACAATAGGTGCTTGCTGTGGAACACCTATCCCAAGTGGGGATAGCCAGCTCAGCAAAATGCCACACACCCAGGTGTAAGAAACAACATTGCCCAGGCATGGTCTAAGCCCCTCACCTCGTCCCTGTGCTTTGGGGAGCCGGAGGGACAGCCGAGGCCCACGGCCCTGAGACCCCTTTGCAAAAAGCCGGCTTCCCACGGAGACAGTTTTCCTGAGGTGCAGACCCTATCCCAAGTGGTTGTGGCAAGGTAAAGCAAATGCCCTCCACTTCTCTGGAAGAAACCACAGTGCCCAGCCATGTTCTAGGCCCTCCCATCCTCCCTGGGCTTCTGGCAGCAGGAGTGAAAAGAGAGGAGCAGAGCACTGGGACCCGTTTGACAAAAACCGGCTTCCCACGGGAAAGTCTTTCTCCACGTGCAGACATGCTCCCAGGTGCCTGGGGCAAGGGGAAGGAAATGCCATACACTGACCTGGAAGAGACAACAGGGCCCAGGCACAGTCTGAACCCTTCCCTCAACCCGGCGGTTTTGCTAGCAGGAGTTCAACCCCAACGAACACAGCCCGGAGACCCCTGGGGCAAAAACGGCTTCCGACGATCAATAGGTGCTTGCTGTGGAACACCTATCCCAAGTGGTGGAAGCCAGCTCAACAAAATGCCACACACCCAGGTGTAAGAAACAACATTGCCCAGGCATGGTCTAAGCCCCTCACCTAGTCCCTGTGCTTTGGGGAGCCGGAGGGACAGCCGAGGCACACGGCCCTGAGACCCCTTTGCAAAAAGCCGGCTTCCCACGGAAACAGTTTTCCTGAGGTGCAGACCATATCCCAAGTGGTTGTGGCAAGGTAAAGCAAATGCCCTCCACTTCTCTGGAAGAAACCGCAGTGCCCAGCCATGTTCTAAGCCCTCCCATCCTCCCTGGGCTTCTGGCAGCAGGAGTGAAAAGAGAGGAGCAGAGCACTGGGACCTGTTTGACAAAAACCGGCTCCCCACGGGAAAGTCTTTTTCCACGTGCAGACATGCTCCCAGGTGCCTGGGGCAAGGGGAAGGAAATGCCATACACTGACCTGGAAGAGACCACAGGGCCCAGGCACAGTCTGAACCCTTCCCTCAACCCGGCGGTTTTGCTAGCAGGAGTTCAACCCCAACGAACACAGCCCGGAGACCCCTGGGGCAAAAACGGCTTCCGACGAACAATAGGTGCTTGCTGTGGAACACCTATCCCAAGTGGGGATAGCCAGCTCAGCAAAATGCCACACACCCAGGTGTAAGAAACAACATTGCCCAGGCATGGTCTAAGCCCCTCACCTCGTCCCTGTGCTTTGGGGAGCCGGAGGGACAGCCGAGGCACACGGCCCTGAGACCCCTTTGCAAAAAGCCGGCTTCCCACGGAGACAGTTTTCCTGAGGTGCAGACCCTATCCCAAGTGGTTGTGGCAAGGTAAAGCAAATGCCCTCCACTTCTCTGGAAGAAACCACAGTGCCCAGCCATGTTCTAGGCCCTCCCATCCTCCCTGGGCTTCTGGCAGCAGGAGTGAAAAGAGAGGAACAGAGCACTGGGACCCGTTTGACAAAACCCGTGTTCCCACGGGAAAGTCTTTCTCCACGTGCAGACATGCTCCCAGGTGCCTGTGGCAAGGGGAAGGAAATGCCATACACTGACCTGGAAGAGACCACAGGGCCCAGGCACAGTCTGAACCCTTCCCTCAACCCGGCGGTTTTGCTAGCAGGAGTTCAACCCCAACGAACACAGCCCGGAGACCCCTGGGGCAAAAACGGCTTCCGACGAACAATAGGTGCTTGCTGTGGAACACCTATCCCAAGTGGTGGAAGCCAGCTCAACAAAACGCCACACACCCAGGTGTAAGAAACAACATTGCCCAGGCATGGTCTAAGCCCCTCACCTCGTCCCTGTGCTTTGGGGAGCCGGAGGGACAGCCGAGGCACACGGCCCTGAGACCCCTTTGCAAAAAGCCGGCTTCCCACGGAAACAGTTTTCCTGAGGTGCAGACCCTATCCCAAGTGGTTGTGGCAAGGTAAAGCAAATGCCCTCCACTTCTCTGGAAGAAACCACAGTGCCCAGCCATGTTCTAAGCCCTCCCATCCTCCCTGGGCTTCTGGCAGCAGGAGTGAAAAGAGAGGAGCAGAGCACTGGGACCCGTTTGACAAAAACCGGCTTCCCACGGGAAAGTCTTTCTCCACGTGCAGACATGCTCCCAGGTGCCTGGGGCAAGGGGAAGGAAATGCCATACACTGACCTGGAAGAGACCACAGGGCCCAGGCACAGTCTGAACCCTTCCCTCAACCCGGCGGTTTTGCTAGCAGGAGTTCAACCCCAACGAACACAGCCCGGAGACGCCTGGGGCAAAAACGGCTTCCGACGAACAATAGGTGCTTGCTGTGGAACACCTATCCCAAGTGGGGGTAGCCAGCTCAACAAAATGCCACACACCCAGGTGTAAGAAACAACATTGCCCAGGCATGGTCCAAGCCCCTCACCTCGTCCCTGTGCTTTGGGGAGCCGGAGGGACAGCCGAGGCCCACGGCCCTGAGACCCCTTTGCAAAAAGCCGGCTTCCCACGGAAACAGTTTTCCTGAGGTGCACACCCTATCCCAAGTGGTTGTGGCAAGGTAAAGCAAATGCCCTCCACTTCTCTGGAAGAAACCACAGTGCCCAGCCATGTTCTAAGCCCTCCCATCCTCCCTGGGCTTCTGGCAGCAGGAGTGAAAAGAGAGGAGCAGAGCACTGGGACCCGTTTGACAAAAACCGGCTTCCCACGGGAAAGTCTTTCTCCACGTGCAGACATACTCCCAGGTGCATGTGGCAAGGGGAAGGAAATGCCATACACTGACCTGGAAGAGACCACAGGGCCCAGGCACAGTCTGAACCCTTCCCTCAACCCGGCGGTTTTGCTAGCAGGAGTTCAACCCCAACGAACACAGCCCGGAGACCCCTGGGGCAAAAACGGCTTCCGACGATCAATAGGTGCTTGCTGTGGAACACCTATCCCAAGTGGTGGAAGCCAGCTGAACAAAATGCCACACACCCAGGTGTAAGAAACAACATTGCCCAGGCTTGGTCTAAGCCCCTCACCTCGTCCCTGTGGTTTGGGGAGCCGGAGGGACAGCCGAGGCCCACGGCCCTGAGACCCCTTTGTAAAAAGCCGGCTTCCCACGGAAACAGTTTTCCTGAGGTGCAGACCCTATCCCAAGTGGTTGTGGCAAGGTAAAGCAAATGCCCTCCACTTCTCTGGAAGAAACCACAGTGCCCAGCCATGTTCTAAGCCCTCCCATCCTCCCTGGGCTTCTGGCAGCAGGAGTGAAAAGAGAGGAGCAGAGCACTGGGACCCGTTTGACAAAAACCGGCTTCCCACGGGAAAGTCTTTCTCCACGTGCAGACATGCTCCCAGGTGCCTGGGGCAAGGGGAAGGAAATGCCATACACTGACCTGGAAGAGACCACAGGGCCCAGGCACAGTCTGAACCCTTCCCTCAACCCGGCGGTTTTGCTAGCAGGAGTTCAACCCCAAGGAACACAGCCCGGAGACGCCTGGGGCAAAAACGGCTTCCGACGAACAATAGGTGCTTGCTGTGGAACACCTATCCCAAGTGGGGGTAGCCAGCTCAACATAATGCCACACACCCAGGTGTAAGAAACAACATTGCCCAGGCATGGTCTAAGCCCCTCACCTCGTCCCTGTGCTTTGGGGAGCCGGAGGGACAGCCGAGGCCCACGGCCCTGAGACCCCTTTGCAAAAAGCCGGCTTCCCACGGAAACAGTTTTCCTGAGGTGCACACCCTATCCCAAGTGGTTGTGGCAAGGTAAAGCAAATGCCCTCCACTTCTCTGGAAGAAACCACAGTGCCCAGCCATGTTCTAAGCCCTCCCATCCTCCCTGGGCTTCTGCCAGCAGGAGTGAAAAGAGAGGAGCAGAGCACTGGGTCCCGTTTGACAAAACCCGGCTTCCCACGGGAAAGTCTTTCTCCACGTGCAGACATGCTCCCAGGTGCCTGGGGCAAGGGGAAGGAAATGCCATACACTGACCTGGAAGAGACCACAGGGCCCAGGCACAGTCTGAACCCTTCCCTCAACCCGGCGGTTTTGCTAGCAGGAGTTCAACCCCAACGAACACAGCCCGGAGACCCCTGGGGCAAAAACGGCTTCCGACGATCAATAGGTGCTTGCTGTGGAACACCTATCCCAAGTGGGGGTAGCCAGCTCAACAAAATGCCACACACCCAGGTGTAAGAAACAACATTGCCCAGGCATGGTCTAAGCCCCTCACCTCGTCCCTGTGCTTTGGGGAGCCGGAGGGACAGCCGAGGCCCACGGCCCTGAGACCCCTTTGCAAAAAGCCGGCTTCCCACGGAGACAGTATTCCTGAGGTGCAGACCCTATCCCAAGTGGTTGTGGCAAGGTAAAGCAAATGCCCTCCACTTCTCTGGAAGAAACCACAGTGCCCAGCCATGTTCTAGGCCCTCCCATCCTCCCTGGGCTTCTGGCAGCAGGAGTGAAAACAGAGGAGCAGAGCACTGGGACCCGTTTGACAAAACCCGGCTTCCCACGGGAAAGTCTTTCTCCACGTGCAGACATACTCCCAGGTGCATGTGGCAAGGGGAAGGAAATGCCATACACTGACCTGGAAGAGACCACAGGGCCCAGGCACAGTCTGAACCCTTCCCTCAAACCGGCGGTTTTGCTAGCAGGAGTTCAACCCCAACGAACACAGCCCGGAGACCCCTGGGGCAAAAACGGCTTCCGACGATCAATAGGTGCTTGCTGTGGAACACCTATCCCAAGTGGTGGAAGCCAGCTGAACAAAATGCCACACACCCAGGTGTAAGAAACAACATTGCCCAGGCTTGGTCTAAGCCCCTCACCTCGTCCCTGTGGTTTGGGGAGCCGGAGGGACAGCCGAGGCCCACGGCCCTGAGACCCCTTTGTAAAAAGCCGGCTTCCCACGGAAACAGTTTTCCTGAGGTGCAGACCCTATCCCAAGTGGTTGTGGCAAGGTAAAGCAAATGCCCTCCACTTCTCTGGAAGAAACCACAGTGCCCAGCCATGTTCTAAGCCCTCCCATCCTCCCTGGGCTTCTGGCAGCAGGAGTGAAAAGAGAGGAGCAGAGCACTGGGACCCGTTTGACAAAAACCGGCTTCCCACGGGAAAGTCTTTCTCCACGTGCAGACATGCTCCCAGGTGCCTGGGGCAAGGGGAAGGAAATGCCATACACTGACCTGGAAGAGACCACAGGGCCCAGGCACAGTCTGAACCCTTCCCTCAACCCGGCGGTTTTGCTAGCAGGAGTTCAACCCCAACGAACACAGCCCGGAGACGCCTGGGGCAAAAACGGCTTCCGACGAACAATAGGTGCTTGCTGTGGAACACCTATCCCAAGTGGGGGTAGCCAGCTCAACATAATGCCACACACCAAGGTGTAAGAAACAACATTGCCCAGGCATGGTCTAAGCCCCTCACCTCGTCCCTGTGCTTTGGGGAGCCGGAGGGACAGCCGAGGCCCACGGCCCTGAGACCCCTTTGCAAAAAGCCGGCTTCCCACGGAAACAGTTTTCCTGAGGTGCACACCCTATCCCAAGTGGTTGTGGCAAGGTAAAGCAAATGCCCTCCACTTCTCTGGAAGAAACCACAGTGCCCAGCCATGTTCTAAGCCCTCCCATCCTCCCTGGGCTTTTGGCAGCAGGAGTGAAAAGAGAGGAGCAGAGCACTGGGTCCCGTTTGACAAAACCCGGCTTCCCACGGGAAAGTCTTTCTCCACGTGCAGACATGCTCCCAGGTGCCTGGGGCAAGGGGAAGGAAATGCCATACACTGACCTGGAAGAGACCACAGGGCCCAGGCACAGTCTGAACCCTTCCCTCAACCCGGCGGTTTTGCTAGCAGGAGTTCAACCCCAACGAACACAGCCCGGAGACCCCTGGGGCAAAAACGGCTTCCGACGATCAATAGGTGCTTGCTGTGGAACACCTATCCCACGTGGGGGTAGCCAGCTCAACAAAATGCCACACACCCAGGTGTAAGAAACAACATTGCCCAGGCATGGTCTAAGCCCCTCACCTCGTCCCTGTGCTTTGGGGAGCCGGAGGGACAGCCGAGGCACACGGCCCTGAGACCCCTTTGCAAAAAGCCGGCTTCCCACGGAAACAGTTTTCCTGAGGTGCACACCCTATCCCAAGTGGTTGTGGCAAGGTAAAGCAAATGCCCTCCACTTCTCTGGAAGAAACCACAGTGCCCAGCCTTGTTTTAAGCCCTCCCATCCTCCCTGGGCTTCTGTCAGCAGGAGTGAAAAGAGAGGAGCAGAGCACTGGGACTCGTTTGACAAAACCCGGCTTCCCACGGGAAAGTCTTTCTCCACGCGCAGACATGCTCCCAGGTGCCTGTGGTAAGGGGAAGGAAATGCCATACACTGACCTGGAATAGACCACAGGGCCCAGGCACAGTCTGAACCCTTCCCTCAACCCGGCGGTTTTGCTAGCAGGAGTTCAACCCCAACGAACACAGCCCGGAGACCCCTGGGGCAAAAACGGCTTCCGACGATCAATAGGTCCTTGCCTTGGAACACCTATCCCAAGTGGGGGAAGCCAGCTCAACAAAATGCCACACACCCAGGTGTAAGAAAAAACATTGCCCAGGCATGGTCTAAGCCCCTCACCTCGTCCCTGTGCTTCGGGGAGCCGGAGGGACAGCCGAGGCATACGGCCCTGAGACCCCTTTGCAAAAAGCCGGCTTCCCACGGAGACAGTATTCCTGAGGTGCAGACCCTATCCCAAGTGGTTGTGGCAAGGTAAAGCAAATGCCCTCCACTTCTCTGGAAGAAACCACAGTGCCCAGCCATGTTCTAGGCCCTCCCATCCTCCCTGGGCTTCTGGCAGCAGGAGTGAAAAGAGAGGAGCAGAGTACTGGGACCCGTTTGACAAAACCCGGCTTCCCACCGGAAAGTCTTTCTCCACGTGCAGACATGCTCCCAGGTGCCTGGGGCAAGGGGAAGGAAATGCCATACACTGACCTGGAAGAGACCACAGGGCCCAGGCACAGTCTGAACCCTTCCCTCAACCCGGCGGTTTTGCTAGCAGGAGTTCAACCCCAACGAACACAGCCCGGAGACCCCTGGGACAAAAACGGCTTCCGACGAACAATAGGTGCTTGCTGTGGAACACCTATCCCAAGTGGTGGAAGCCAGCTCAACAAAACGCCACACACCCAGGTGTAAGAAACAACATTGCCCAGGCATGGTCTAAGCCCCTCACCTCGTCCCTGTGCTTTGGGGAGCCGGAGGGACAGCCGAGGCACACGGCCCTGAGACCCCTTTGCAAAAAGCCGGCTTCCCACGGAAACAGTTTTCCTGAGGTGCAGACCCTATCCCAAGTGGTTGTGGCAAGGTAAAGCAAATGCCCTCCACTTCTCTGGAAGAAACCACAGTGCCCAGCCATGTTCTAAGCCCTCCCATCCTCCCTGGGCTTCTGGCAGCAGGAGTGAAAAGAGAGGAGCAGAGCACTGGGACCCGTTTGACAAAAACCGGCTTCCCACGGGAAAGTCTTTCTCCACGTGCAGACATACTCCCAGGTGCATGTGGCAAGAGGAAGGAAATGCCATACACTGACCTGGAAGAGACCACAGGGCCCAGGCACAGTCTGAACCCTTCCCTCAACCCGGCGGTTTTGCTAGCAGGAGTTCAACCCCAACGAACACAGCCCGGAGACCCCTGGGGCAAAAACGGCTTCCGACGATCAATAGGTGCTTGCTGTGGAACACCTATCCCAAGTGGTGGAAGCCAGCTGAACAAAATGCCACACACCCAGGTGTAAGAAACAACATTGCCCAGGCTTGGTCTAAGCCCCTCACCTCGTCCCTGTGGTTTGGGGAGCCGGAGGGACAGCCGAGGCCCACGGCCCTGAGACCCCTTTGTAAAAAGCCGGCTTCCCACGGAAACAGTTTTCCTGAGGTGCAGACCCTATCCCAAGTGGTTGTGGCAAGGTAAAGCAAATGCCCTCCACTTCTCTGGAAGAAACCACAGTGCCCAGCCATGTTCTAAGCCCTCCCATCCTCCCTGGGCTTCTGGCAGCAGGAGTGAAAAGAGAGGAGCAGAGCACTGGGACCCGTTTGACAAAAACCGGCTTCCCACGGGAAAGTCTTTCTCCACGTGCAGACATGCTCCCAGGTGCCTGGGGCAAGGGGAAGGAAATGCCATACACTGACCTGGAAGAGACCACAGGGCCCAGGCACAGTCTGAACCCTTCCCTCAACCCGGCGGTTTTGCTAGCAGGAGTTCAACCCCAACGAACACAGCCCGGAGACGCCTGGGGCAAAAACGGCTTCCGACGAACAATAGGTGCTTGCTGTGGAACACCTATCCCAAGTGGGGGTAGCCAGCTCAACATAATGCCACACACCCAGGTGTAAGAAACAACATTGCCCAGGCATGGTCTAAGCCCCTCACCTCGTCCCTGTGCTTTGGGGAGCCGGAGGGACAGCCGAGGCCCACGGCCCTGAGACCCCTTTGCAAAAAGCCGGCTTCCCACGGAAACAGTTTTCCTGAGGTGCACACCCTATCCCAAGTGGTTGTGGCAAGGTAAAGCAAATGCCCTCCACTTCTCTGGAAGAAACCACAGTGCCCAGCCATGTTCTAAGCCCTCCCATCCTCCCTGGGCTTCTGCCAGCAGGAGTGAAAAGAGAGGAGCAGAGCACTGGGTCCCGTTTGACAAAACCCGGCTTCCCACGGGAAAGTCTTTCTCCACGTGCAGACATGCTCCCAGGTGCCTGGGGCAAGGGGAAGGAAATGCCATACACTGACCTGGAAGAGACCACAGGGCCCAGGCACAGTCTGAACCCTTCCCTCAACCCGGCGGTATTGCTAGCAGGAGTTCAACCCCAACGAACACAGCCCGGAGACTCCTGGGGCAAAAACGGCTTCCGACGATCAATAGGTGCTTGCTGTGGAACACCTATCCCAAGTGGGGGTAGCCAGCTCAACAAAATGCCACACACCCAGGTGTAAGAAACAACATTGCCCAGGCATGGTCTAAGCCCCTCACCTCGTCCCTGTGCTTTGGGGAGCCGGAGGGACAGCCGAGGCCCACGGCCCTGAGACCCCTTTGCAAAAAGCCGGCTTCCCACGGAAACAGTTTTCCTGAGGTGCACACCCTATCCCAAGTGGTTGTGGCAAGGTAAAGCAAATGCCCTCCACTTCTCTGGAAGAAACCACAGTGCCCAGCCTTGTTTTAAGCCCTCCCATCCTCCCTGGGCTTCTGTCAGCAGGAGTGAAAAGAGAGGAGCAGAGCACTGGGACTCGTTTGACAAAACCCGGCTTCCCACGGGAAAGTCTTTCTCCACGCGCAGACATGCTCCCAGGTGCCTGTGGTAAGGGGAAGGAAATGCCATACACTGACCTGGAATAGACCACAGGGCCCAGGCACAGTCTGAACCCTTCCCTCAACCCGGCGGTTTTGCTAGCAGGAGTTCAACCCCAACGAACACAGCCCGGAGACCCCTGGGGCAAAAACGGCTTCCGACGATCAATAGGTCCTTGCCTTGGAACACCTATCCCAAGTGGGGGAAGCCAGCTCAACAAAATGCCACACACCCAGGTGTAAGAAAAAACATTGCCCAGGCATGGTCTAAGCCCCTCACCTCGTCCCTGTGCTTCGGGGAGCCGGAGGGACAGCCGAGGCATACGGCCCTGAGACCCCTTTGCAAAAAGCCGGCTTCCCACGGAGACAGTATTCCTGAGGTGCAGACCCTATCCCAAGTGGTTGTGGCAAGGTAAAGCAAATGCCCTCCACTTCTCTGGAAGAAACCACAGTGCCCAGCCATGTTCTAGGCCCTCCCATCCTCCCTGGGCTTCTGGCAGCAGGAGTGAAAAGAGAGGAGCAGAGCACTGGGACCCGTTTGACAAAACCCGGCTTCCCACGGGAAAGTCTTTCTCCACGTGCAGACATGCTCCCAGGTGCCTGTGGCAAGGGGAAGGAAATGCCATACACTGACCTGGAAGAGACCACAGGGCCGAGGCACAGTCTGAACACTTCCCTCAACCCGGCGGTTTTGCTAGCAGGAGTTCAACCCCAACGAACACAGCCCGGAGACCCCTGGGGCAAAAACGGCTTCCGACGAACAATAGGTGCTTGCTGTGGAACACCTATCCCAAGTGGGGATAGCCAGCTCAGCAAAATGCCACACACCCCGGTGTAAGAAACAACATTGCCCAGGCATGGTCTAAGCCCCTCACCTCGTCCCTGTGCTTTGGGGAGCCGGAGGGACAGCCGAGGCCCACGGCCCTGAGACCCCTTTGCAAAAAGCCGGCTTCCCACGGAGACAGTTTTCCTGAGGTGCAGACCCTATCCCAAGTGGTTGTGGCAAGGTAAAGCAAATGCCCTCCACTTCTCTGGAAGAAACCACAGTGCCCAGCCATGTTCTAGGCCCTCCCATCCTCCCTGGGCTTCTGGCAGCAGGAGTGAAAAGAGAGGAGCAGAGCACTGGGACCCGTTTGACAAAAACCGGCTTCCCACGGGAAAGTCTTTCTCCACGTGCAGACATGCTCCCAGGTGCCTGGGGCAAGGGGAAGGAAATGCCATACACTGACCTGGAAGAGACAACAGGGCCCAGGCACAGTCTGAACCCTTCCCTCAACCCGGCGGTTTTGCTAGCAGGAGTTCAACCCCAACGAACACAGCCCGGAGACCCCTGGGGCAAAAACGGCTTCCGACGATCAATAGGTGCTTGCTGTGGAACACCTATCCCAAGTGGTGGAAGCCAGCTGAACAAAATGCCACACACCCAGGTGTAAGAAACAACATTGCCCAGGCTTGGTCTAAGCCCCTCACCTTGTCCCTGTGCTTTGGGGAGCCGGAGGGACAGCCGAGGCCCACGGCCCTGAGACCCCTTTGCAAAAAGCCGGCTTCCCACGGAAACAGTTTTCCTGAGGTGCAGACCCTATCCCAAGAGGTTGTGGCAAGGTAAAGCAAATGCCCTCCACTTCTCTGGAAGAAACCACAGTGCCCAGACATGTTCTAAGCCCTCCCATCCTCCCTGGGCTTCTGGCAGCAGGAGTGAAAAGAGAGGAGCAGAGCACTGGGTCCCGTTTGACAAAACCCGGCTTCCCACGGGAAAGTCTTTCTCCACGTGCAGACATGCTCCCAGGTGCCTGGGGCAAGGGGAAGGAAATGCCATACACTGACCTGGAAGAGACCACAGGGCCCAGGCACAGTCTGAACCCTTCCCTCAACCCGGCGGTTTTGCTAGCAGGAGTTCAACCCCAACGAACACAGCCCGGAGACCCCTGGGGCAAAAACGGCTTCCGACGAACAATAGGTGCTTGCTGTGGAACACCTATCCCAAGTGGGGATAGCCAGCTCAGCAAAATGCCACACACCCAGGTGTAAGAAACAACATTGCCCAGGCATGGTCTAAGCCCCTCACCTCGTCCCTGTGCTTTGGGGAGCCGGAGGGACAGCCGAGGCACACGGCCCTGAGACCCCTTTGCAAAAAGCCGGCTTCCCACGGAGACAGTTTTCCTGAGGTGCAGACCCTATCCCAAGTGGTTGTGGCAAGGTAAAGCAAATGCCCTCCACTTCTCTGGAAGAAACCACAGTGCCCAGCCATGTTCTAGGCCCTCCCATCCTCCCTGGGCTTCTGGCAGCAGGAGTGAAAAGAGAGGAGCAGAGCACTGGGACCCGTTTGACAAAACCCGGCTTCCCACGGGAAAGTCTTTCTCCACGTGCAGACATACTCCCAGGTGCATGTGGCAAGGGGAAGGAAATGCCATACACTGACCTGGAAGAGACCACAGGGCCCAGGCACAGTCTGAACCCTTCCCTCAACCCGGCGGTTTTGCTAGCAGGAGTTCAACCCCAACGAACACAGCCCGGAGACCCCTGGGGCAAAAACGGCTTCCGACGAACAATAGGTGCTTGCTGTGGAACACCTATCCCAAGTGGTGGAAGCCAGCTCAACAAAATGCCACACACCCAGGTGTAAGAAACAACATTGCCCAGGCATGGTCTAAGCCCCTCACCTCGTCCCTGTGCTTTGGGGAGCCGGAGGGACAGCCGAGGCACACGGCCCTGAGACCCCTTTGCAAAAAGCCGGCTTCCCACGGAAACAGTTTTCCTGAGGTGCAGACCATATCCCAAGTGGTTGTGGCAAGGTAAAGCAAATGCCCTCCACTTCTCTGGAAGAAACCGCAGTGCCCAGCCATGTTCTAAGCCCTCCCATCCTCCCTGGGCTTCTGGCAGCAGGAGTGAAAAGAGAGGAGCAGAGCACTGGGACCTGTTTGACAAAAACCGGCTCCCCACGGGAAAGTCTTTTTCCACGTGCAGACATGCTCCCAGGTGCCTGGGGCAAGGGGAAGGAAATGCCATACACTGACCTGGAAGAGACCACAGGGCCCAGGCACAGTCTGAACCCTTCCCTCAACCCGGCGGTTTTGCTAGCAGGAGTTCAACCCCAACGAACACAGCCCGGAGACCCCTGGGGCAAAAACGGCTTCCGACGAACAATAGGTGCTTGCTGTGGAACACCTATCCCAAGTGGGGATAGCCAGCTCAGCAAAATGCCACACACCCAGGTGTAAGAAACAACATTGCCCAGGCATGGTCTAAGCCCCTCACCTCGTCCCTGTGCTTTGGGGAGCCGGAGGGACAGCCGAGGCACACGGCCCTGAGACCCCTTTGCAAAAAGCCGGCTTCCCACGGAGACAGAGTTTTCCTGAGGTGCAGACCCTATCCCAAGTGGTTGTGGCAAGGTAAAGCAAATGCCCTCCACTTCTCTGGAAGAAACCACAGTGCCCAGCCATGTTCTAGGCCCTCCCATCCTCCCTGGGCTTCTGGCAGCAGGAGTGAAAAGAGAGGAGCAGAGCACTGGGACCCGTTTGACAAAACCCGTGTTCCCACGGGAAAGTCTTTCTCCACGTGCAGACATGCTCCCAGGTGCCTGTGGCAAGGGGAAGGAAATGCCATACACTGACCTGGAAGAGACCACAGGGCCCAGGCACAGTCTGAACCCTTCCCTCAACCCGGCGGTTTTGCTAGCAGGAGTTCAACCCCAACGAACACAGCCCGGAGACCCCTGGGGCAAAAACGGCTTCCGACGAACAATAGGTGCTTGCTGTGGAACACCTATCCCAAGTGGTGGAAGCCAGCTCAACAAAATGCCACACACCCAGGTGTAAGAAACAACATTGCCCAGGCATGGTCTAAGCCCCTCACCTCGTCCCTGTGCTTTGGGGAGCCGGAGGGACAGCCGAGGCACACGGCCCTGAGACCCCTTTGCAAAAAGCCGGCTTCCCACGGAAACAGTTTTCCTGAGGTGCAGACCATATCCCAAGTGGTTGTGGCAAGGTAAAGCAAATGCCCTCCACTTCTCTGGAAGAAACCGCAGTGCCCAGCCATGTTCTAAGCCCTCCCATCCTCCCTGGGCTTCTGGCAGCAGGAGTGAAAAGAGAGGAGCAGAGCACTGGGACCTGTTTGACAAAAACCGGCTCCCCACGGGAAAGTCTTTTTCCACGTGCAGACATGCTCCCAGGTGCCTGGGGCAAGGGGAAGGAAATGCCATACACTGACCTGGAAGAGACCACAGGGCCCAGGCACAGTCTGAACCCTTCCCTCAACCCGGCGGTTTTGCTAGCAGGAGTTCAACCCCAACGAACACAGCCCGGAGACCCCTGGGGCAAAAACGGCTTCCGACGAACAATAGGTGCTTGCTGTGGAACACCTATCCCAAGTGGGGATAGCCAGCTCAGCAAAATGCCACACACCCAGGTGTAAGAAACAACATTGCCCAGGCATGGTCTAAGCCCCTCACCTCGTCCCTGTGCTTTGGGGAGCCGGAGGGACAGCCGAGGCACACGGCCCTGAGACCCCTTTGCAAAAAGCCGGCTTCCCACGGAGACAGTTTTCCTGAGGTGCAGACCCTATCCCAAGTGGTTGTGGCAAGGTAAAGCAAATGCCCTCCACTTCTCTGGAAGAAACCACAGTGCCCAGCCATGTTCTAGGCCCTCCCATCCTCCCTGGGCTTCTGGCAGCAGGAGTGAAAAGAGAGGAGCAGAGCACTGGGACCCGTTTGACAAAACCCGTGTTCCCACGGGAAAGTCTTTCTCCACGTGCAGACATGCTCCCAGGTGCCTGTGGCAAGGGGAAGGAAATGCCATACACTGACCTGGAAGAGACCACAGGGCCCAGGCACAGTCTGAACCCTTCCCTCAACCCGGCGGTTTTGCTAGCAGGAGTTCAACCCCAACGAACACAGCCCGGAGACCCCTGGGGCAAAAACGGCTTCCGACGAACAATAGGTGCTTGCTGTGGAACACCTATCCCAAGTGGTGGAAGCCAGCTCAACAAAACGCCACACACCCAGGTGTAAGAAACAACATTGCCCAGGCATGGTCTAAGCCCCTCACCTCGTCCCTGTGCTTTGGGGAGCCGGAGGGACAGCCGAGGCACACGGCCCTGAGACCCCTTTGCAAAAAGCCGGCTTCCCACGGAAACAGTTTTCCTGAGGTGCAGACCCTATCCCAAGTGGTTGTGGCAAGGTAAAGCAAATGCCCTCCACTTCTCTGGAAGAAACCACAGTGCCCAGCCATGTTCTAAGCCCTCCCATCCTCCCTGGGCTTCTGGCAGCAGGAGTGAAAAGAGAGGAGCAGAGCACTGGGACCCGTTTGACAAAAACCGGCTTCCCACGGGAAAGTCTTTCTCCACGTGCAGACATGCTCCCAGGTGCCTGGGGCAAGGGGAAGGAAATGCCATACACTGACCTGGAAGAGACCACAGGGCCCAGGCACAGTCTGAACCCTTCCCTCAACCCGGCGGTTTTGCTAGCAGGAGTTCAACCCCAACGAACACAGCCCGGAGACGCCTGGGGCAAAAACGGCTTCCGACGAACAATAGGTGCTTGCTGTGGAACACCTATCCCAAGTGGGGGTAGCCAGCTCAACAAAATGCCACACACCCAGGTGTAAGAAACAACATTGCCCAGGCATTGTCCAAGCCCCTCACCTCGTCCCTGTGCTTTGGGGAGCCGGAGGGACAGCCGAGGCCCACGGCCCTGAGACCCCTTTGCAAAAAGCCGGCTTCCCACGGAAACAGTTTTCCTGAGGTGCACACCCTATCCCAAGTGGTTGTGGCAAGGTAAAGCAAATGCCCTCCACTTCTCTGGAAGAAACCACAGTGCCCAGCCATGTTCTAAGCCCTCCCATCCTCCCTGGGCTTCTGGCAGCAGGAGTGAAAAGAGAGGAGCAGAGCACTGGGACCCGTTTGACAAAAACCGGCTTCCCACGGGAAAGTCTTTCTCCACGTGCAGACATACTCCCAGGTAGGTAGGTAGGGGAAGGAAATGCCATACACTGACCTGGAAGAGACCACAGGGCCCAGGCACAGTCTGAACCCTTCCCTCAACCCGGCGGTTTTGCTAGCAGGAGTTCAACCCCAACGAACACAGCCCGGAGACCCCTGGGGTAAAAACGGCTTCCGACGATCAATAGGTGCTTGCTGTGGAACACCTATCCCAAGTGGTGGAAGCCAGCTGAACAAAATGCCACACACCCAGGTGTAAGAAACAACATTGCCCAGGCTTGGTCTAAGCCCCTCACCTCGTCCCTGTGGTTTGGGGAGCCGGAGGGACAGCCGAGGCCCACGGCCCTGAGACCCCTTTGTAAAAAGCCGGCTTCCCACGGAAACAGTTTTCCTGAGGTGCAGACCCTATCCCAAGTGGTTGTGGCAAGGTAAAGCAAATGCCCTCCACTTCTCTGGAAGAAACCACAGTGCCCAGCCATGTTCTAAGCCCTCCCATCCTCCCTGGGCTTCTGGCAGCAGGAGTGAAAAGAGAGGAGCAGAGCACTGGGACCCGTTTGACAAAAACCGGCTTCCCACGGGAAAGTCTTTCTCCACGTGCAGACATGCTCCCAGGTGCCTGGGGCAAGGGGAAGGAAATGCCATACACTGACCTGGAAGAGACCACAGGGCCCAGGCACAGTCTGAACCCTTCCCTCAACCCGGCGGTTTTGCTAGCAGGAGTTCAACCCCAAGGAACACAGCCCGGAGACGCCTGGGGCAAAAACGGCTTCCGACGAACAATAGGTGCTTGCTGTGGAACACCTATCCCAAGTGGGGGTAGCCAGCTCAACATAATGCCACACACCCAGGTGTAAGAAACAACATTGCCCAGGCATGGTCTAAGCCCCTCACCTCGTCCCTGTGCTTTGGGGAGCCGGAGGGACAGCCGAGGCCCACGGCCCTGAGACCCCTTTGCAAAAAGCCGGCTTCCCACGGAAACAGTTTTCCTGAGGTGCACACCCTATCCCAAGTGGTTGTGGCAAGGTAAAGCAAATGCCCTCCACTTCTCTGGAAGAAACCACAGTGCCCAGCCATGTTCTAAGCCCTCCCATCCTCCCTGGGCTTCTGGCAGCAGGAGTGAAAAGAGAGGAGCAGAGCACTGGGTCCCGTTTGACAAAACCCGGCTTCCCACGGGAAAGTCTTTCTCCACGTGCAGACATGCTCCCAGGTGCCTGGGGCAAGGGGAAGGAAATGCCATACACTGACCTGGAAGAGACCACAGGGCCCAGGCACAGTCTGAACCCTTCCCTCAACCCGGCGGTTTTGCTAGCAGGAGTTCAACCCCAACGAACACAGCCCGGAGACCCCTGGGGCAAAACGGCTTCCGACGAACAATAGGTGCTTGCTGTGGAACACCTATCCCAAGTGGTGGAAGCCAGCTCAACAAAATGCCACACACCCAGGTGTAAGAAACAACATTGCCCAGGCATGGTCCAAGCCCCTCACCTCGTCCCTGTGCTTTGGGGAGCCGGAGGGACAGCCGAGGCACACGGCCCTGAGACCCCTTTGCAAAAAGCCGGCTTCCCACGGAAAGAGTTTTCCTGAGGTGCAGACCATATCCCAAGTGGTTGTGGCAAGGTAAAGCAAATGCCCTCCACTTCTCTGGAAGAAACCACAGTGCCCAGCCATGTTCTAAGCCCTCCCATTCTCCCTGGGCTTCTGGCAGCAGGAGTGAAAAGAGAGGAGCAGAGCACTGGGACCCGTTTGACAAAAACCGGCTCCCCACGGGAAAGTCTTTCTCCACGTGCAGACATGCTCCCAGGTGCCTGGGGCAAGGGGAAGGAAATGCCATACACTGACCTGGAAGAGACCACAGGGCCCAGGCACAGTCTGAACCCTTCCCTCAACCCGGCGGTTTTGCTAGCAGGAGTTCAACCCCAACGAACACAGCCCGGAGACCCCTGGGGCAAAAACGGCTTCCGACGAACAATAGGTGCTTGCTGTGGAACACCTATCCCAAGTGGGGATAGCCAGCTCAGCAAAATGCCACACACCCAGGTGTAAGAAACAACATTGCCCAGGCATGGTCTAAGCCCCTCACCTCGTCCCTGTGCTTTGGGGAGCCGGAGGGACAGCCGAGGCCCACGGCCCTGAGACCCCTTTGCAAAAAGCCGGCTTCCCACGGAGACAGTTTTCCTGAGGTGCAGACCCTATCCCAAGTGGTTGTGGCAAGGTAAAGCAAATGCCCTCCACTTCTCTGGAAGAAACCACAGTGCCCAGCCATGTTCTAGGCCCTCCCATCCTCCCTGGGCTTCTGGCAGCAGGAGTGAAAAGAGAGGAGCAGAGCACTGGGACCCGTTTGACAAAAACCGGCTTCCCACGGGAAAGTCTTTCTCCACGTGCAGACATGCTCCCAGGTGCCTGGGGCAAGGGGAAGGAAATGCCATACACTGACCTGGAAGAGACAACAGGGCCCAGGCACAGTCTGAACCCTTCCCTCAACCCGGCGGTTTTGCTAGCAGGAGTTCAACCCCAACGAACACAGCCCGGAGACCCCTGGGGCAAAAACGGCTTCCGACGATCAATAGGTGCTTGCTGTGGAACACCTATCCCAAGTGGTGGAAGCCAGCTGAACAAAATGCCACACACCCAGGTGTAAGAAACAACATTGCCCAGGCTTGGTCTAAGCCCCTCACCTTGTCCCTGTGCTTTGGGGAGCCGGAGGGACAGCCGAGGCCCACGGCCCTGAGACCCCTTTGCAAAAAGCCGGCTTCCCACGGAAACAGTTTTCCTGAGGTGCAGACCCTATCCCAAGTGGTTGTGGCAAGGTAAAGCAAATGCCCTCCACTTCTCTGGAAGAAACCACAGTGCCCAGACATGTTCTAAGCCCTCCCATCCTCCCTGGGCTTCTGGCAGCAGGAGTGAAAAGAGAGGAGCAGAGCACTGGGTCCCGTTTGACAAAACCCGGCTTCCCACGGGAAAGTCTTTCTCCACGTGCAGACATGCTCCCAGGTGCCTGGGGCAAGGGGAAGGAAATGCCATACACTGACCTGGAAGAGACCACAGGGCCCAGGCACAGTCTGAACCCTTCCCTCAACCCGGCGGTTTTGCTAGCAGGAGTTCAACCCCAACGAACACAGCCCGGAGACCCCTGGGGCAAAAACGGCTTCCGACGAACAATAGGTGCTTGCTGTGGAACACCTATCCCAAGTGGGGATAGCCAGCTCAGCAAAATGCCACACACCCAGGTGTAAGAAACAACATTGCCCAGGCATGGTCTAAGCCCCTCACCTCGTCCCTGTGCTTTGGGGAGCCGGAGGGACAGCCGAGGCACACGGCCCTGAGACCCCTTTGCAAAAAGCCGGCTTCCCACGGAGACAGTTTTCCTGAGGTGCAGACCCTATCCCAAGTGGTTGTGGCAAGGTAAAGCAAATGCCCTCCACTTCTCTGGAAGAAACCACAGTGCCCAGCCATGTTCTAGGCCCTCCCATCCTCCCTGGGCTTCTGGCAGCAGGAGTGAAAAGAGAGGAGGAGAGCACTGGGACCCGTTTGACAAAACCCGGCTTCCCACGGGAAAGTCTTTCTCCACGTGCAGACATACTCCCAGGTGCATGTGGCAAGGGGAAGGAAATGCCATACACTGACCTGGAAGAGACCACAGGGCCCAGGCACAGTCTGAACCCTTCCCTCAACCCGGCGGTTTTGCTAGCAGGAGTTCAACCCCAACGAACACAGCCCGGAGACCCCTGGGGCAAAAACGGCTTCCGACGAACAATAGGTGCTTGCTGTGGAACACCTATCCCAAGTGGTGGAAGCCAGCTCAACAAAATGCCACACACCCAGGTGTAAGAAACAACATTGCCCAGGCATGGTCTAAGCCCCTCACCTCGTCCCTGTGCTTTGGGGAGCCGGAGGGACAGCCGAGGCACACGGCCCTGAGACCCCTTTGCAAAAAGCCGGCTTCCCACGGAAACAGTTTTCCTGAGGTGCAGACCATATCCCAAGTGGTTGTGGCAAGGTAAAGCAAATGCCCTCCACTTCTCTGGAAGAAACCACAGTGCCCAGCCATGTTCTAGGCCCTCCCATCCTCCCTGGGCTTCTGGCAGCAGGAGTGAAAAGAGAGGAGCAGAGCACTGGGACCCGTTTGACAAAACCCGTGTTCCCACGGGAAAGTCTTTCTCCACGTGCAGACATGCTCCCAGGTGCCTGTGGCAAGGGGAAGGAAATGCCATACACTGACCTGGAAGAGACCACAGGGCCCAGGCACAGTCTGAACCCTTCCCTCAACCCGGCGGTTTTGCTAGCAGGAGTTCAACCCCAACGAACACAGCCCGGAGACCCCTGGGGCAAAAACGGCTTCCGACGAACAATAGGTGCTTGCTGTGGAACACCTATCCCAAGTGGTGGAAGCCAGCTCAACAAAACGCCACACACCCAGGTGTAAGAAACAACATTGCCCAGGCATGGTCTAAGCCCCTCACCTCGTCCCTGTGCTTTGGGGAGCCGGAGGGACAGCCGAGGCACACGGCCCTGAGACCCCTTTGCAAAAAGCCGGCTTCCCACGGAAACAGTTTTCCTGAGGTGCAGACCCTATCCCAAGTGGTTGTGGCAAGGTAAAGCAAATGCTCTCCACTTCTCTGGAAGAAACCACAGTGCCCAGCCATGTTCTAAGCCCTCCCATCCTCCCTGGGCTTCTGGCAGCAGGAGTGAAAAGAGAGGAGCAGAGCACTGGGACCCGTTTGACAAAAACCGGCTTCCCACGGGAAAGTCTTTCTCCACGTGCAGACATGCTCCCAGGTGCCTGGGGCAAGGGGAAGGAAATGCCATACACTGACCTGGAAGAGACCACAGGGCCCAGGCACAGTCTGAACCCTTCCCTCAACCCGGCGGTTTTGCTAGCAGGAGTTCAACCCCAACGAACACAGCCCGGAGACGCCTGGGGCAAAAACGGCTTCCGACGAACAATAGGTGCTTGCTGTGGAACACCTATCCCAAGTGGGGGTAGCCAGCTCAACAAAATGCCACACACCCAGGTGTAAGAAACAACATTGCCCAGGCATGGTCCAAGCCCCTCACCTCGTCCCTGTGCTTTGGGGAGCCGGAGGGACAGCCGAGGCCCACGGCCCTGAGACCCCTTTGCAAAAAGCCGGCTTCCCACGGAAACAGTTTTCCTGAGGTGCACACCCTATCCCAAGTGGTTGTGGCAAGGTAAAGCAAATGCCCTCCACTTCTCTGGAAGAAACCACAGTGCCCAGCCATGTTCTAAGCCCTCCCATCCTCCCTGGGCTTCTGGCAGCAGGAGTGAAAAGAGAGGAGCAGAGCACTGGGTCCCGTTTGACAAAACCCGGCTTCCCACGGGAAAGTCTTTCTCCACGTGCAGACATGCTCCCAGGTGCCTGGGGCAAGGGGAAGGAAATGCCATACACTGACCTGGAAGAGACCACAGGGCCCAGGCACAGTCTGAACCCTTCCCTCAACCCGGCGGTTTTGCTAGCAGGAGTTCAACCCCAAGGAACACAGCCCGGAGACCCCTGGGGCAAAAACGGCTTCCGACGATCCATAGGTGCTTGCTGTGGAACACCTATCCCAAGTGGGGGAAGCCAGCTCAACAAAATGCCACACACCCAGGTGTAAGAAACAACATTGCCCAGGCATGGTCTAAGCCCCTCACCTCGTCCCTGTGCTTTGGGGAACCGGAGGGACAGCCGAGGCACACGGCCCTGAGACCCCTTTGCAAAAAGCGGGCTTCCCACGGAAACAGTTTTCCTGAGGTGCAGACCCTATCCCAAGTGGTTGTGGCAAGGTAAAGCAAATGCCCTCCACTTCTCTGGAAGAAACCACAGTGCCCAGCCTTGTTTAAAGCCCTCCCATCCTCCCTGGGCTTATGTCAGCAGGAGTGAAAAGAGAGGAGCAGAGCACTGGGACTCGTTTGACAAAACCCGGCTTCCCACGGGAAAGTCTTTCTCCACGCGCAGACATGCTCCCAGGTGCCTGTGGTAAGGGGAAGGAAATGCCATACACTGACCTGGAATAGACCACAGGGCCCAGGCACAGTCTGAACCCTTCCCTCAACCCGGCGGGTTTGCTAGCAGGAGTTCAACCCCAACGAACACAGCCCGTAGACCCCTGGGGCAAAAACGGCTTCCGACGATCAATAGGTCCTTGCTGTGGAACACCTATCCCAAGTGGGGGAAGCCAGCTCAACAAAATGCCACAAACCCAGGTGTAAGAAAAAACATTGCCCAGGCATGGTCTAAGCCCCTCACCTCGTCCCTGTGCTTCGGGGAGCCGGAGGGACAGCCGAGGCACACGGCCCTGAGACCCCTTTGCAAAAAGCCGGCTTCCCACGGAGACAGTATTCCTGAGGTGCAGACCCTATCCTAAGTGGTTGTGGCAAGGTAAAGCAAATGCCCTCCACTTCTCTGGAAGAAACCACAGTGCCCAGCCATGTTCTAGGCCCTCCCATCCTCCCTGGGCTTCTGGCAGCAGGAGTGAAAAGAGAGGAGCAGAGCACTGGGACCCGTTTGACAAAAACCGGCTTCCCACGGGAAAGTCTTTCTCCACGTGCAGACATACTCCCAGGTGCATGTGGCAAGGGGAAGGAAATGCCATACACTGACCTGGAAGAGACCACAGGGCCCAGGCACAGTCTGAACCCTTCCCTCAATCCGGCGGTTTTGCTAGCAGGAGTTCAACCCCAACGAACACAGCCCAGAGACCCCTGAGGCAAAAACGGCTTCCGACGAACAATAGGTGCTTGCTGTGGAACACCTATCCCAAGTGGTGGAAGCCAGCTGAACAAAATGCCACACACCCAGGTGTAAGAAACAACATTGCCCAGGCTTGGTCTAAGCCCCTCACCTCGTCCCTGTGGTTTGGGGAGCCGGAGGGACAGCCGAGGCCCACGGCCCTGAGACCCCTTTGTAAAAAGCCGGCTTCCCACGGAAACAGTTTTCCTGAGGTGCAGACCCTATCCCAAGTGGTTGTGGCAAGGTAAAGCAAATGCCCTCCACTTCTCTGGAAGAAACCACAGTGCCCAGCCATGTTCTAAGCCCTCCCATCCTCCCTGGGCTTCTGGCAGCAGGAGTGAAAAGAGAGGAGCAGAGCACTGGGACCCGTTTGACAAAAACCGGCTTCCCACGGGAAAGTCTTTCTCCACGTGCAGACATGCTCCCAGGTGCCTGGGGCAAGGGGAAGGAAATGCCATACACTGACCTGGAAGAGACCACAGGGCCCAGGCACAGTCTGAACCCTTCCCTCAACCCGGCGGTTTTGCTAGCAGGAGTTCAACCCCAACGAACACTGCCCGGAGACGCCTGGGGCAAAAACGGCTTCCGACGAACAATAGGTGCTTGCTGTGGAACACCTATCCCAAGTGGGGGTAGCCAGCTCAACATAATGCCACACACCCAGGTGTAAGAAACAACATTGCCCAGGCATGGTCTAAGTCCCTCACCTCGTCCCTGTGCTTTGGGGAGCCGGAGGGACAGCCGAGGCCCATGGCCCTGAGACCCCTTTGCAAAAAGCCGGCTTCCCACGGAAACAGTTTTCCTGAGGTGCACACCCTATCCCAAGTGGTTGTGGCAAGGTAAAGCAAATGCCCTCCACTTCTCTGGAAGAAACCACAGTGCCCAGCCATGTTCTAAGCCATCCCATCCTCCCTGGGCTTCTGGCAGCAGGAGTGAAAAGAGAGGAGCAGAGCACTGGGTCCCGTTTGACAAAACCCGGCTTCCCACGGGAAAGTCTTTCTCCACGTGCAGACATGCTCCCAGGTGCCTGGGGCAAGGGGAAGGAAATGCCATACACTGACCTGGAAGAGACCACAGGGCCCAGGCACAGTCTGAACCCTTCCCTCAACCCGGCGGTTTTGCTAGCAGGAGTTCAACCCCAACGAACACAGCCCGGAGACGCCTGGGGCAAAAACGGCTTCCGACGAACAATAGGTGCTTGCTGTGGAACACCTATCCCAAGTGGGGGTAGCCAGCTCAACAAAATGCCACACACCCAGGTGTAAGAAACAACATTGCCCAGGCATGGTCCAAGCCCCTCACCTCGTCCCTGTGCTTTGGGGAGCCGGAGGGACAGCCGAGGCCCACGGCCCTGAGACCCCTTTGCAAAAAGCCGGCTTCCCACGGAAACAGTTTTCCTGAGGTGC